>NC_137454.1:104206573-104421590 GCF_964235325.1 Thermobia domestica | reverse complement strand
GATGTAATTTTTGATCATTCTTTAAAGTTGTTGGTGATGATGGAGTGATTTTGGATTTTTTTTGTACGTTGATAGTTACGCTAAAATTGTCGAGAGCGAGTGATAAATGTGAGATATTTTATTGGAAATGTTGGTCGATAAGGCGTTGATGTAGTTACTGGTATGTAAAGTGTATTAGCTTCTTGGATTGAAGATGTATTGGTATGAATGTCATGATATAGTGCGTCCATTGATGTACGGTTGTAATGGGTCTACTGCTGCTGATAAAGGTGTTTTGTATTGTTTACAGTTGAATTTGTTAACGGATGCTAGTTCTTTGAAATTCTGTAGATTGAGTCGTATGATGAGTACTAAGTTGTAATTTGATTGGAAGAGGCTCACTTCCTATTGGATCGAGAACATTAATTTGGATTTGTGAAATGTGATTAGCGAAGTAATGACAATATCAGGTATGCTTTGTGATACAGGCCTAGGGGGGTTTGAAAGACTTTGATTGATACCAGGTATGTAAGTTATGACAAAGGTTTGAAAGGTAGATTTGTCTCTTTCTGATTTGCTGTGCATGTTGAACTTGGCCATAATTATGAATTTCTTATAATTATCGGAAATGTGTTGCACGATTACAGTAGGTAGCAGGTTTACAGGTTTGATATAAACTGTACCAACGATTATAGTTATATTACGGAAATATAAAATAATGGTGAGATATTCAGGAAGATTTGGCAGCATACAAAAGTGGTGGCGTGATGAAATACGTGGAGAAAATTCCACAACTGTTCATCCATTTGTGGAGGAAGTGAGAAAGGTTTCGTTAAGGATAAACACTACAGCTCTTTTTTTCACTAACAGCACTTCGAATAAAGCTTTATTATGATGAATGGATCTAATATTGAGAAATATAAAGACTATATCCATGATTAGTAGGTTAGACAATAGTTTCCAAAGGTACTGTAAGAAAATAGATATTTTAACCATAATAAGTAGTATGAAATGTAACATGGAATATTGTTGCTGCGTGGGTGATTTGTTTTAAGGCATGTGAACGATGAATTGGTTGAATACTTTGAAGAGTATGCGTTAGAAAGACCACAATATATTGCGTACTGTTATAGAAGCGTCCAGTGATTGTAGAACGTTTGCAGAATAGTTGTATATACGTAGTGGTACCACCACCTACTTAGGGTGAACTTTGGTATGGACGGATTTGCCTTTACACTTGTAACTATATGTCGGGTGTTGTTTATGGTAAGTGTAACAATTTGGGGGTGTAGATAGGGATTTGAATGACTGAAGTGATCACCAGATCAATAGCTGCAGACAGAAGTATTTGGGCATATTGCGGTAGAGTGTTGATTATATGTACAACATTTTTTCGCATTGAAGTGTTAGGGTGTTGGTGACCGTGAAAGTTTAACGTTTTGTTATAAATGTATGCCCCACTAGTTAGAAGAGAATCATTAATGGTTTGAGAAGGTGTTAGTACTTGAATAATGTACGTGGGACATATGACATTTCTAATTCGTATAACCTTTAGGAGTGTGTATTCTTTGTAGGTAAGTTTTTCCTGATTTTTTTTATCGGTATAAGGATCAACACCTCGATTCATCACGGAAAGGAGAGGAGGACGACGAGGTGATGGTATTTGTTTGCCTTGAGATGCATTGTGGTTAGTAAGTTTAACATTTTTTGTTGAAGGTTTTCTATATGTACTTTGTTTTTATAGTGCTGACCAAGTTTGCATTTTCTGTTTTGAAAATAAAGCCGTTCCTAGTTTTGACTATTTCTTTGAGTGACGTACGAGGAAGGTACATGTACAGTTTTGTTTTTCAGTTGAGAAACGTGAATCGAAACGGGTCAACGCAAACGATTACATTGATTGAGATAAAGTTTGAGGTAAAGTTGGAGCCACAGTAGAATTTTTTCCATGTCCATAGTGTTGTCCACTATATTTGGTGTAGCGTGTGCTTTCTTTGCAGCTGGTGAGAACTGCAAGCGGTTAGAATAAGTTTACATGATTGAAGAGCGGGAAGCCACAGACATAACAGAGCTTCTGGTACGACCAGATAGGGTTTGTGATTGCACCTGCATTTTTTCCACTTTAGTGGAGCAACCAAGAAGTTTACGTTAATTATTGATAGCAAGTAAGGTTACAATTGATAGTTTGATACATTTTGATAGTTTATACTTGGGAGTTGGCATCAAGAAAGATATGGTAGAGAATTTTTATTATCGATAGATGCACCCTATTATAATTAACAATAAACATTGATATGTTATGAAATATGGAGAGTTTAATTGACACGTTAATGTGTTTTAGGTTCTGATAAGAACTATTTGATTTATAATATCATAGAACATTATTTGATTGGTATATCAGTGTTATTCATATGCAATAGATGCAGCATATCGTATCTAGTATCAATAATTATATTATTTGAAATATGATAAGCACACATGATAGTTGCTAATTTAACTTTTAAAATAAGATATGGTTTATGAATTCTTGTGAATTAATAATAAAAAATGAAATGAAATCTTTGAGTTTTACGTCCCACGGTTATGCTGGTTAGGCTAAAGGAAACGGTGATGATGACTAATGAATGAAAAAGGTGGAATGAAGAATGTGGGAGGAAACGGGAGAACTCCGAGAAAACCCACGCGCACGGTGAATGTCCACCACAAAGTGCTTGTGGATTTGATTACTACAGAACCGTTATGTATCAGCATTAAATATGAAGTATCATACCAATTGACAAATATTAACATATTTGAAATTTTAACACCGTGATTGTCAGACTGAAATGTTTAGTTTCACAAAAGTTACGTACATTACAATATTAAATCAAGAGTAAACAATATTATACAAATTTTAAACAAACAAGAAATGTAAAACTGAAAAAGTGCAGAACGAAAAATACAACATGAAAAAAAAATGTAGAATCGAAATAAAATACTGGAAACAAAATTCATTGCAAAACTTGCATTCCGAATATTGTTTCCAGTATTTTATTTCGATTCTACATTTTTTTTTCATGTTGTATTTTTCGTTCTGCACTTTTTCAGTTTTACATTTCTTGTTTGTTTAAAATTTGTATAATATTGTTTACTCTTGATTTAATATTGTAATGTACGTAACTTTTGTGAAACTAAACATTTCAGTCTGACAATCACGGTGTTAAAATTTCAAATATGTTAATATTTGTCAATTGGTATGATACTTCATATTTAATGCTGATACATAACGGTTCTGTAGTAATCAAATCCACAAGCACTTTGTGGTGGACATTCACCGTGCGCGTGGGTTTTCTCGGAGTTCTCCCGTTTCCTCCCACATTCTTCATTCCACCTTTTTCATTCATTAGTCATCATCACCGTTTCCTTTAGCCTAACCAGCATAACCGTGGGACGTAAAACTCAAAGATTTCATTTCATTTTTTATTATTAATTCACAAGAATTCATAAACCATATCTTATTTTAAAAGTTAAATTAGCAACTATCATGTGTGCTTATCATATTTCAAATAATATAATTATTGATACTAGATACGATATGCTGCATCTATTGCATATGAATAACACTGATATACCAATCAAATATTGTTCTATGATATTATAAATCAAATAGTTCTTATCAGAACCTAAAACACATTAACGTGTCAATTAAACTCTCCATATTTCATAACATATCAATGTTTATTGTTAATTATAATAGGGTGCATCTATCGATAATAAAAATTCTCTACCATATCTTTCTTGATGCCAACTCCCAAGTATAAACTATCAAAATGTATCAAACTATCAATTGTAACCTTACTTGCTATCAATAATTAACGTAAACTTCTTGGTTGCTCCACTAAAGTGGAAAAAATGCAGGTGCAATCACAAACCCTATCTGGTCGTACCAGAAGCTCTGTTATGTCTGTGGCTTCCCGCTCTTCAATCATGTAAACTTATTCTAACCGCTTGCAGTTCTCACCAGCTGCAAAGAAAGCACACGCTACACCAAATATAGTGGACAACACTATGGACATGGAAAAAATTCTACTGTGGCTCCAACTTTACCTCAAACTTTATCTCAATCAATGTAATCGTTTGCGTTGACCCGTTTCGATTCACGTTTCTCAACTGAAAAACAAAACTGTACATGTACCTTCCTCGTACGTCACTCAAAGAAATAGTCAAAACTAGGAACGGCTTTATTTTCAAAACAGAAAATGCAAACTTGGTCAGCACTATAAAAACAAAGTACATATAGAAAACCTTCAACAAAAAATGTTAAACTTACTAACCACAATGCATCTCAAGGCAAACAAATACCATCACCTCGTCGTCCTCCTCTCCTTTCCGTGATGAATCGAGGTGTTGATCCTTATACCGATAAAAAAAATCAGGAAAAACTTACCTACAAAGAATACACACTCCTAAAGGTTATACGAATTAGAAATGTCATATGTCCCACGTACATTATTCAAGTACTAACACCTTCTCAAACCATTAATGATTCTCTTCTAACTAGTGGGGCATACATTTATAACAAAACGTTAAACTTTCACGGTCACCAACACCCTAACACTTCAATGCGAAAAAATGTTGTACATATAATCAACACTCTACCGCAATATGCCCAAATACTTCTGTCTGCAGCTATTGATCTGGTGATCACTTCAGTCATTCAAATCCCTATCTACACCCCCAAATTGTTACACTTACCATAAACAACACCCGACATATAGTTACAAGTGTAAAGGCAAATCCGTCCATACCAAAGTTCACCCTAAGTAGGTGGTGGTACCACTACGTATATACAACTATTCTGCAAACGTTCTACAATCACTGGACGCTTCTATAACAGTACGCAATATATTGTGGTCTTTCTAACGCATACTCTTCAAAGTATTCAACCAATTCATCGTTCACATGCCTTAAAACAAATCACCCACGCAGCAACAATATTCCATGTTACATTTCATACTACTTATTATGGTTAAAATATCTATTTTCTTACAGTACCTTTGGAAACTATTGTCTAACCTACTAATCATGGATATAGTCTTTATATTTCTCAATATTAGATCCATTCATCATAATAAAGCTTTATTCGAAGTGCTGTTAGTGAAAAAAAGAGCTGTAGTGTTTATCCTTAACGAAACCTTTCTCACTTCCTCCACAAATGGATGAACAGTTGTGGAATTTTCTCCACGTATTTCATCACGCCACCACTTTTGTATGCTGCCAAATCTTCCTGAATATCTCACCATTATTTTATATTTCCGTAATATAACTATAATCGTTGGTACAGTTTATATCAAACCTGTAAACCTGCTACCTACTGTAATCGTGCAACACATTTCCGATAATTATAAGAAATTCATAATTATGGCCAAGTTCAACATGCACAGCAAATCAGAAAGAGACAAATCTACCTTTCAAACCTTTGTCATAACTTACATACCTGGTATCAATCAAAGTCTTTCAAACCCCCCTAGGCCTGTATCACAAAGCATACCTGATATTGTCATTACTTCGCTAATCACATTTCACAAATCCAAATTAATGTTCTCGATCCAATAGGAAGTGAGCCTCTTCCAATCAAATTACAACTTAGTACTCATCATACGACTCAATCTACAGAATTTCAAAGAACTAGCATCCGTTAACAAATTCAACTGTAAACAATACAAAACACCTTTATCAGCAGCAGTAGACCCATTACAACCGTACATCAATGGACGCACTATATCATGACATTCATACCAATACATCTTCAATCCAAGAAGCTAATACACTTTACATACCAGTAACTACATCAACGCCTTATCGACCAACATTTCCAATAAAATATCTCACATTTATCACTCGCTCTCGACAATTTTAGCGTAACTATCAACGTACAAAAAAAATCCAAAATCACTCCATCATCACCAACAACTTTAAAGAATGATCAAAAATTACATCTGTGGTTACAAGCTACGGTGTTGAATTAAAATCTATAATACTCTCTAACGTCACTCGTCCTAACAAGTATTGAAAACATTTCAATGCTCTTTGCGAAAAAACATAGTAAAACAGCATATCAACTATCAAATGACGCCTTACCTATATAGAGAGACTACTCCAAAGTTGATGCTTTTGTTGATTTCCTTCAAGACATCTTCACACCACTCACTCGCAAATATTTCTATAGCCGACACAATCAATCCATCTTTACACCCTCATATCCTTCATACTCTTCGTCAAAATGAACCTCTAATAATAAACAAATTGGTCGTTATCATTTTATCATTTTCATTCAAATATCATAATACAGTTAAAACATTTGTCACTATACTGAAGAAATAAAATCAACAAACGTAACATAAAACATATCTTGCAGAAAATAAAGGGATCATTATAATGAAAACAATTCTATGCAATTGTTAAAGTCAATATAGTGTCAAACTGTCACCTAAGATGAACAAGCGCTTATCATCATCATCATCATAGGTATTCTGCCTTTATTGGCAGGTCACTTGCCGCAGCGCAGTATTAGTAACAAGCGCTTATAGTTACTAATAATTAAATTATTCTTTGTATGTGCTGAAACTATGAACAAATCCCACAATGTGATGATCCCCTAATTATAACATTTATAAATGGACATAACATTCATCTATTCATAAACATTGTCTTGGGAGGATTTCAAACCTTCAAAGCACTTAATACTGTAAGTGTCATAATTTATAATACAATTAAATTATCATGTAATTCATCAGTAGTGAAAATAGTATATAGTTTTTGTCTGTAATCAATCTGAAATAAAAATATTTAATGTCACTGTTAAACAAAAAAATACATAAAGAGTCTTCATAAGTAAAAATTGCTATTTTCTTATCCATCATATTCTCCTGATATATCTCCACATCATAATGTCAGGTCTCATCGTTTTAGTTTTTATCAATTACTTGTAAATATTTCTTATGATTCTTTAAACTTCATGTATTTGAAAAATTTCTGTTCAATAAGGATACAGTGTTCTTCAGTACAAGAAAATTATTCCATATTCATAGAAAGTTATCCTTAATGTTATGCTTACCGATATACAAATATAAAATTCACAGTGTGTTTGTTCAACTCTTCATCATCAACTCGTAAATCAAACCAGTACTTATTCAATATGTAGGCTATAAATATATAATTTCAATTTAACTGTGTTTATACAATTATATTTATCTTATCAAATTTCTTTAACAAAATAAACTGTCTACAATAACAAGTTAATATAAGCAGCAAAATGATTGAAATATAAAGTTATGTAAAAGAAAATATAATGCATATCCATTAGTATTTATTAATTGAATGAATAAATATTCAAAATAATTAGTCTTTAGTATAACAGCAAAACGTCCTAGTCTGTCATTCAAAATCTAATAATTTAAATACGAAGTAGTACATGGTAATGTCGTATACTGAGTCGTATTTAGCGTCAATATACCTTGTTACTATACAATCATTTTAAAAATATTTATGGTTTAATAAATGAATATTTGAAGTAAAACAATTCAATCTGACATTCATGCAGTTAATAACTCAAATAAGTCAACAGATGTCGCTAGTTGCGCTACCTTCTATCTAACAGGAGTAGTCTTGATATCATACTAATCAAATATCAATCCTTAAATGTAAACCTAATATATCTTATAATGAAAAGAAAACAAATCAAACTAGCATTCAAACTGGCAAATAAGTTAATAGATGTCGCTAGTTGTATTTCCCTCTATCTAACATATATAGATTTCATTATTGTAATAATCAAAATATTCAACTTTAATGTAAAGTAAATACATCTTATGACAAAAACAAATCACGGTAACATTCGTGTATTTAATACTTCAAATAAAATAATAGCTGTCGTTAGTTGCGCTGCCTCATATCTAAATAAGTGACTAATACCAAAAACAAAAGTGTCTCCATAAATGTTAACCAAATATATCTTATTATAAAAGCAAAACATATCCATCTGTCAATTATATTTAAATAGCTTTAAACAAAACAAAAGTTGTCACTATTTGTGGTGGCCTGGCTATCTATTAAGTAAATGTCGATAGTACACTCTTCAGTTAGCATTACATGTAATTGCTATGCATTTATGTTATAAAGTACTATGTGGCAATCTGTCAATTATGTGCTTAGTAGTTCAAGAGGATAATACTTGTCATTTAGCTGTGGCGCTTTGTATCTAAAATAAAGATATAAATAACTATATTTCAGGAATCATCTGTCAATCTTAATATTCTAAATCAATTAATTCTTATTATTAAAGCAATACATATCAATATATCTCTCAAATCATAATAATTCATAATCATAGTATTTCTTAGTAAAAACTACAATTCCAAGGATATAATAAGTCTCTACTGTACATTTTCACTGATATCAACTCAAAAACATTCTGCAATGGATCATAATATTGGTCATAGTTAAAACTGTTACTTTAGTTGATTCCAGTTAAACAAATCTAAATAACAGTAATAAACATACCATTTATAGATAATTAAAAGAGTCGTTATCATCAATATTTATAAATAATGTACTTCTATCTGCTAATTGCAATACTAATAAATTAAAGTTATATAAATAGAGTATCTCCAATCCAGTATAATAGCTGTCACTATTGTACAAATCAATTGTCCTTGCTCTTAAAACATAATAACCATCTACTTCTTAAAAGACTAGTAATTTCAAACCTACAAAGTATAGTGTGAACTTGTGTTCCTAGTAAACCGTAGTTAGTATTAGTTATCGATAGTTCATACTTAATATTGTGTCATATTTCAATATAAAATAAATTCTAATCTTACTGTAATATCTACAAATAGTCATAAAAAATAATTTATCCTAAAATGTATGCAATATGTGAACAGTAAAGTATTAAATTAGTGGTGGTACCATAACACATAATTAAAGTTCTAATCAGTATAATAAGTAAATATTAATTATCGCCAAATTCAAGCATAGTTCTTTGTCTTCAATCTTATTTCAAATATAGTTACCAATTCTGATAAATAGTTTCTAATATGGCCTAATGTAATATAACAAACTAATTTGTAGTTATTTCTGGTAATGTCACATAAATATAATACAGTAAACAAGTTTCAAGTTTGAATAGTGTAATTATAATTCAACAAATTTAAATCAACATCCATAAATAAACCAAATAACATCAAACAAAGTTCTATCTTGCAATCTGAAATTCCAAAATCTTAATGGACACAAGTTTCCGTGAATTCTTTTCTAAAAACCATTAACCCATATATCTAATATCCAAACAATAAAGTATCAATCATTTTCATCATCATACAGTAATAGCGTGTAGTTAATCTGTATCTCTATACAAAACTAATCTCGTAAAAAACCTAGTTCAGCAAAATATAAAGTGTAATCAATCAATCAAATCTTCATATGTTGGTTCTGTAGGGTATCACAATACAAGTTATGTCAAATTCTAATATTATCGTGCATTGTAAATTTAAATATATCTACACTACACTATACTAAATATCAATGTGCCATATATGCATCACATGACAATTTGTGAATCTTTGATTCCCCACTTTAATTAAACCTATGTCAAATACTCTGTCAATAACAATATATTCTAGTCTTAGATATAATCAAATTCACATATACTCCATAGAAAATATTTTTAGGAAGCTCCTTCGTGACTTGACTAAGTGGTTAGCGTACGAGCCTTTGGCGTGGGAAACCCGGGTTCAATTCCCGGCAGTAGCTCATGTGGTTCAAATTCCACGTTAATCAGTAGGTCCACGTCTCATATAGCCTCGCTGCTAAACGGGACGTAAAACTCAAAGTCAACTCAACTCAATATTTTTAGGGTAAACAATCAAAACACTTAACATAAAATTTCAATAAAAAACAATTTTTACCTATAATAATTCTGTCAGTAATTTAAATGTACATAAATTGAGTCAAATAAAACCATATACATTAAAATATTGTTGTGCAGCATAGAAAATAAATAACCATCTACCACATCCAAGTGTTAACCAGAAGGCTTGTGAATCAAGCCCACTTGTAAGTACAAGATTAAATATCCATAGTATATTTCCTTCAAAGTATAATAATACAGTCCTCAGCAAGCTTAAACTAAAAAAAAAAACTCCCTATAAAAGGCATCAACTATAATCTTCGCCTAAATCAATAGTCCCAGTACTGTATTCGTTGTAAGTCCACATAATATATAAATAGTTCTGCAACACTATTTATCACATAAAGTAAATAACTTTTACCCCTCAACAATTTCCCATTAAATTCGCTTCAAACAATGGAATACCCTCTATTCTTACTTATAGTGAACACACTTCGTAGTTAGTATCGTCAGTACTCTTGGTTCAATTCTGGACCCTGTATGTTTGTAATGGACAAACATCATACATATAAAATTTTCTCATGGTTCTACCGTTTCCTCCTACATTCTCATTCCATCGTTTCATTCATCTTAAAAGGAAAAGTCACCACAATGTGTTCTAATACAAGTTATCTTAACATGCATAATCGTATGACGATAAACTTAAAATTATTTAGTGTTTGATTGTAACCTCTGGAGCGTAAAATGTTTAGTTCAATTTCTGATAATACTATCAAAATCAAATATTTCTGTAATCATATCTTCATTCAGTAAACAAATATGCATTTCACCTACAAAAACAATAACTATCATGCTATAAACGTATATACCATTCAAACGCTGCAACAGGATTTCTAAGTAAATTCAACTATAAAGTTTCCCATTATAAAGAAAAAAAATCTAATCTCAAAGCATAATTCAAATAACTCCAATGTAAATCAAACCGCTAATATTAATTTCATGCAAACAAAACAGTTTAAAACCATTGCAAGTTCTAGTAAAATTATTGCCATACGTAGTAAGTATAGTTTAATTAGTAAATTCACGCTTGACTTAACAATCCATAATCTCACCATTATTTTGAATACAAGCTGTATTAAATTAGTAATAAAATTATTAAATTCGGGTCTTATATCTTGAATGTCTATGCATTAATATTGTAAATAAAAATGCAGCACCCTAAATAAAAAATAAGTATCTAACAAAACAAAAAATGGTTATCCTTAAAATCCACCCTCCAAAATATCTAAAATACAATTTCAGTTTCAACCTATGTATGAAATGTCTATTCTTATGCATATGTAATATAAATCTAAACAGCACAAAATTAGGCTGGTAAACAAGACTTCTACGCATTTTCAAATTGTTTGTTCAATCTTACCAAATACATAACTGATAGGATATACAAACTAAACATTAAAATCTGAATATCACAATCCAAAAGTAAACTAAAATCATATGGCCTCCGCAATTAGTAACAAAATAATAACTGTATTACACATATCAAATAATTATAACGTGCAATTTCATATTTAAATAATAGGGGCATACAATAAAACAATCGTATCTACATGTTATTTCTATATCCAATTTCATATACTAAAACGTAATCCCATGCTTATAATAATTTCCTGCAACATACAAAACTAACTTTCTTCCAGTCATATATATCCTAACATAACGGAATATTAATTCAGAACCCAAGTGATAATTCTATTTACGTAAGATAATACTTATTTTCATACTTCAAATAATAATAATAATAATAATAATAATAATAATAATAATAATAATAAATAGTAATAGCAAAAAAAAATCCAATTAAAACTGTATTATCAATCCAAATGTGTAAAAGAACATAGTTCTGACTTGCAAGGTACAACAAATATCCTACAATCAAATGCTATACCTGCAATCAATGTCATATAAGCCATGCTTCCGGAAAAAAGCAACATAAAAGTACCAACATACAACGTTAAATTGTAAACATAGCTAGTTTCGGATAGTGTACGTGTAAGCGCCATAAAAATATCGCCACTCCAATAATGTATAGTTTCTCTTACTTTTTTAAAAATTCTTCAATACATAAGTGCACAATAATTATGTTTTTAATAAAATTACAATATCAAATTTATATATTCAGCCAATTAATTATTATTTTATTAAATTCAAAAATAGCCTGAATCAAATAGTCAACCGAGGTTATAAATATACCTAAAACCGAAAATACAATGGCGGTATCGCAATATTTGTTTGCTTTCGGTTCGCGCAACAAGTTCTTCTACGTCATAAGGAAAATGGTCAACATCAATGAACCACCAACCGCAACCAGGAAATAAACAGCAAAATAGCGGGCGTGTCATCAAAGGTAAGTAAACTTTCTCTTCTTACTTAAGTTAAAATATTGGATAAATATACAAAGTGTGCCAATATCTATAAATGGAAAATACCATTAGCGTCCACGGCTACCAAGCGGCAAATATACAAAAAGGGCGTGCTAAAAACTCGCAACAGTAATGGCGCCAGCGAAAAGCTAACGTTCAATACAGTGCGGCTGTCGGGCAGTCGGTAATATACAAAGTGGACGGGCAAAAAAGTATAAAGGAAAGTCACGGCATAACCAGACAGTAATGGCGCCAGCGGCACCATCTGCCACGCATTATCAATCCAAAATAATTGCAGTCATTACTTCAATAATACATTAAACCCGTTCGTAATTAAACACCACTATAAGGTAATAACGGTACGTATATCATCATACGCGATTACATTAATTCTACGCAATCATAATTACAGTTACACACGTCATACTCTTTCATGAGTTCAATTACAAATACTCATTCCGCTAGGTACACTATCATTACTTCAATTACCAAAAGGTCATACAATACAGTAATCCACGGATTAATCCGAGGATTTCTTTACGTTTGCTGCATAGTACTACTCACTTTCACCTCAGTGGATTCGTTAACAAGCAGAATTGCCGCATTTGGGCAAATGAGAATCCACGAGTGATTGTTGAAAACCCGATGTATCCACAAAGAGTGACTCTTTGGTGCGGGTTATGGGCTGGCGGCATCATCGGGCCGTACTTTTTTTGAAAATGAGGTCGGCCAAGCAGTTACCGTGACTGGTGTTCGCTATCGCGATATGATAACGGACTTCTTGTGGCCAGAAATTGAGGATATGGACCTGGACGATATGTGGTTCCAACAGGATGGTGCCACGTGCCACACAGCCAACGAAACATTGGCTCTTTTGCGCGAAAAATTCAATGGCCGTGTAGTCTCACGTGGTGGCGATGTTAACTGGCCGCCACGATCATATGATTTAACACCATTGGACTTTTTTTTTTCTGTGGGGATATTTAAAAGAAAAAGTGTACGTCAATAAGCCAAGAACAATTCAAGAGCTAAAGGATGCGATAATTCGGCACATTAATGATATTGAACCTCAATTATGTCTCCGAGTCATTGAAAATATGGACCATCGGATAGAAGTCTGCCACCGAAGCCGTGGCGAGCATTTGGCCGATATTTTGTTTCACACATAATTGTCATAGATTCTTCTATCATAATAAAAAATATTAAGATTATTCTCTGAAAACTTTGCATTTTATTTACAATTAACATCGTGCATTGTAGTTGGACCACCCTTTATATAATTTTTCTACTCTTTGCAAATAAACATGCAGGTAGAGATTCAACCTATTCCGTTTGAGTTTTCATTGAAATAGTAGGAACACCCAATTCCACACTCTACGGAATTTGAGAGCTACCTTATAGCTATATAATTAGTGCAAGTATTACCCAAGAGACGAGACGAGATAATAAATAATATTTTCTCGTCTCGATTCTAGAAGGATTCTTTCTAATCTCGTTTCGAAAATTTCTCGCTTCATGTTCTAAATTTATGAATTTGACTTCTAGAAGTAATCTTGGTAAAATTTGGCACTTAGTAGTTAATATTAAAAAAAAAATACATGTCACCCAGGTTTTTAAATCGATATTCATACCCAAACAAACGAAAAAAGATCGTTTACGTTACAGAACTACTAATAACTGATTTTAGCAGGACAAATTTTTGTAGTAGGCCTATATATAAAAAAATGCAAATGTATACTGACTAAACTTGTGACCTTTTACAGGTATAATAATATAACAGACATAATAGAAACAATATGTACGAAAGTGTTCCACTAAAAAAAATCATTCCTGAAGGAAGATATCTGCCTTACTTTTCAATGTGGAGGAAAAAAAAAATAACCAAATATCATATAAACAGCTGAAAAAGAAACACTCTGCTGGTAATGAATATACATTCGACTTGGGCTTTTGAATGACACGACGAGAAAATGAAGGAGCTCAAAACAGAGTACAGTACAGAAAAGTCTTTTGTATCCTAACTTAATCCTTATGCCGACGCATGCTCTAAGAAAGAAAAAAGAAATATATAGCCTAATTGATTAGAACAGATCTCCGATTGAAAAAAAAGAAAAAAACTATATATATCGGCTCTAAAGTTAAAGCAGAAAATCCGGATCCTGTTTTCGAATGTGGGTCCAAGATTCAAATTATAGAACCAATCTGGAACTAAGATTAGATCCCAGATCCGAGATCCGAATTTCTTTTTGGCTATTCCTATATAAAACACTCTTTGCATGACTAGCACTTACAAGGGAAGTTCGGGAGAAAGCACTCGCTTGCAGAGAAACGAAGCATGCCATTTGAAGTGTCAATTCATGCTGATTACAACAAGTTAATAACATTCTCATATACTCGAGAACTGTTCGAGAGATTCAACTTTGAAGTTTATATGAAAAAATGAGTGTATGTGCATTTAAACACGTTAAGTACAACATTGTTGACAACGAATTATTAGGAATATATGAATTGAAATCTATTAGAGATAACAGAAAAACTGTTTTGCAATAAGTAACGGGTTTGCTAGTTAAAATTAGTCATATAGGCATCTACTGTTCACAATAATAATAGGTTAGAGATTAAAATTGATCATTGTTGTTCTTCCGGTCTATGACGAAATGACGCAAGCAAAACACTCCCTTCCACCATGAACATTTCATATGTGCAATTGCGTTGCATCAGTCAACGGAACAATTCGCATAGCCAAAGCGAAAAGCAAATTCGACAAGTGATTCAAAAGATACATCATTTGTTCGATCACCTGCCTTGTGGAACGCAAACTGAAACAATCCAATGTACTGCGGTGATCGGAACTGATTCGTTAGCATGGACACGAACTTTATTTAATTGTTTCATTGGTACGTCATTACGTCCGGATGAAGAAGTCTCGTACTATGTATAAATCTCCTGCATAATCTTTGATTGGTCGGAATCTAAATCATCAAATGGTTGTACAAATCGTGTACAAAGCGTGCATTTAACGTTGAATCTCTCGAAACGTTCTAAACCGTACAGGAATTTTATTAGTTTGTTGTAACCAGCATGAATTGGTCTTACAAATGGCATGCTTAATTTCTCTGCAGGTGAGTGCTTTCTCCCGAACTCCCCTGATTAGAGAATTCAGCACACATAAATAATTGTGATCATGGGTTTAGTGGATAATTTCGGGTCCAGGGGTTTGCTCGGGGTTCTTGTCTCTTACCATAATATCTTTCACTTTTATCAATACCACCAACCATCTGTCCCTTGAACTAGAGGTCTGCACAGCCCGAAATTTTTAGCCCGGCCCGGCCCGTGAATTTATAATGTGAGGTCCTACCTGAGTCCGAAATATGTTTTAGCATTTAGGCCCAAGCCCTCCCCGAGTTCGTGTGGTAATTAAATGAGCCCGAAATAAGCCCGAATTACAGAAACTTTATGATTTACGCAAAATTGTACTTTTTTTATTTACAGCAATTAGAAGTTTAATTTTACAGTTGTGCTTTAAAAGTTCTTCAGAAAGAGCGGCCCAATAAATATCTTTGTACAGTACATTTACAAAGTTAGGCCCGAAGGGCCCGAGAAATATGGTTGTATATTTAAAAATTTACGGCCCGAACCCGATCCAGACCCGAAGTGAAACATGCTTTGTAGGTCCAACCCGTACAGACCTCTACCTTGAACTCACAGACTTAATCACAACCATGGGATGTAAAACGAAAATTTTCATTTCAATTTTCATGATTGGTGTAGTTAATTGCTGGTAAAGCATATTCATTTCATAATAAGTTCGATTCCCGGTGGGGTCACTCGGTCGAAAAAGTGTAACGCTTTTTCAGGCCAGCCACCCTGAATGAGGTTTTCCTGGGTTTTTCTCATTCACACCAGGCAAATGCCGGGGTGGTACCTAACTTATAGGTCCCAGGCCGCTTCCTTCCTTCCCCAATCCTTTCTTTCTTCCCATTCCCCGGATTGTGTGCTCGCCGAGGGACGTCATCCCTCAAATCGTGAAGGGCTAAATGGCCTTAGATGCCGAAAGCCCAGAAATCTAAATCCCTAAATCCCCTAAATCATTTCATAATAAGAGACGTAAAAGTATTCTTCTTCTTAGGGGTGCCAAATAGTTTCACTTGTATGAGAATGGATGATTCTTGGCAGATAATTTGCAGTTATTTAGCGTTGTAAATCCTTAAAATTATATTTTCTTTCTTTCTCTCTCTCGTTCTTTCTCCTCGGATTGAAAGAGAGAAAAAGAAAGATAATATAGCCAATTATCGAGTAATGTGAAAGATTCTGCATGGATTACACTAAACCAAACGTGATTGCCAATGGTCAGTTAATAAATTTAGACCAATCTAAACATCATTAGCCTCACCATCCCATAAATCGATGACTTTCATCTTCTCTTCAAGGTCAAATGAGTAAAATAAGGTCTTTCGTCTCAGTGAATCTGGATAGCACTGCTATACTTTTACTTCAAGGTGATGCATTTTCTCTACCAGCAAATTCATCTTTGGTTGTCTACTCAACTGGATACAAACCTTCCATTCGCCTTTTCATATTTTTCATACGCCTCCCTTTTGTGTGTTGGCAATGGCACCTCTTCTTCCTGAAGACAAGTTCAATGCCGAAGAGTGGGAGGCAACCCAACAAGGCCATCGTTGAAATCAAGGCCACCACTGACTTCCAGGGGAGTTGCACGTGCTATGTAACAACTTTTAGGGGGTAAGGTAAACAAAAAATAATCAAGTGTTGTAAACTCCAAGTATATTATTGTCAATCTAGTGTTTTTTCGTGGATGATCTACGTGTATATAGGATATTCGAAATGAAACGTTTCCTTATTATGACACTTATAACAAAACATGAAAAATTTATGCACAAAATCTCTAAAATGAGAATGCAAATGCAGTAGGCTTTATTCAGAGTCGTTCTTATTTATTATAAGTGTCATACTAAGGATTGACTACCGTATGATTCAAACTTTAACCAAGCCCTTAGTATGATGCAAATTACACATAGTAATGACTCTTTAAGGTCCAGTATGTGTTGTTAATATGAAGCTGTACTTAACTTTGACAAATAGCGTTCGTAATCAAGAAGAAAGTATTTGCTGTAAATGAACCGTATGATAAATCAGCTTTGTGAAGAGCAATCGTTACCAATTAATTTTAGAATTCTCGAATGGTTCTAGAGAAAAGCAAGTTGCATTCAGCGAGATCCTTAGTGTAAGTTAAGGATAAAAATTTGAAATTGTGGTTTTGACTATAAAGTTAGAGCTAAGGTCAACAAGAATAGCTTGTTTATTTGACTGTCGATTTGTATGTTTGTCCTTTATAGAAATCTACATTCTTAGCTTGCCATATTTCTAAGTGATAATAGAAAAGAGATTATAGTCAATTTAGAATTTTTAAAATGCGTATTCTAAAGCGGGAAGACTGTTAAAAATTTATGAATCTCAGAAGTCCCTAAAGTTAGAAAACTCATATGGCTCAACTGTGTTTCAGGTTGTATACCTTTCAGTCCGTGTGGGGAAACGAGCACTTCTGTTTTTAAACTTTGGAAATATACTGATAAAATTCATAAGTTATGTGATTTTTCTGGCCTTATGTACGTGATAGAAAAGTTGTAACAATATTGTTCAAGTATAACAAGATAACAACATAATTTGAGAGCTGTAAGATAGAACAGGTATTGTCTAAAATGTATCGTCTGATAAATGGCATTTTAGTGTAAACATTAGGAAGTGAAACTTAAGTTTTAATTGTTGGAGGGGGTTCGATGGCACAGTGGAAGAGTTCACATATCTCTCTTCCTTGTTCGACAATCATGTCCGTGGCAGATATGGTCAATTTAAAAATATGGGCACGTATTGATTAGAAAACAATGATTTTCGGATGTCTGTCTATTCATCCATGTGTTTGTATGTCCTTATGTGTATACACTTGCTTAGAGAACATACCATTCAATATGTCCAGACAAAATTCTAAATTTAAGGTTTTTTGTAAGATTCTCTAGCGAGGTATTTTACAAATTTCCTTACTGCCCCCAAAATAAGTAATTTTCTGGAGGTGAAAATAACTACTTGAGATTTTCTCGAAAACGGCTTTAAGATTTTGTTTACATTCCATATATAAATATATCATTAAGAAGTATATACTATGGTATAGAATAATTTACAAGGAAAAATTCAAAAGGGATAGTGTACTCTTAGGAAGATATTTTTTTACGATTGTCTCAAAAACGACTCAAATAATTTGATTTTTATTTCATAAATACATATTTCTTTAAAAACTCTCTAATACAGCATAACTTGTTTCTTCTTTTAAAAAATCCACAAAGGATAGTTTACTCGTCGGGTCGACTTTTTTGGACGAGCTTTTCAGGAACATCTGAGGAGGTGATTTTGTTTATATGTCATAAATACATATTTCATTAGTGAAAGTATAATGTGGCATAAGTCGTTTCTCATTCAAAGATCTACAAAAAGCATTTTGTTCTTGGGGTGTTTTCTCCGGACGATCTTCTCGATGGCGTCGTAGACGATTTTGTTTATACAGTACAACCCCTCAAATCCGAACTAATTGGGGCTGAAGCCTGTTCGGATTTCGGGGGGTTCGGATTACCCGGGAAATAATATTACGTACTTATTTCGTCACTGAATTTGCGGTAAAACAACGACTGAGGTTAGACAGGGTGGCCCAGTGGTCGAAAGGGCAGTGACCTTGACTGGCGGGTGTACACTCATGTCCAAAATGATTGTCGCATATCTATAACTGTCTTCTTGTAAGAATATAATTAGATAATGATTTTGAATAAGCATTAAGTCTAAAAATGTTGAAACCTTAAAAAAACTAAATTTGTGTGATTATTTTTTTTTTTCATTTTCCAGCTGTAGTTATTTTTTTCTCCTGAGAACGTGTTCGGATTTGCCGGGTTTTCGGATTTCCGGGGTTGTACTGTATTTCATTAATAGCCCTATACAGTGGCGTATTTAGGGGGTGGCTTCCGGGCTTAAAAAGCCCCCCCGATATCTTACTTAGTATAGTAGAGTAAATGAAATATCTTGCAGAATTTTCACATTTCTAGGCAAAGCCCCCCCCCGAAAGTTAGCAAAGCCCCTCCCAAAACAAAATCGTAAATACGCCACTGGCCCTATAATGTAGCGTAAACCATTTCCTCTCAAAAATCCCATAAGAGTTAATTTATTCTTGGGGGTGAGATTTTATCGGACTATTTCCTCAGAAACATCTCGGGTAATTTAGTTCGTGAAATACATATTTCGTTAACAGCGCTATAGTGTGGCATAAGCAGTTTCTCTTGAAATGTACCTACACAAGTGGTATTTTACTCCTAGTCGTCAGAATGGGTAGTTTACTCCTATTCCAAGGGAGTGAGTGTCAGGGGCGGATCCAGGGGAACTTTGCTATTGTATATATAAATAAAACCCATCCCAGAATTTGGAACTCTTAAAAGTAGTTCTAAGTAGCAGTATTACAACCTACCGTCCCCTTCCCCCCCCAGAAGTCCGTCCTGGATCGGCCCCTGGTGAGTGTTATTCAAGCGATTTTGTCACAAACTTCTTAGCCGATTTTATTCATATTTCATGAACAAATATCCTATAATATTCTCCTGGAGCTATTCGAACCAAAAAACCCACAAGGTTTATTCTACTCTTGGGGCGAGTTTTCAGACGGTTTTATCAAAAATAGCTTAGGTCAGTTTGTTCACATTCCATAAATATTTATAAATACTTCATTAATAACCCTATCATGTGGCATAAATCTTTCCTTCTGAAGATACCCAAAATGTAGTTTATTCTTGCGGGTTTTTTTTGGGGGGGGGGCGGTTCGGAAGGTTTAGTGGAAATTCTCATTGCATACTACTCCTATCTTGAATACTGGAATATGTTTGCGAACTGTAAACTCTGAACACGAACGCCATAACATTGATTTTCATAAACTTAAAATTTTTGTTATTTCTCATATTCATACCAATATTCATTTTTTCTCTCTTCATGTATATGAAACTCGAATACGTTTGGTATTCGAAGACCGCCGGGAGAATGTTTGTATCATACTTGGAGAGAACGACCCATTTAAGTTTTACTGTATTTTCTACAAGTACATTGCTCTGTCTTGGTCATGCCACCCTGTTTGAATTCCACATTCTTTGATGTACTACTGTATTCAATGGTAGAAAACTGCTGAATTGAACAAAGGAAATTACTTCTGTATAAAATCCAGAACTTCAACACACGGCAATTATTGTTGATTTAACCTGTGTTTTGTCATCCGTGGACAGGACTCTCTTTTTATTTATTCGTCGCTGCACCTCGAAGAAGCGCTGTGTGTTAAAACTGCAGCTTTGTAGGAGAAGCAAAAAACATTCCAAACTCTTAAAGTTTTGCAAATACAAGGAAGCACCTGAAAAACATAATAAAATAGGTTCTGCGCATATTATGCACTGGACATTGTTGTAGCTTGCTTCAACAATATTATATTACTATTTTTGTGTTTACGTAGCAGATATCGGTTTATCTTTTGCGCCTTTATAAGCACACAGAGGCTCAATACGAACGTCATTAGAACTTGAAACCTTTAATTTCAATCTATTATTTTTTCATAGTTATGGCGAAACTATTGAATATTCACTTATTACATTATAAGGAACGCTGCCTGACAGCTTTCAGGTTTATTTGCATGACATTAACTCATTTTCGACAAAAATATCACATAGCGGTTCCTCGAGGCTGAGCGACTTATTTTTATTTTGTGACCACAGAAGAGTGGGGAGATATGACCAAAATCAGAAGTATCTACTACCAATCCCTCTTATTATAATCTGACTTTTATCAAAGGCTAACAGACAGATTTGCTATTAAAAATGGGAAATAAATCCGTATTTTGAGAGTAAAAGCCTAAATACTATCTTTTATGTTGGCAAATTTAATTCATTTGCACATTCTCAAAACGTTTTACCTCTTAAAATATTTCTATTCTGATCCCAGATAAACAATATATGGTTTCACCGTTAGTGTGGGGACCTTGCTTCGATCCCAGTTTGTACCAAGTGGGGTTTGTGGTAGATAAACACCGTGTGCGTGGTTTTTGTCGGTGCTCTTCCGTTTCTTCCCGGTTTCTTAACCCTCTTCTTTACCAATCTTCTTTACCCAACACGGCATAATCATTGGAAGTAAAATTGAAAGATTTAATTCATTTTTTCTTTATTTCATTTAGAATTTATTGAATTGGAATGACATGAGTTAATGTCACTTTGCAGCATAGAAGGCATGAAGTATTATGAGAAAGGAAAGAGTTTGGAAATTTGATGTGGAAGGAGATGAAATAGTTGTTTGTATTTATTATAATAAGATGCCCATTCTTCGGAAACCCTTAAAATTAAACCAAGAAATCTAGTATTTGTACTTTTCATTAAAATAGTTAAACAATCCTGAATATATATATATATATATATATATATATATATATATATATATATATATATATATATATATATATACAGTGGCGGATCCAGGATATGATCAAGGGAGGGGCTAAGCCATCGTTTGCCGCAAGAAAGCAGAATTGAAGTCCATTTTATCCAGTGTAAACCTGAGCGTCAAGGGGGGCTACAGCGCCTTATCTCCCCTTGTGTGTATATATATATATACACAAATGAAAGTGACTATGTTTGTGACGTCGTATCTCTTGAATCACGAGACCGATCTCGATCAAATTTGCTACATAAATGAGATTCAGGCCTGGGATGGTTTTTATCGTTTCACTTTGACGGTGAAACTTAGGGGAGGGGAGATATTTTAAAATGATCGAAAATGATCGATATTAGTGTCGAATCCATAGTTTTCGGTGTCGCTGAGATGAACAGTGACACCTCTGATGCCATTTAAGTCAAAATTCACTTCTGTTTGTCCAAAAATTAAACATATTCTCCCCGTGAGAAAAACAGGTATTCTGGTAGCTAAAATACATAATTAACCATTCTCTAAAGATGCAATGTCTGTATTCGAAATATCGGTAGTCAATATTTTCAACTGGCTAATACGTAACCTGAGAAATCTTGTTAGAAATTAAAAGCGCGTTTCAGTTTTTTTTTTTCTTTTTATTTTTAATGTTATGTTTGGTGTAGATGAGGAGGAAAACGGTGGGGATTATTCACTAAGATGCTCACACAAAGTGTTCGAATTTCGTGAGAGACTTCGAATTCAGATGAATTCTGTTGAAAATGTAGAATGAGGAATATGTGTGTATCTACTTATTCGATTAACTATTAATTTCTAGAAGCTTCTTAATATCGAAGTAACTGCAGTGTTATTTGAGGTTAGCAGCACTGGTTTGTTGATACAGAAACTGTGCCAACTTCGTTGATACAGGAAAAGACTAGAAGAGACCAACCGGCCACACCTTGTTGAGATCTGAAAAGTGAAACTGAAGAAGATAATGAAGGGGGAGAGAGATACCAAGGTCAATCCACATTCAGATCTTACATCATGTGCACATCATAAGAATTCCGAAAAGTGCCGATGGCTATTATTTAAAAAAAAAATAAATAAAAATAATAATTTCATGGTCGCAAATGTGGCGGTGAAGTAGGGATGAATTTGATTCTAAGTGCATTAAAAACAACTTTGGAAGCATCATTTGTTATAAGGCTACACTGTTTTATGCTCGGAAAGTTCCCGAACGGAAAAAAAAAGAGGAAGGAAAGAAAGAAATAGAAATGTACCGCCAGCTTTTGAACAAAGAAATTAAACTTTCTAGATCTTCACTACGTACCATCAAGGATGAAAAGGATCTTTTTCTTGGGTACAGGGTGGACAGGTAATTAGGCTCTGCTAAATTACTTTCAAGTCCATGATCATCATCATCATCATAGGTATTCTACCATTATTAACATGCCACTTGCCGCAACTGAGAAGCTTCCACACACCATTGTTTTTCAGTTAATCTTTTTTGTCTTCATGTGAGAATTTTCTGTTTTAATACTGTCCATTAACTGCAGCCTCCTTCGCTCCTCCTTCATTTTTCTTTCACTGTACCTTCCAGTATGTTCCTCATGATACAGTTCCTTCCCAGGAAATGTCCCAACCACTTTTGCTTTCTCCTTTTAATTAATCTAAAAATATTCTTTTCCCCTCTACTATTACTCACACTTCCTCACTCGTTTCTCATTAACACAGTTAATTTTCTCCATTCTTCACCACACTCACATTTCAAAAGTCTCCAGTCCTTTTCCATCGCTTTTGCGTAGTGTACATACTTCTGCCGCACTGAGTACAATACTCCACATGAAACATATTACGGGTATTTTCATCACGATCATTTTTTTAAAATTTTGGTAAGAACAATGTAAACCGTTTTAAAGGAATGTAATTATAAATTGTCCTAATTTTATAGTTACCCGTATGGCATACTTCAAAAAAGAAACATTTATATATATATATATATATATATATATATATATATATATATATATATATATATATATATATATATATATATATATATATATGCAAGTACTTAAGTCCCGTATCAAAGCACTAAGACAGGGTCTGTAATTTTTTTTGGGGGGGGAGGTTGGCTAGTTGATTGCACTTCAGATTCCTGATTACTTATTTTTTAACATGTATTTATCTAAACAAAGAATTGAAAGTTTTAGGGGGCTGAAGGTACTCACAGGGTGCTGAGCTTCTCCGTAGTGACTGGTCTGACAAAACTCGTAATGACGTAGCAAAAAATATGAAATTTATACAACTAAAACTTGCAATCGTATCAATTACGAAAATATTATTTAAACAAATAATAATAAAATAAAAACTTATAATAGTTGTATGTACTTCCAAAAAGAGTACATTTCCCTATTTCTTTTAAACTTCCCGGATCATTTTTAAGGTCGTGAAAAGAGGATGTTTGTTAATCCCACCTAATTTGGAATGTATAAATTTATTCTACTGTCACACTCAATTCAAACGAGGCTGTTAGTTTCTTCTGTAGATAAATTTCAAACCCATTACTATTTTCTGTAATAATTATATTACCATAATTCCACATCCTACAGAACCACCGCAGTCTCGTCTTCGTTTTGGCAACTTCTTGGCCAGGAAAGGCAATTATAGTGGTTTTCTGCTCTCCATTAAAAGTAGGGCTCTGTCTGGAATCTTCGTTTGGTATGGTACACAATGATCATGAACTATTGATATTAATAATCATTATTGGTGATTGGCAGCTAATTATGTACCATTAATGGACGATCAAATGTGATTTTCTAATAAGGAATAGCTTGTATGATACGTCTATGAATAGAAAAATATTCAGTTATGTTTTGGATCTTCTATAGTTTGTCAACATTCTATACCTTCCGTGTCGAGGTAAAGTACATTGAGAGAGAGAGAAAAAAAGAATCAGATTTTTAGTTTAGGAAATTCGGTAGGATTTTGTATAACACACAAGATTTTGTGTACCAGGCTACGTACAAGTTTGTTACTTAACCAGAATCAACTTGTACAGCTGCAAATAGACGGAAATAATGTATGTCCTCCGTCGGGACGTGCAGGATACAGAATGTCATGGTTAAGTACTTTGATAAACATTGTCTGGTTCTGTATGGACACTACACAGTCCCATTCTTGTATAGAAATTTAAATTTTCATTCTGGTTGGAAACAAAAATACGGGGAAGGGGGAATGTTGTACTTAGCAGCATCTAGAAAATCTTTATGGAACAGAGTACAAAGATAAAGAGTACGAATAGTAGGAGACTAGTAGTATGCACCATCTAAGCTGACCTGGCTTCAACATAATAAGAAAATCTGGTCCACAACACAGATAGCAGATCTGTCGTAGCATGAGCAACTCCAGGAAAACCGACTGTAGTCGAAATCTACGGATTTTCCTTCTGAACGCGCTCGATTTTTCTCTCCGTGTAGGTACTTACAGTGTTTTAAAATTCTAATGTGGATGTGCGACGTGCACCATTCATTTTATTTGTGCTTAGCAATGTTTCTCAAGATTTTGGGAGCTGTGACGTAGTATTTACACTGATTTTATTAGGTTACTTTTCTGATTGCTTGTTAAACTAAACTCTTAAATTTTGCGAATTTTCGTAGTAATGTCACAAATCCCGCAATTCAAAAATGCACACGGTCAACTTATAGTGGAGATCTGCTAAATGAATACTCGTACAATGTAGGGTGAATGTTTCTTTCATAATAGGAAAACCAAGTTGTTTAAATTTGCGCTAAAGAAATTTAAACCATTTTAAATACAAAGAAGCTGAACCTGCGCTGTACTCAGCGCATCGTTCTGTTATGACCATGAATCTCCTTCCCATTGTGCATATTTCCTTACTCACACAAGTAAAGGATAGGAGATTCACAAAGGAAGTGAATTGTTATGTATAGATGTTGGAGTGAGTTTCTAACAAATTTCTAGAAGTAACACGGTAACAAGTAGAACTATTTTTTCTAATAAATCCATATCCGTCCGAGTGCACCTAATTGCGTCTTTTGAGACCTTTGAAATTGCCAGCATGCAATGGGTGTTGCCATTCAGATTTAAGCAAAGCGCCTCCAATGTCCGTGAACCCGTCATACATAACTTCTATACTGGTTGCCTAACACCGTAGTTTCGGCCTGCAACAATAATCTTATGAGCTCAAAACGGCCCCTAAAATATTGAATAGAACAGTAAAGACACCGTTTTTGAAAATTTGAATGAGAACTGGACAATCTACCAAAAATTTGGAGTCGACCAGTGAAAACGGCACGTTTCTAGCACTTGTGGCTTTCGAGATCTTATTGTTTAAAGGATTGGGGATTAAAGGATTAACATATAAACCTAGCATTTTAATATATAGACTAGCTGAACCTGCGCTCTCTACACAGCGCATCATTCACATATGAGCATTAATCTCCTTGTTATTCCTCATATCTGTACATGTCCCTTTACACAAGTGAAAGACGTCTTGATAAAAATTGGCAAGAGATACCATAAAGGGGAGATTTGGTCGATTATTTTTTCAATATCTCGTACCGTTTGTAAGATTTGAGCCTACTTCCGGTTGGAGTTTTTAATTCATGTATGATCAGTGTTTTCTTTCTTCTTGCATGCAGTATGTAATAAGCAAATACATTACACACACAATTAATTATAATGTCAATGATATTTGGTGTTCATTGGGCAAAACACTCAAAACAATAAAGATTCAACTTACTGTTAGAGTGGAGAAATGGTTACCCTTCGTTTTTCATTATCATTTGACATCAAATAAACGCCTGAGAGGTATGCGACCCTTATATACAATTATGTTGTGTTAGAATGTATAACGTGTAGGGTATGGTGCTTTAGTTTTTTCTTTTTTAATTTCAACACTTGCAGTGTACACGTAAAAATGTAATAAAGAAATAAAGACCATGTGTTTTAAATATTCAATTAGAACGGGACAATCTACACAAAATTTGCAATCGATCAGTGAAAACGTCATCTTTCTAGAGCCTGTAGTTTCCGAGATCTCATTGTCGAAAGGATTGACCACAAACGTATAGTTTAAAAGAACTCCAAAGATGGCAGCACAATTCATATATACTTCGTTAACTTAATTTACTGTTTTGAAGATATTACAGAAAAACTGTAAAATAAGCGGTAGTTTTATTTTGAGTTAATTTGATTTTGAGTTAAACGTTCCTTTCAGCAGTGAGGCTGTCTCAATGAAGCCCCTTGCCGATCTTCTCTGTTTCCTTTTCGGCCAACTATGATCAACGCTCTACTCCGTTCTCCTATAGACCCTATGTGGAGGCCGCATCATTTCTAATTTCAAGTTGTTTCTATTGTTTGGTAAAGTCTGAAACATTTCCAGGGATCCAATGTCGGTAAATACAGCCTGAATATCATCCAGGGTTGGTAAGTACTGCCTGAAGTTTAACTCCGCTCTCAACCAATCGTGCACTGAGAAAATGGAGGGTTTGCTAAGCCAGGGTTAAATGAAAACTCGTTTGACAGTAGCCGAATTTCTGTTAAAAACACTCTCATTGAAGAAATTCTCTGAGTTATTGTAATCTAGCAGTGTTCGGTTAAATCATACTTTGCTGTTTTAACCTAATTCTAGGCTACTAATTTTGAAAAATTACATCTAACTAATTTACTCGGCTACTTCAAATAAGGAGAGATCGGTAAACACGCAACGCATTTGATAATTACCGAGTACGTGTGGTATTTTAGACAATGAAATTGCCGTTGCAGGGAAATTGGAGCTCTGCTTTATGATAAAGAAAAAATAACATCGCTGTTCTGTCGCGGTTATCTGTAAGGCGGCATATGTGTATGCAATAGTGTAATCACAGAGGAAAGTGGTGTAATATTTCCGTTAAATCGATTAAGATGTAGGAAACAAGAACATTATTAACAACATGGAGATTGGAACAATATATACCATTATTCGAAGGTAAGTTTGTGTTGATCATGTATGTATGTATCGTTACACCCGGCTCATAGACCTTCGAAAAATAGCAGTGTCTTGCTAGTTGTTAACATAAACTGAAACGTAGCTTTCACTTTACGTCTGTACGAGACACCTCACACATAAATTTGATGTGATAATGCTGTTGAATTGTGCGTACAGGTTTACTTTTGGCGCACCACTAGGAAGGATGGGTTAAGTTTAAAGGTTAAAAAAAAAAAAAAGAGAAATTAAGTAAGAAATGGTGATTTGGAGTTCTTATGTGTTATTTATGTGTGTATTCTTGGCAGTAAAGTTATGTTTAATAGGCTAGAATACTAGAAACTGGGTTTTGGCAAGGGTACGAATTTCATTAACACAGAGAAAATGCATGTAGAAGTTGATACTATCTGCAATACGAGGAATGTTCCGATGATCGAGGAGCATGATAATCGTATAGGATGGTGAATCGGTACGTTGAATATGATATTTCTTTTACTTTGACTTTTACCGAATTACACAAGAAAATAGAATCTATTATGAAGTGAAAACCAACTTCTGTGAAAAGCGGCTAAAGTCACAGTTCTAGTGTAAGTAAAGTATTACCGGGAACCCTAAACTAACCTAATCGAACAATTATTAATGGTTTAACTGTATTTTTGAAGGTTTGAAACTGGACGTAAGCCGAAAGAATTGTTGGAAAATTAAAATTCTTTCACTAGTTTTCTTCTTATTGTGTCCTAAAAGGATTCTACTGGGCAGTATAAAAATATTTCACGTGACATAGATAAAATTCAAGGAGGCAAACAAAAAAGTTCTTAAAAAATTACAAGTTGTGCATAAATACGGCTTTCGGATGTGTAACGTAAAAACTATAGTGCACAAAACACAAACCAACTTATGATAGGCGGCCACTAAAAGCACGAATCGTATCTAACCGAGTGATGGAAGGGCGAAGCTGACTCGCCGTCGCATTAGCGCGGGTTGAATCCGAAGGGACTGCGCGTTGGCGATGGTGGGTATACGCGAAGGCAAGGGTAGCAGAAAGTGGGTTTAGGCCAGGATACAAGTTTCATTAAAGCTTGTCATGGTTTCATAGTAGTATAATGCTCCACTTTTAAACATAACAGGATCTGTACACGGTGGAGAAATATGCAGCCGGTGGAAAATAGAAACTTCAATTATTTTATCGGTCGTAAAGAACTTGTAACGCTATTACACTTGTAAACCTGAAATATAGTCGTATTATTTTGTTTCATTCTGTAGCCTGCAGAAATTTCATCCTGATAAATGTCTTTTCATGGAAAGTATTAAAAATTTGCCTGTAAATCTTTCAAAATGTGGTGCTCCAAAACTACTACAGCACCGAATTGTGGCTTATTTTGTTGGCTTCATGACAGTGACGGCGAATATGGTATTTAATGCAGTATGTAATGCCGAAAGTCAGTGCATGTTACAAACTGAATTTCCCTTTGATATCTATTTCATTTCTTTTATATACGATGTGTAAATGAATTTGATTACTGATAGTATTTGCAATGCCTATTTTTGTGTTTCTTTTATGTAGTAGATGTAGCTTAGTATTTCAATTTAATTGGTATATATGTTTATGTATCTTTTACCCTGACGAGTCTTCTTCACCAGCACAAATTCGTGCAATATGCATGATTATAAAGACGAAAGAAATTGAATGAATGAATTTAACCAGAATAACAATTAATTGAGAAATAGTTGGTGTAACTGAATGACAAGATTTATAATTTGCAAAAGCAATGCAAGGGAGGTATCATAGTGTTGAAAAATGGAATGTATCAGCACAAATGAGGCTGTTCGTAAAAACTAGCGAAATTTTTAAGATCCTTTCCGGCATTATTGAAATGAATTGAAATGAAATCTTTGTTTTACGTCCCACGATTATGCCGGTTATGCTAAAGGAGACGGTGATGATGAGTAATGAATGAAATGGTGGAATGAAGAATGAGGGAGGAAACGGGAGAACCCCGAGAAAACCCCCGCACATGGTGTTGTCCACCACAAAGTTCACTTTGGGGGGGCTGGGATCGAACCCAGGACCTCAAGCACCAGAGGTGAACGCTCTACCACTGAGCCACCGCGGCCCCTTCCGGCATTATTATTGAGTGACCCTTGAATTTGAAACTTCAAATTTTGACAGTACATATGATTTGTGACGTAGGATACCGCTAAGGAAGAAATTTTGGAAATTTGACGGCGTAGGTGTGGAAAAGAGGGTGGAAATTATTTTAATAAGATGTCCATATCTCTGAATCCCTTAGGCTTAGAAACTTGAAGTTGTTTGTTTCGACTTCTTATTTAAAATAAGTTGACACGTGTTTAATTGTTTTGATATTTTAGTGAAAAGGAGGAGAAAAGAGGCGGAAAGAACAAAATCTAGTCTATTTGAAGAGGCATTTAGCTATGCAAATTTACGAAAACCTTAAATATAGTTGATTTGATGAAGCTCTTTTGCCATTTTTTCCCTTTTTTGTTAGCACTTAAATTAATTCTAAAAATACTGTTTCTTTGAAAATAAAGTGTAAACATAAAAAGAGAAGAATATTTGTCATTATATACAATCGCATTAATTGATTTCCCATGAAAGGGTGTTTTATTACGCAACAAACTCTTAATTTTTCTTCTTCTCTCTTCCTACCTACAGCTTTACAGGTACTTAACAATAATTGTCGACTGAGAAATAATTTTAATGTCGCTCCCGTAACGGTGAAGTGCTTGTAAATTATTTTAAATTTCGCATTTCATTGCAAGAATGAGAGTTTCCTCATATAAATTTATTAACTTTTTCGGTTCTTCATGCTACGGAGATTGTTTTAGTTTATTAAAGGAAACAAATAGGACTTCTAATTAGCTTGAAAACACTCAATGCAACCATGATGATTCGTGTGGGTCTGCGGAGAAATTATACTGTTGTAAGGATCGAAAGAAATACTACTGAAAATTGGGAGAATGGCAGCCTACACAAAGAAAAAAAAAAATCTTTGAGTTTTACGACCCACAAATATGCCGCGCCACATAGGTTAAAACAACTGGTTATGAGAAATGAATGAAATGGTGGAATCTAGAAAGTGGGAGGATACTGAGAAAACCCATGCACACGGTGTTTGTCCACCACAAACCCTACTTGGTACGAGCTAAGATCAAACCAGAGGCTACGCGCATGCTCTACCACTAAACCATGGCGCCCTCCAGCCTACACAACCAATACGCAATCCAACGACGGTGCATCCAGTTCCACACCTCTGCTAGCTGCGACGTCATCTATGATTTATTTATATTCGACTGATAATTCTGGCTGTCTACCTTCACAAAGTAATTTGTTATTGAGAGTCATATATGTTACCTGTTAGTCTTCACTGAATAAAATTCAACATTTCAAATTTTACTATAACTTACTTTTAATCGCACACACAAAAAGGCATTTAGAATCTATAATTTAGGTTAGCAGCTCAAAATCAAAAAAAGCTTACTTGTTAGGGCCATCTAGCCTTTTTTCTTCAGAGGTTGTTAGCAACACTGAAGGTGAAAGGGGCTCTTTTGTTTGACGCAGCGAATCGAGTACGTTCAGCTAATATATATATCTTTGTGTTGTAAAGTGTCAATTTTGGTTAGGAGTTGTTTTATTCTTGCTTTTAATATGAAAAGAAAGCGAATATAGAAGAGGCCCATAATGTGAATCTGTTTGTTTACTGATAGAAAGTCTCAGGTTTTGTATTTTCTCCCCTTTTGCTTTGAGTCCTTTCCTCTCCTCCGTGTTTATTAAATAAAAATTAGTGTTAGTGTACGATGTTGCAGCTCTGATAATTAACCGTGTCCATGAAATGTTCAATAGCTTATGCATCTTTATGAGATTCTAGTAAGTGCAAGTGAAAAGTTGTTGTGACTTAAATATAAAATACCGGTAGTAAATCTACAATGAGTTAACCAGTGTATATGTTATCAAAAGTTGCATCCTCTCAGGTTCCAAGATGCTAAAACGCTACGACTGGACCGAGAGCGCGGAGAGTCTGAAGCTTTCTGTCAATAATCTATTTGCTTAGGTATAATGTGGGTGTTGAAAAGAAATATAAATAAACAGAGAATGCGAAAGTAAAAGTAATGGAAATAAATAATATAAGTTACCTTCTCCAACGGTATAGATATAAAAATAATAAATATTGTAGAAATTGAATATGTGATTATGTGTTCTCCGCAGATTTTTAATTGGATATGATACATTCACGACTAGCCTCCATAGTAGCTGTTTCCTTTTATTAATATTAAAATTAAGGAATCAGTAAATAGCCGCAAAATTGTAATAACAGAGCTTTTACTACATGTATAATGAAGAGGTCAAATCGCTGCGCAAAAAAAAAAAAAAAAAAAAAAAATCTTTTGTAATGCTTACAATAATCATTTAGAAAAATCTAGATAAAAGGTTTCATGTAACAAATTCAGTTTATACACCGATTTCTTCAAATGTTTTCTGATAGCTTAAAGAATGGTTGTTCAAAAACAAGATTTTCTAACGAATAACTCGCACTCGGAGGAGCAAAGAAGAAGGGAGTGGGGTGAGATCATGTGATAAAATTTGTTTCTTTGAATTTGTCCTACTTGTCTGCAGGGCAATGTTAGTCTTCTAATAATTTAATATTACTTTTCTTAAATCTTAATTGGAAGATCAACAAGTGTAAATTTAATCACAACTAAATTTTATCACAATTTGAATTTTTAATAAATGCTAAACGACATAAAGTTGAAAGTTGTCTTTAGGATCTAGTAATGTTAAATGTGTTAATACAATGTATTTTATTGTTATTTAACTATTATACGTACTATACGTCTTAAGATGGTAGAAATTAGGCATAAAGTCTTTCAGTAAGTCATACTATAGTTTTAGAGTGTGAATATTGAAAGTATCTTAAAAAAAAAAAGATATTTTTTTTTTTCTACTAAGGTCAAAGTGTTCAGTGCTGCATGCTCCTTTCAGATATTGAACTTACTCCGTATTTGATTTCCGGTATTTAAAAAAGTTAAATTTTAATAAGTGAAAGTTTAAATAGATTTTATTAAAATCTTGTTGTGGCTGTGTCTTAGTCAAAATAATAACCAGAGGACAAAGTTAATAGTGCAAGACCACAAGTCCCCACTGTGGTTCATTTGTTCGATGCTCGATAATGGTATTATTGGCTTTTGCTGTAAGTGCTTCAGACGCAGCACTCATTACCAACGGAAGTAGTACAAATTCATAGCCTTCAACTTAGTTTATTCGATTTTGAAATTATTACAAATTTTAAAGCTGTGTACATACAATATTCTTTATATTGGAGAGTGATTTTTTAAACGATTCCCTTATACTATATGGTGATTAGTTTATTCGATTTTGAAATTATTACAAATTTTAAGGCTGTGTACATACAATATTCTTTATAATGGAGAGTGATTTTTTAAACGATTCCCTTATACTATATGGTGATACAATTACTTTATACGAAAGCTAATATTAATTTGGATTAAAACCAACCTCTTTTGAAGTATGGTGCCATCGTGCAATGGGTCAATATCAGATCTTTATGTATAAAATGCAAATTCTTGAGTGACTGATTGAATGAATGACTGACCCTCGCACAAGCCAAACCGCTTAGGCTAGAAACTTGAAATTTGGTCAGTACATAGGGTTTGTGACGTAGGGTAGTACTAAACAAGGATTTCTGGAAATTCGGCGGGTATGTGGGAAAGGGGGGTGGGAAATATTGTAAAGATGGCCGTATCTCCTAATTCTTTAAGGTTAGAAACTTGACGAATTGTATTTGGACTTCTGATTTAAACAGTGACACGTGTTTCAGTTTTTTATTATATTTTACAAAAAATGGGAAGAAAAAAAAGAAAATGAAGAGAGGTGTGTGTTTGTAAGTATTATAGTAAAATATCGATATGTCGAAACATTGAAGGTTAAAAACATGGAATTTGGGATTTGGACTTCTCATTTAAAATAATTAGACACGTGCTTCGGGGTTTTTTGACATATTGCCTAGAAGAAAATAAAAGGATGGCAGGGGGAAAATGGGGTGGGAAATATTTTAATAAGATGGAAATTGCTTAACTTAGAAACTTGAAGGGACGTAGGATTCGTGACATAGAGTATCTCTAAGGAATGATTTATGGAAATTCGACGAGGAAGAGGGGAAAGTATTTTAATAAGATGGGCATATTTCCTAATCATTAGCATTCTTCGGAATACCCTTTTGGGCCATTAAGTTAGAAATTTTGAAGTTGTGTATTTGGAATTCTGATTTTAAATAATTTGACACGTGTTTCAGTGGTTTTTGATATCTTAGTAAAAATGGGAATTTCGAAAATTCTGTTTACTAGGGTGGAATTGTTGGTCAGACGCCGCGAAGTGGGTATGTGAAGCTACTATTATATATAGGGTGAGGCATTTAAAACTCTGGAAATATCTGAAAAACTAAGACAGAAAACGTTGAAATTTTGCACCATTCAAACATCGGCAGAGATGATTAATAAACTTTATAATAAACACAAATACAGAAAATTTATAATAAATACAAATACAGAAAGCTTATTACAAAATAATTACAAATATTATTTAGAAAGTAGTTAACAAGGAACCAGTACATGGTAAGTCATCAAATATCCTTGAGTTCTTTCTTCTAGTCCTGCCTTAACCTAGATTTTTGGGTAATTCATATTCTGGCCACACTTTAATTTCTATGATGGCAACACTGAAAATTCTTCCGATTCATATTTCGGGTGTAGAATAACATTATCTATTATTGTGGTAAGTTACATTTCATTATCTCTTTCCACTTACGAGAAACAGGCAAAAGAAAATATGTTAGCTTTTGTATCATTTTTAGTAGTCTGCCCCCGTAATCACATCACACCTTGCAGTCTTATTTTGTCCTACAGAAGTGTAATTATTTAATATATTTTCCAGAGAATGAAATTACTAGCAACATAATGGCCATGCTCCAAGGCGAAGACATAAATTCTCTGTTTCCAAAAGTGGGACACAGAGCATTGTTCAGGAAACATTGGAACATGTGGAAGAAAGATATGCATCCACTAGTAGACTGTGATTCTGCGGTTAGTTGTATATTTTACTTATTCGTAGTTTTATCATTACTAACATATCTGAAGTATATAAATGACAAAGCTTCTGAAGTATTTAAAGGTATCGTATAGTTATATTACACTTCCAAACGATGCTATGCATAAGTGTAAGAACAGGGTTCCTACTTCTCAGAGAGAACTGAGAGAAAATGTTGCAGGTCAGGGGAAAAGACTGGCAATCAGGGAAAGTCAGGGAAATTTTATAAAATATATTTTTCTAACATTAATTGTACACCAATTTCAGCTTAGCCAACCATTATAATACCTATTTGGTTTTTATTTCTATTTTCTATTTACACCTGAGCTATTGAGATGTTTTAGAGCAGAAAAGCTCACCACTGCTGGAACATATAATGTTAGTATGTTAAATTTAGAATGTGTTTTATACCTTTAATTACTTCTGATTTGAAATATAGTTAACTAATAACTCTGATTGCACAATACTATTCCATTTGTGATAAATTACCTAATACATATGTTCCAGTAGTGATGACCTGCGCACATAGGCTATTTTTGTCATAATAACTTTTACATAATGGCATTTTGGGATATTAAATTCCAACAAAGGTGTTTGTGACTAAATATAGGTTTAGAAATTATTATTGTAAACCTAATAAAATATAGTACCAGAGAGCAAGGAGCATACGTGCTACCCTAAAGATGTTCTAATTTCCCCGTTAATGATTGTTAGACGAGACATTCCCATTGGCGAATAACTGTTCCCTTTTAGTCGTAACAGCAGAAATCAAACAGGCTCCTTATATAAACAGTTACTTTGAAACAGAGTTGCATAAAATTCAACTATGATACCTCCCGCTTCTCTGCCGATCACAGTATACAGTAAGCACAACAGAAAATAATAGCATAAATGACCACACACAGGGAAGCATAAATGACCACACGTCTTCCTTCTATTTGACATCCACGACAAACGGGATAAGTTGATATTAGAATACCTTGAGGTTTTTGGACTTATATTTAATATTGAATGTATTTAATGGCTTAAGATCTTAATTTTAAAAATGTAATAGAAAATGATGCATAAAAGAACATTTGTTAACAGAAGTAACCATACACTTTTCATTTGGTCTTGGAAATATATCAAGGTATTCTTGTCGTGTTATAACATCTACTTTCTGTTCTTCGCTATCAGTATTTCTCGCAGGATTGCTCATTGGAATAAATTTCATATCTATCTCATTTAGATTTTGGATGCATGCTTACTAACATCATTTATTAAATGTTTCTTATTGTCGAACTAGTAAATGTGGAAAGATATATAATATTCACTTAATGGCAGGCCTTTTGTTGTAAGCAAGAAAGAATCAAACATACTAGTATTCTGTATTTTAACGAAGTAGGCGTAATTTCTTCAGGCACGTTTCTTTAACTAGCTCAAGTACTGGCAGCGAAACACCGTAATGATAATATATCTTAATGTCTTTGTAAGTAATATTAATTTATATTGCAATTAGCTACTACAATAATGAAAATAATTACTTTTTTCTTTCCAGCTCCTTAAGGACTATGAGTACATGTACTCAGACAACACAATCAGCTTATTTGAAACTTTCCCAGTATTAAAATCAAAACTTTTTGACGTTGCCACGAAAAAGAAGAAACCACGAAACTCTGATGGTCGACTGTTTCATTTCCTACAGTACAAGAACGGTACGTAACTTTTCCCTGTGTAAAAGTATGTAACAAAGCAGAACCTTTAAACAGTGATCCCAAAAAAGGGTATTACTATGCTTTGACAATTAACGTAAGTGTGTATCCAGAGTAAATTGTTTCAGTAATTCTATTGAAGTAAGTTCATGGAAATCCTGAAACGAATTGCTTAAGGAAAGAAAAGTTTCTACGCTAAAGATGGACTTTCTTTTTTACATATCATTTAGGAAAATATGAAAAAAGATTAGAAAAATATCTGTACTAACTAGAAAGCAAGTTCTATGGTTTAAACCAGGTTTTTAGGGTTGAAGTAAGTTTTTTTTTTATATATATATAAAGTTTTTTTTTTTTTTTTTTTTTGTCAGTCACAGCAAAAACTGTGAGAATTATTGACAAACGGCTTTCGGAAATCGATTCAGCATCCAAAGAATTGGTTGCATCTCCTTCAACAACCATTCACTTATACCGAAAATGGTGGAAATGGACCATTTTTGGTTTCAATACTAATGGTCATAACTCAAAAATGGTAATGCCTAGCGACAAACGGTTTCCGGAAATCGATTAACGATTTCAAGAAAATAAACCATCTCTACTCTTGCGTTTATACTAAATCCGAAAACTGTAGAAATTCACTACTACTTCCGGTTTCAACATTAATGGTCATAAATAAGAAATAGTCAGTGGTATCGACAAGCGGCTTTTGGGAATTGATTTAGCATCGCAAGATTAGATCCCATTTCCTTGAACCGGAAGTGGTAGAAATCTACTACCTCCTGTTTCAACACTAAGGACTACAACCCAAAAACGGTAATAGGTAGCTCAAACAGTTTTCGCAAATTGATTCAGGGTTTTACTATTGCATTTGTATATTTGAAGTATACTGTACCTTTAAATTGTGGAATAATACTTACTTGTTTACATTATGTAATTCGTCACTTCTGTCTCTTCTTGAAAAATATGACAAGTGTTTTGTGTATATCTGGTTTTGCTGAGTAACCAATTGTGTATTAATGGTGTGTATAGGTTTCTTCATGGTACTTCAATTTCCTCTTACTCTCCTTCCAGCAAGTCTATTATTATCATTCATCTGTTCTTTTCACTCAACCTACAGTCACAACAGCAGGAAATTAAACTAGATCAAGGCATCTAGTTCCTGCATGAGAAACATATTTCTTCAATAGCTATTATGCTATCTTTATTTCTGTCGGCAGGGTCACTGTTCAATCCCTTGGTAAGATCTTCAGAAACAAGGTTTGTCTATAGATGTACCAAACAAATTATGGGACAATACCAGCAAAGATGGTTCAGAACGATACTTCCCAGCCCTACTTTGCCTCTGCAGGGCAGACCTTTTAGTCATTGGGGTTTTAACTCTTAACTGGATAAATAATTATATAGTTGTAGTTTCTTAAACAAAGTCCTAAGATTTTTTGTTTTAAAAATGTCTTTCCGGTTAAAAGCACTTGAAATATTATGGAAATTGCATTAGTTTTTTTTTTTTTTTTTCATTCAGTCAACATGTTCTGCTCACAACTTATTTTGGACTTTTTCATTCTAAATTGAAATATGGTATTACATTCTGGGGATCTACTGCACTGCTAAATTCCATATTCGTTTTACAAAAGAGAGCTTTAAGGTTTATGACCGGAAGTAAACTTCGACTTTCTTGTAAACCTCTATTTAAATTTCTGGAAATCTTACCTCTTCCATGTTTATATATATATGAACTTCTAAAATTTGTAAGAAAAGATATACAGATAGATACAAGCAGGTTCCGGTTGAACTATTCATATGCATAATACAAGACAAGCGTCTGACCTTCATGTAGAGTCCTCACGTTTAAAAGTACATAAGAATAGTACATTTCCTATGGCAGTGAATATTCATAACAAGCTTCCTTCCACTTTAAAAAACAAAATATCTGGTTTCAATAAAGCAGTCAAGTCCTACCTACTCGAGCACTGTTTCTATTCTGTAGAAGAATATCTCGCCTGTAGTAAATAATGTTTAAAGTATATATATTTTGTATATCTATAATGTAAGGTTTTATTAACTGTTATGCTGTTTTATATCGATGTATGTAAATTAGGATAATGAAAAATTGTATCTTTTTTTTTTAACATAAATTCACATTATTTTAATATTGCATGTAGATTTAAACCTATACATATGTACACATTCAGTGTTCTTATGACGTGTCCAACTCATACGTTCACGCTGTGAACAATTTGTATGAAAAAGGATGAAAATAAAAAAAATGAAATCTTTGAGTTTTACGTCCCACGGTTATGCCGGTTAGGCTAAAGGAGACGGTGATGATGAGTAATGAATGAAATGGTGGAATGAAGAAAGTGGGAGGAAACGGGAGAACCCCGAGAAAACCCACGTACACGGTTTTTGTCCACCACAAAGTTCACTTGGCGGGGCCTGGATGAAAATAAATACAATACAATACAATACAATTATAATTAGTAGCAACTGAGAAAATTTCATTCGTGACACGGCAATAATAAAGCCGAGTTATGCAGAGAATTCGTACAGTTTCAGTAGCTGAATGTTACAGCGCTCACATTGGTGCGTGGAGTCACTAGTTTGATCCCACTCATGCTAAGTGAAACTTGTAGGGGACAAATACTGTGTGTGAAGGTTTTGTCATTGTCGTCATCAAAGAATATTATATTTCTGCAATGGAACTAAATCTTATTTGTAAGAAATTCATTTATAAATTTATTTACTAGTACTTTTCAACTTTATTCCAGATTCGGAAGAAGTATCAACATTAGCAGCTTTTCTACTCATACCCTATCTTATGAACGTAAATAGCGTTCATGTGAAAACTTCGCAGAAGATTTGGAGACCAACTAAGGCCGAAGTACAAGAGGGCTTCATCTCAAGAATACAAACGTGTACAGAACTAAAAGACAGCATAAGTGCAAGGCAAGCGAAGTTCAAAGATCTGCATTTAACAGTACAGCCATACGTCATGGTTGTAGGAAGAGAACTGAATGAAGTAAGTGGCTTTCACGTAATAGTCGATGATGTGGTATATACGTTACCAAATATAATAAGTGCCGTGGACTGCTGTTTTAAGATTATATGGTCCTTAAATGCTAGTTATTCGGTAGAATCTCATGATGTGTGGGCATTTCTTCAAAGATCATGTTACCATTTATCGTCAACTTACGACAAGGAATCAACAGCCATCAACACTCTCCTTAGTGACATTGGAGTAGCTTAATATACATGTTCTATATTCTGACTTTTATCTTTTACGAAACAACAATTCTTAAATAATTACCATCCAAGTATATTTAGTTTCATAGCTTTTGTAATAATATGTATAAAAGTGTAACTTGAATGTAACAGTCATTAATTGTTATAATAACTTTTCAATATGAACGGTAAGCAATATGTGATACTTCGTTGTCACTTATAATTGTCTTCTTATTTCTCCTAGCCCAGGGATGGAAAACATGCGACCTCCACCCCTGGGCTGAGAGAAATAAGAAGCTAATAAATTCAGTTCCTTTGAGTTTTCACTCCCCTTCAGCAACAAGGCTCTATGAGACGTGGACCTACAGCTTATCGTAGCATCCCGATGGAAATCGAACCCGGGTGTCCCGCGCCAAAGGCTCGTATACTATTTACTTAGCAAAGAGGAAGATCTCAAAGTGCGGCCTTCAGTGTCTGTTATGAAAAATACTAAATTACAGTATGGCGTCGAAAATTCGAACTATTTGGGGCCACAGGTAGTTCGGATTTTCGAAAATGACCAGAAGAAAGCCATTTAGGCTTAAATATACTGTACGGTATGCACTTTTATCGATACAGTGTTATACAGTACATACAGTAATTACAATACCGTACGTAAGACTATTTACATTTAACCTTTATTTTACGGCTGTCAGTACACTGCCAGAATAGTAAATCCGTTCTTTCCCGCGTGGCACTGTACTGACACAGGCGAAATGTTTACTTTGACCCGCGAGCACACATATTTTTTTTTTTTTTTTAAATGATGTGCCTTATTGTATGAAGAGATAGTCCATAGTGAAAGGAACCAAAAACGTTGGTTCTCAACCGGTGTGCTCACGGGTCAAAGTAGACCTTTCGCCTGTGTCAGTACAGTGCCACGCGGGAAAGAACGGATTTACTATTCTGGCAGTGTACTGACAAGCCGTAAAATAAAGGTTAATGTTTCTGAAGAACCTGCTCGTACACTAAATTACACTGTTCTTGTAACACTCTTAAAATTATCTTTTATAGGCCTAAGGGAAAATAAAAATATGTATGCCAAATAATTACATATGAATGAGCTTTTGTAAAGTCATTGACTTCAGACAAAGAAAACTCAATTAGTGTACTGTCACTAGCTTCTAGGGACCACGTTCTGATTTTTGACGTCCGGATTATCGACGTCCTACTATATATAAAAATATGAAATATATGAGAAATTTAATTTTGAAGTTAAATATATCAAATAGTTTCATACAGTTTCATGTACATTATTAATGTAATTGAGTTCCCTCCATGGCTAAGCGGGTGGCATATACGCCTTTTGAGTGGGAGACCCGAGTACGACTCCCGATGGGAGCTCATGTTGCTCGGATTCCAGGTTAAGCTGTAGGTCCGTGTCGCATGTAGTCTTGTTGCTGGTACCTCCAAATAAAATAAAATCAAGATCTATTCAAAATTATCATATGCGACATTTCAGGAAAATGGTGTTCTCAGTAAGGCTTTCAAAACAAATTCCCCAGCTCTTTTGAAATGTAATTTTGAAAATGAAGGGAAAACGTTGTACTTAAAAATAACATTATGTTAAAATGTGAAGTTCATAAAGACGAAACTGTCCATATTTTAAAAGTTAACATTTATCAGTTTTATGTGTGGGTAGTCACGGCAGAGACACGTCAGGAGATTTTTCTCGAGTGACTTTTCATTGAACGTGTTCAATAGTGCGTTTGAGAATTAATGTTCATTATTAGACAGTTGTTTTGTTTTACCTTTATATTCTTTAGGAAGACCTTCAAGTCTATATAAATGTTATGAATGTTATATTGATTTTTTTTATTATTAAGTTTTCATATTTGGTAAACATGTTAATTATGATCGTACTCCGGAATTTTAGGTGTAAGTAAATAACTGTTCCAACTCTTTGTAATCGCTTGAAATGATGACATGTCTAGTTTAACGTCCCACGTTTCTGCATTGATGCTAAGGGAGACGGTGATAATGAGCAATGAATGAAATGGTAAAATAAAGAAAATGAGAGGAAAGGGATAACCCTGAAAGAACTCACAAACTTGGTGTTTGTCCACCAGAAAGCTCACTTGGCGCGAGTATGGATCGAACCACGGACCTCACGCTCTACCACTTAGCCAATGCCACCCAATTTGTACTCGCATTAAAAAAAAAAAAAAAAACTATGCTAAAGGAAAGTAACTAGTTCAGTGCTCTCCTATGCCATTGAGCGTGTTTTTATTCTTGAGTCTAGAACCAATACAGACCCTACTTGGTCCAGTGGCTAGAATCCTTACCCTCTGTGTGCGTGGTCCCTAATTCGATTACCGGTGGAGTACAGTTGAACGAAAAAGTGGTTCGGATTCATTTTAATCAATAAGTTCACGCCTCTTTTAGCCATCAAAGTACAAACGTAGGACGTCAAACTACAACCAATCTCGAATCAATGCGGCACAAAAAGAGAATAAGCTATAAGTGAGCATAGGTGGTCTGCAAAATTATTTACTTGCACTTACAAATTCGGCCTATATAAGATATATGTGTATGTTCAAATATTTTCTTTTTCTGTTAAAAGTTATAAGGGTACCAATGTAAATAATCAGGTACTTGTTTTGAAAGAGAGTATTGACTACCTAAAAATAACAAAGTAAGCTTTGAATTATCTGTATTTCTCTTACGAAGAGAGATTTGTTTTGTTGAATCTTATCTATGTCATAAATGTGCTTTCCTTTGTTTTCTTTCTTCTCTACTTACTAGAATTCATGAAATAAAGTGTATTATGTAGCATAAATAATTGATTTTCTTTCAATAAGTAATACGTATTTCCCTCTTGCAATATCTGAGTGTCAGAAATTCCTAGAGTTAGCTACGGTTATGTTCCGTAAATATCAGGAAGAAATTTTTCTACTCTTTTGCGTTTTTGTCATTTTTTGAACTGAAAATAGAACCGTAATCTTGTTTATTTCAGTTCAAATTAAATGTTTTCATATTTTTATATATATATATATATATTGATTCCATATTTTATTTCATATTTGTTTTCATATTTCATTTCTTACGTCGTCTTACGTAAATGCGTATTGCTATTGACAGGAACTTCTGACAACACAGTGGCCCATCCAGAGCTTTTTTTTTTCCCTTCTTTAGTTAGTGTTGCTAAGGTAGTTGGTATTTAAAACATCTCTGCTAGTTGATAACTGTTTATAAGGTAGTTGGTAAAATTATTATCTCTGCTACTATAATTCGTAAAATATTTTTCAGAACTATAACTCTTATCCGCACCATTCTATTCGCAAAAAGACGCGTTTCTCGACATAAATCTCCTTAAGGAAACAATCAAAACTTGACTTCACAATAATTTATGTACCTATCTTCTGTCAACAGATTTATGCTAAGAAACGTGTCTTTTGGAGATTAGACTGGCGCGGACAAGAGCTATAGATCTGAAAAATATTTTGAGAATTATCTTAGTGGAGAGGATATTTTTACCAACTACCTTAGCAACAGTAACCAACATGCTCAGTTAAATCAGCCGAGTTAGAAGGTTATTTTTACCAACTACCTTGGTAACAGTAACCAACATGCTCAGTTAAATCAGCCGAGTTAGATAGTTATTTTTACCAACTACCTCGGTAACAGTAACCAACATGCTCAGTTAAATCAGCCGAGTTAGAAGGTTATTTTTACCAACTACCTTGGTAACAGTAACCAACATGCTCAGTTAAATCAGCCGAGTTAGAAGGTTATTTTTACCAACTACCTTGGCAACAGTAACCAACATACTCAGTTAAATCAGCCGAGCATAGACGGTTATTCTTACCAAGTACCTTGGCAAGAATAATAATACCCGGTTAAGGCAGCCGAGTACAGGGGGTTATTTTTACCAAGTACATTTGCTACATTAACGAATTTTGCTCGGTTATTTTTACCCTGTACTACTTGGTTGATTACCCCCTCGGTTGAATTAGCCAACTACTCGGTTAAATGCACGACAGTTAATTAACCGAGTAGCACTCGGTTGCAGTAACCGAGCTCTGGGCATGCTCTATATTGACAAAGCAACTTGGTTACTGGCAACCGAATTTTGGCTAATTTAACCCCAAAAATTTTCTCAGTGTGTGAGCATTTTCCAGGTCACGTTACTAGAGTATTTCAAAATGGAATGCAACTCTCGATGATTACACAAAGTGTAATACGATGCAAATTCACTGGACACAGAATCGAATCTAGAAGGTAAAATCTCAGAGGAAGGGGAAGCCAGAACCCAGACTACGATAGGTATATCGTGAGTTTACTATAAACTTTCAAAAATGTATAAGTAATAGCTCTTCAATTACACAGGTCTGCAACCAAAAAGCTGTTTACAGCTGTTTGCATAAGTTTAGCTGATTTTTACGCTTCTGGGTGCACCGAAGTCGAAAATGACCCCCGTTTCTTCCTGGGACGTCAAGTTTTTCACAATCGATATGTAACGTGGTCAAACAGGTAGCTGGAAATCGCTAAATTGCAAATGCATCGCACGAAAATAAAAATGAACATAGAAGATTAAATGTATTTGTGCTCCCCGAAACATGAAAATATATGTATATTGGTCCGGATGGGGATCACTGACATATATCGTAATGTGTCATGAATGAGCATACGAGACTACAAAGAAAAACCGAAAACAATAAATCTGTTCATAAAACGAATTTAGTAAGATTACATCTTACAAGGGAAGAGAGGGAGATTATATATTGAAGTGGAAGATGGCTTATAAACCAATCGAAAGCACTAATGACGCCTATTACGAAACTGTAATAAAAATTTTCCGAATGCATATACGGTTTGAGTTATATGAATATACAGGGTATCCAGAAAATCCGTTTCCACTCCTAGAAATCGCAAACGGTGAACCAGATGCCAAAACAGGAAAACACGTGTTTGATAATTTTAAAAGTACAAGGTATCAAAGCAAAAAGTGTTGTCCCAGGGCCACCCGCAGGGTTCCAGGTGGGGTCGAACTCAGAAACTGCAAATGGTAAGGGGACCTAGAAGCATATCGTTGGAAACCTGTTGGAAAATGGAAGAAGATGTAATAAGCCTCGACTCTCTAGAATTATCCTGTACAAAATGGCGACCGGTCAAAGGGTCAGCAAAAACGTCATTGTAAAGTCTATGGCAACCTAAAAAAAAAAAGAAAAAACGAAACGATGAGACAGATGCCAAAATAGGAAAACACATGTGTTATCATTTCAAAAATACAGGGATTGAAAATAAAAATATTTGTCTCAGGGTCCCAGATGGGGTCCTACTTAAAAGTTTCAAATGGCAAGGGACTTCAAGTAGCATATCGTTGGAAACCTGTTGGGAAATGAAAGAAGACGGAACAATTCTTGACTCTCTAAAACTATATTGCGCAAAATGGTGGCCGGTCAAAATGTACATCCTCATTTCGATTCTCCAAGCACATTCGCTTTCCATTTAGCAATCGGTACTTGTTGTCATTGTGACACGATTGCACGTATTCGCTGTTCCTGGTGCAAGATTTTTTTTGTTTGAATCATTTTATACTTGATAATCCAGACAACGAGCATAAGTACCACTATTGTACATTATATGTTAGCTAGTCAGTTCTATATTCAAATAAGTCAAATGTTATATCTTTTCTTTATTTCTAAACTTTCTTTTCTTTTATTTCTTTCTTTATTTATTTATCTAGATATTACTGGACTCAAAGAGCAGAATCTCACAGAATTTCTTTCTTTTCATTGAATAAGAATTGAAGTGAAAACAAACTAAAACCCGACTACAGAAAGAAGAACTAAAATGCAAGATGCTTGCACAGTGTTATTGTAGAGCGCCCACACTTGTTCCATCTGCTTTTATTTAACAACAGCTTTCAAACGATATCCTTCTTGAGCCCCCTTGCCATTTGAAAATTTTGAGTAGGACCCCTTCTGGGACTCTATGGAGGACCTGGGACAAATATTTTTACTTTCAATCATTGTACTTTTGAAATTATTACACTTGTGTTTTCCTGTTTTGACATCTGTCTCACCGTTTCAGTTGTTTTTTTTAAGGTAGCTATAGACTTTACAATGACGTTTTTGTTGACATTTTGACCGGTGGCCAGGATAATTCTAGAGAGCCGAGACTTGTTCCGTCTTCTTTCGTTTCGTTTTCCAACAGGCCTCCAATGATATGCTACTTGACCCCCTCCCATTTGCAATATTTGAGTTCGACTCCTTCTGGGACCTTGCGAGTGACTCTGGAACAACACTTTTTGCTTTGATACCTTGTACTTTTAAAATAAACACGTGTTTTCCTGTTTTGGCATCTGGTACACTGTTTGCGATTTCTAAGGATGGAAACGGATTTTCTGGACACCCTGTATATTCATATAACTCACACAGTATATGCATTCGGAAAATTTTAATTACAATTTCGTAATAGGCGTCATTAGTGCTTTCGATTGGTGTACAAGCCATCTTCCACTTCGATATATAATATCCCTCTCTGCCCTTGTTAGATTTATAAAACGTTGGTAAGTAGTTCTGGCTACACTGTTTGTTGCTCAAATACTACGAGTACGAGGGTTTTGTTGGCTCTGATATTAGAAAACTCATATCCAACAAAGACTTCATCAGTTCAATGACTCCAATTCAAAAAGAGGCTTGAGTTGCCTTTAGTGTGGTCATCAAAACGTTTTTGGGAAATCGAAAGGAACCACAATACAAGGAAATGGTGGAGAAAATGTTGCATTCGTTCCGAATGCTTGGTTGCTCCATGAGCTTAAAAGTCAATTTTCTCAACTCCCACTTTGACTACTTTCCTGACAATGTGGGAGCAGTGAGTGAAGAGCTGGGGGAGCGTTTCCATCAAGATATCAAAGAAATGGAAAGACGGTATCAGGGGAACTGGAGTGTTACGATGATGATATACTACTACTGGATGTTGTTTAGGTATCTTCCGGCAGGCGCCTACAAAAGGACAGCCTCCAAACGAAGTTTGACCTTTTAAAAAAAGACGATTTCACAAGCAATCTGATTGTGGGTGGTAGGCCTATTACTTTTTTTTTTTTTTTTTTTTTTTTGTCTTCACGTGTGTGCGTGTTTCTGTACATTAATTTGTATTACGCTTTTAATGGTGTTTCTGTAAATCGCATATTTGTTTTCACTTTTTTGTTCAACAATCACCATCGGTTTCTTCGAAACCCAGACGTTCCAGAACAAAACGGTTGTCATTCCTGGATTCAGCGCACCCCAACAAATACGAATCAGTTAACTAAACTGAAACCGCTTAGCATTGTTTTATTTTTGCAGACCTGTGTTATTTTCTTATCACTCATAAAACTGGGAGCTTAGGCCCTTACTGGCCCGAGCTAGATCCGCCTCTAGCTGGAACCATCAAAATATCGTTGAAAAATGTAACTATTGCAATACAATTATTATAAAACCTATAAATATGCATTCTTTTTACTGCGACGTTATAGATCACTATGAAAATCAGTGCCAAGGCTAGTAATTCTGAATGTTATGAAAATACTTCTGCGCACTACTTCTCATACTTACGTACAGTGAAATATCTATAATTTCACGATATAAAAAGTATTAGCCATTGAGGGCTGTAATTCCTTTATATTTTACTATTATTTCGCCAGCTTGTAGTTTCATGTCTTCTTCTTATGCACCCACTGTTACCAGACTCAATTGCTTATATAATTCCAAAGAGTATACGCGAAAGGGTAGCACTAGAGTTCTATCCGCATACAAGATTCCGTATCACTTATACAGGGTTTTCATAAAGTATGGACGGATTTAATTCGCTTATAATTTACATAAAAATGCTCATATTGAAATCAAATAAAGTGCAAACGGTAGCGGAAGGATTAAATTTTTACCTGTAATCTGCACCAGCTCAGTTCATTCACCGCCACACCTCCAACTGGGCGCCATTTACGTCCACACATTCGCGTAGGCGGCGTATACATATTTTCACATCCTCTATCTGTTAGGGAATTTCTCGTCAAGGAACTGTCTCACCATGATTGCATAGTGACGGGGTGCCCCGTCCTGTTGGAATACGATGTCGTTCTGGATTTCACGTGCCTCCAGTTCCGGAATGAGGTATTTCTGCAACATATCCAGGTACGAATCTCCATTCACGGTCTCCATTCAAGAAACTGACCCTTGCCCTCCCTCTCCCTCTCTCAACGTGTTCAGAGTTGCCGCTTATCTAACAGCGTTGCCAACTAAAAATTTAATCCTTCCGCTACCGTTTGCACTTTATTTGATTTCATTATGAGCATTTTTATGAAAATTATAAGCAAATTAAATCCGTCCAGACTTTATGAAAACCCTGTACTGTGAAGTCTTATTAAAGTAGATGTATGTAATGGCTAGGAAACAAGGTCCCCACTATAAGCGGAGCTGGCCAAAAGAGATTCCATTGAAAGCGGGTTGGGAAACAGTGCCCCATTACTTCATAAGAGCCTAGCACATAACAGTACAGAACACCGTTGTTGTATGTGCGTTTTATTTTATTTGCTTTTTCTTATTATTTGGAAATAACATTACTGCCAGTTATTTTTTTCTTTAAATTTTTGGGGTCCCCAAGAGACTCGGGCCTTAAGCTATAGCTCGTTTAGCTCATACGTAAATCCGGCATTGTGCACGATATTCAAGGATTAAGCATGTTGTCAACAAATGAACGTGATAGACAAACATTGATTGAGTCAATCAGAGGTTACACGTGTACGCACTCTATTTTGCAGAGAATTGGATACATGACAGGCACAAAATATAAGAAATAACAATGACTCATCGAGATAAATTATTAGACAGGTATAAAGTAAGGCAAATCCTAGCATCACTCCGTAATAATAATTTAACCTTTCAGTTACATGAACAAACAAGTAAATTACTTACGACCTTCGCTAAAAGAAAATATTTCTTGTTTCAAAAGAGAATTACGTTAAAAGAAATAAATTCGTAATTATGCAAAAACTATTACGTTCATTTTGAAATTACTTACATACAGGAAGTATGATGCTAAAGATACATACTTTCGATAGCGTTAAATAAATGAGTAGCGCAGAGGATCCCTGGGGCCGGGCCTACCAAGTGCGATGTAGGTACTTCAATTATTAACTCTAAAGGGCTTATTCACAGTTTTGCATTGCCAAGGGCGCCAGATATTAGACATTGGCAAACAGATGTAATTGGAGGAATTTGTCAAGCCCTATCTATAGGTACTGTTAATTTTGCTCTGAAGCCTCCGGAAGCTGGTCAAAAAGGGCAGCAAAAGTAAGGGGGTTCATTGGTCCCTAGTAGCAGAAACAACTTACAATCCGCTTGCTGTAAGCTTACATTGGAAATCAGCAAGCTTGGATTCGGCTTGATTGGAAAGCGTGCCGCAAGCTGGATGCTAATAACGAAGTTACAAAGGAGCAACCTTGCATTCAGTGTTCCATTCAAGTTTAACGCAAATGTTTTACGCTGGCGGTAATTCAATAGCCAATGAACGGCCAGTGATGCTATGACGTTCTGCGAAGGATCTATAGAATCGCTTGCAAGTATAACAAAAGACAGATTGTATGAAAGCACGTGTTGAAAGGGCAAGCGTAGAAAGCTAAAAGCCAAGCACACGCCAACTGGCCGAAAGCTTTCTTGTTATAGTGCTGCCAAAATGTCTTGAGCCGTGGCAAAAATGAGAACTAAAGCTCACACCCACACGTTGAGCCAATAAGGGTTCAGTTGTTGCTAAGCAAGAGAACTTTAGCGAAAGGGAGTGAAATTCCTTCAGCCGATAGCAGCGTTTGGGACAGAAGAGTAAGTGTCAAGTCAATGTGGTATATATTTACCTGGGGTGATTTAGAGAAACGGAGAGGTTTTAAGACTGAAATCAATATAGGAATAAGATCGGTATACAACCACATTAGCATATGTAAGAAACATTCATAGAGGATAGAGCTAAGCTGAGAGATCGGTATAGATGATGGGTAGAATTTTGTAAAAAACTAGATATCTCGAAACAAAACAAAGGTAGACGTAAGAAAAAATGTGTCTAGTATACTTTCAATAGCTTGCATATGACGCAATTTGTTTCAAGGAAACTTCAGGAACGATTGAAATTAGTGAGAGATAAGTCTTCAAGTGGTTCCATTTTGACTAATTGGGAAGCTTGTTCAATTAGAAAGCTATCAAAAGAAGATTTGGTTAGTGGATTCTTTAAAGAGACTTGAACCTATACTAATCTATGCAAACAAATATAAACAAACTGCTTTCTAATTGGGCAAGCTTCCGAATTAGTCAAAATGGAACCACTAGTGAAGAATGATCTCTCACTAATTTAATTCTGTCCTGAAGTTTCCTTGAAACAAATTGCATGTCATATGCAAGCTCTTGATAGATTTTATACCAGACACATTTTTTTTCTTCCGTCTACCTTTGTTTTGTTTCGAGATATCTAGTTTTTTTAAAAAATCTTTGACTCATCATCTATTCCGATATCTCAGCTTAGCGTTATCCTCTGTGGATGCTTTTTACATATGCTAAATGCGGTTGCATACTGATCCTATATTGATTTCAGTCCTGAAACCTCTCGGTTTCTCTAAATCACCAATGACCCCCTTATCTTTGCTGCCCTTTTAGCACCAACTTCCTGAGGCGTTAGGACAAAAATAACAGTGCCTCTAGATATGGCTTGACAACTACTTCCTATTACACCTATTGGTGAACGTCTACCTTCTGGGACCCTTGGCAATGGAACTGTGAATAAACCCCTTTTACATAAACTTTGTCAGCGGCGTCGTTTGGGGAGGGCAAGAGGCAATTTCATCTTTCCCCGAGTTTGAGAAATATATATTTTTAATAGATTGTAAACAATTCTAATATTTTAAAAAAACGTGAAACTCTTATGTCAGTGGAGAATCTTGTCCCCGGCCCCAGGCACGTAGCCAAGGGGGGGTCCGGGGGGTCCGGACCCCCCCTTCGACACCAGAAATGAAAAAAATAAGGAAGGATGAAATAAGAAATGAGAAAAAGAAGGATCGCGTTAACAATTTAAAAAATCAGGATACTTTTAGTTACTCTTTGTTATGAGGAGATTTGTATATGGTGGCGAGATGAGCGAGATCTCCTGGAAGAGTCAGGGAATTTAAACTTTCTAGAAAAGTTACGAAATTCTCAAAATTTCTAGAATAGTTACGGAATTTTCAGAATTTCTGCTACTAGTCAGGGGGATTTCAAGGGAAATTTCAAGTTTCCGAAAGCATAGTACCGTTGTGTAACAACGTGGAAATTTTTTATCATAAATTTTCGTCATCGCAACCTTGCAGTATCAAACATGTTATTTCAAAAACAATTTTCTACTGCTCCTTTAACCTGTCATTGGAACAGACAGTAGTTGACGGAATAATAAAAACAAAAATTTATATGGAAAGAAAGTTTTGTTAACATTTGATTCAACAGAGAAAGGGACGCATATATTGTAAAATATTTTACAAGACATTTTTGAGTATGTACTTTTTATAATAGTAAATATGTACTTTTTATAATAGTTGGGGTCATAATGAAAGAAAAATTGTTATATTTGAATGAACAGAGGAAGGATGTAAATATTGTAAAAACTTTTTCAGCAAGTTTTTTAAAATTATTATTTTACTCGAGATTTCTCATAGTTTGTTATTAAAATACTTACCAACATATATCCTCATGTTATTGTCCTAACAAACCAATATATATTGATATTAAAGTAGTTTAGATTGATCGAGCTCCTGGGCATTTAGAATTTCATGTCACGCCCCCCCCCCCCTCGTTACGAAATGCTGACTGAACGAACCAATATATGTTCCAGTAAAATAGTTTCGAATGATCGAGCCCCTGTTGTGATGATCACACTATTTCATGTCACGCCCCCCCCCCCCTTCACGAAATCCTGGCTACGTGCCTGCCGGACCCCAAGCAAAACCTGAAAGGAAGCTGCTAACTGAATTATGCCGAATGGTGTCTATAATAAAATCCTATGTTTGTTTCTACTAAGCTATAATATAATATCCATAAAATCATTGTTTTTATGAGCTTCGACAGTTTCATACGTAGTATGTTTATGAAGGAGTATATATTTGTTACTGTTGGGTAAAAATAAACAATAGATATACAATTTCCCAAATAAATACTTCTGACAAAATGAAAACTGTTAATTATTTTTGGCAACAAAGGACATACATTTTAGCGGAACAAAAAGTTCTTTTTCCGATTTTCTCGAAATTAACACATGGGAATTTATCTTCAAGTATGTTACCTTTCTTCAGTGCTATATGATCTATAGACCGATCTGGACAATATTTTAGCTAAACAGAAATTAAAATTTAAGGGTTAATGATAATTTTTGGCTATATATCATTAACCATACAATGTACTGTCGTCTTGCAAGTGCCATATAATGAATAGTTCATACTATAATTCAATATCAATTTTACGTCAATATGAGATATGGTTCTCGTATATCTATTTTTTTTTGGGGGGGGGGATATGAATAAACTAGCGTTGATTGCCCCATTCGCTAGGTTAAAAGAAAAACTTTAAATTCACAACCACTTTATATATATATCCTCCTCTCCCCAAGTTGCGGGACTGAATTTGGATTTAAACATCATCGGAAGTGTCACTGTTTATCTCAGCGACCCCGAAAACTATGGATTCAACACTAATTTCGGTCATTTTCGATCGATCATATATATATATATGTATATATATATATATATATATATATATATATATATATATATATATATATATATATATATATATATATATATTGATATATAGCTCAATAAGATATATCATTTGATTTGTATCTCATCTTTGGACAATTCTTCTTTTTAAATATTGATTATATTTTACTTTTACAAGTAGTATATGAGTAAAAAGGAGTATGTTTGCCATCGTTAGGAAAATACAAACAACAATAGAAACTATCTACTAGTGGTTAGTATATAATGTGCTACCTATACACTAGACAAAAAAAAAAGCAATTTCTTCTAGTAAAATAAAAACATTCAGTCATTATTGGCAAATGGACCATGTACGTAACGAAAGTTCGTTTTTTTTTTTTTTTTTTTCGAATCTCTCGCAGACTAATAATACTGTACAACCAATTTGAGGTAACGTTCTGTCCTTTAGTTGAAAACGGGTAACTTTTAACTAAATTCCAGGTGCCAAATCGATATGTGAAGTCCGTTGCCTCTTAATACTAGAGTGACTAGACGTACTGATTTTCGCAGTACAATACTGTTTTTCAAAGAGCTGTCCTGCGTGTTGCGAAGACTCCTAGAAAATCAGGAAATGGTCTTTTTTCAAATGTCCTGCTAACTGTCCGGATTTAACTTTTTTTTGCAATATTTTAATGTTTCAATATGACAATAATGAATTATTATTATTAGTATTATTATTACAGTAGGTACCTTGAGCGAAGATATATAATTAAAATTATGGTTGCCACGCGTACAAAATCTCAGTAATTATTGATGTGGAGCGGATAAAAGTTTTTAATAACTTGTCCACCTTCAGACTTTTATGGCTGATAAATATTCATACAAACATACATTTAGCTTTGGCTATATGTAAGACTAGCCTTTGGCTAGCCAGGAGCTCCGCCTCCGGACCCCAGCATGTTTGCTCGGTCTACAACCTTGCATTTCTTATGTATCAACTTTTGCATCAACAGTGAATTTCGTGCATTTGCTCTTAATATTTCCTGAATTTGGCGAGCTAGGGACTTTGCCCCCAGGTCCCCGTGTGGCCATGCCCTACGGCCTCGCACCTCTTAAACTCACAATTCTACTAAATTTAAAGTTTCTTTTCCTATTTGAACTAACTAAAAGATAAGATTTTGTATCCCAAGAAAGCGCACATTTAAATAACATGGGGATTTCTTCATCCCCCTTTAGACCCCTTAAAAAATAAAAAAATATTCACTTTTGGCAATTTTCCTGTGGGTGAGTCCCAGAAGGCTACAATCATGCCAAGTTTCATCATTCCACTCCTCGCGGAAGTGTCTAAACATTGTGGGATGCAGAAGACGTCTTGTATAAATAATATGGGAAAGATTTTTTAGTTCCCAATAAAACCACTCTGAAGTTTGAAATTTTTATTTTTAATAATTTACTTAGGTAACACTAATAGAAACGTACAAGCATACCGAATTTCAAGTTTTTGTTCCAATTCCAAGTATTTAAAATATGAGTTATAGATGAGAAAAAAAAGCCCATTTAAATAACATAGGGAATTTTTGATCCGCCCTTTAGACTCCCTAAAAATTAAAACTATTCACTTTTGGCAATTTTCCTGTCGATTAATTCCGGAAAGCTACAATCATGTCAAATTTAATCGTTGTAACCCTACAGGAAGTGCCCAATAATTTGGGGGCATTTGAAGATGTTCTATATAAATAACATGGGGAAGACTTTTCAGTTCCCCATAAAATTACTCTAAAGTTGGAAGTTTTTAGTTTTAGTGATTTTGTTAAATAATCTTATAGAATATGTACAAGCATACCGAATTTCAAGTGTTTATTCCAATTCCAAGTACCCAAGACATGAGATTATAGGTCAGAAAAAGGCCCATATAAATAACATCGGGAATTTCTTCATCACCTCTTTAGACCCCGTATAATTTAAAAATAGTCACTTTTGGCAATTTTCCTGTGGATTTAGTTCCAAAAAGCTACAATCATACCAAATTTCAATTTCCACGTCAACCACAAGTATTCGTAATTTTATGTCAGTTCATGTAATTTTATATATCTATTTAGAATTAGAATGTGATGGATACATCAGATAGAAGCTTTAAGTATGAAATCATTGTGCTCTTTGTTTCTACCCTTCTTACTTTGTCACAAGATGTGGTAATCAAAACTAGATAATTCATACTCAATTTACATTAGAGTGTTATACCCAGAGAAGCTTAACTTTATTCATTCGTACGTGTAGCCTTAAGATGCTTTCCCATTGTATTATTTCTCCAGTTGCTCAAGTATATGACATTTAACTGGGGTGAATTTTAGTTGAAGGCCACAAACAGGAATTCCCATTGTTCACAAATCCCGATTCAAATTGTTTGTATGACTAAAGGTACATTTGTTGCTCGCTGAAAAACTAATTATCTTACTAAACAGTTCTTCTGAAATCAGTAATTCCAAACGCACAGTTGTTTTCTTTTGTGGTCAATATAAAGACTGAGAGAAAATGGCAGATATTTAATGGCTGTGCAATTTTACGGTGTCCATTTTTTTCCTTATCCATTAAAGGAAAATGTCTTGTCATCGTCAAATTATCGGGATTTTTCAAGGTAACTACAACAAACATAGTGTATATCATGGTTATATAAAGTCACTGTTGGATCATTTATTCTACATTTTAGCTACTTATTTTGACTGGTCTGGACGAGATTTGACGTCGGAATGCAGCGTTGGATGGTATGTTATACAACCTTTACGTTTTCTTTCTTTCTTTCTTTCTTTCTAAATTTCAAAAGGAAAATCACATCGGCAAGTATTTCAAGTTTATAGTACAAGGCAAGGGAAGGAAACTTATTTCATGTGCTAATTCTCGTATATAGTAGAACTTAAGGGAAGAAAACTTATCTCATGTGCTAATTCTTGTATACTGCTTTCTGAACCTGTATGAAGCTTTCTTCTCATAGCTTGTAGCGATAGAATTAAAGTTTCTACCCATATGTAGTAACTCAAGAGCCGCGACTGGTAATTTTGTAGTATAGGATTGCGTTTTATTAACATGTGAATGTCCAACACAAGAAAATGAAACCTGCGTTAACTAACTATTGCCCGGCTTAAACCCTTCGGAGCTTTATGATAGGAAATTTAAGACTACAATAATAAAGTTAAGGAAATATTAGACTACAAGTATTATTAATACATATTTGATGCTATGGTCACTTTTGTTCTATTAGTTCCTTCCAATTTAACAAACATAGTTTAAAGACATATCGAGGATTACATACAACAATTTTTCCTTTGGAATACACTCAGGATCTCAGGCTGAATTTTCAAAATATGGGGCGTTAATCAAACTTCGGGTTATCCACGGCCTAGTTAAGTAAGCAGTAGTATAAAATCGCCTGCATTCAGCTTTGGATTTATTATTATTATCTAATGCAATGATGATCAGTTAATAATAAACTGCGAAACAGATCAAAATGAAAACCACACTTGGAAGGTCATTTTTCTTGTTCCCCTCTTCCCTACTACTATGATTTACTGAATGTAAGTTATACAGTTGCTGAATTACTGTTCTATTCTGCGTCTCCTGTTCCTTGTTTCATGTGTCTAAGCTAGTTAGGGTCAGAGCTACTAACATTTGAAAGTACCGCAAAACGGGGTTACTTTGCACATCAGGGGCTACTTTGCACAAAATATGAAAAGAGTTTCACAGTCCTCTGTCGGTAAAACCATGAACTGTAAAGATAAAATTTCAACTGCCACGGTAAGATAGAACATCTAACTGTATTTTGGCTATAAAGTTGGCGGTTAACATCAGTTCATGGTACCGGGAGGATTCGTTGTTGTAGAGGTATGGAAAGCAGTCACTGTAAAAGCCGCCAAAATTTGAAATATATTACGTACAAGAATTTCCGTCAAAGTTAAGTCAGTTTCGTAGAATATTACTATGTATAATGAGACTTTGATGCAATAGTTGGAATTGAAATGTGAAACGTTTTAAAGTCATAAAAGAAATAAAACTGGGAGAAGGCGGTTTCAGCTTCTACTCGGGGTTACTTTGCACCGGTCCAAAATACCGTTTAGATGGGAAATTATTACTACTGGAACCTCCTGCATTCTAAATTTAGGTAAATTTCCTATTCAGGTAGATGCCGAATGAATTTTTTGTTGGAAAATAAACTATGAACAGTGGTGGATCCAGAAAAGTAGTTTGGTATTTTTAGAAATCACTAGACTTTTGAGGGAGCTTGCAGCTTATACGAATAGGAGTGACTAACATTAGATTTTTTATAAAAAAGAAATCATGCAATTTGGGTGGGTTTCAGCCTGAAAGACCCAAACCATCAAATCTTCCATTGATTACGTTTGGGATGATATTCTTGGACAATAAGGAATAACCAAGGCAAATCAGTTCAGTTTTATTTTCTGTTCCTGTGTTGATATTTTTGTGGGACATATGCTAAACTGTTAGAATGTAGCTCCTGTGCCGGTACCAGAAAATACATAATTTTCTTTTCAAATATCGATAATTCAAACTAAGTACTGATACCGATACCATCGTTCTAATATATCAATTATTTGTAGACTGCATACAGTTTTGAGTAGAAAGTAAAATGTATAAATACTAAAGGCAAAACATTGCACAGAAACGTTATGTTCGTATGTTGAACATACTTTTTGGTATGTTGTACAAAGTAACCCCACCTATAGGGTTACTTTGCACCAAAGTTTATATTTGAATAACTATGGTCATACTGAATGTTTATTAATGAAGTTGCACTAATCTTTTAATTATATATCTAGCTATTGTATATTCAAAATACAGTGTTGTAAATAATTGCGTTTGTAAGTTACATGCGATTTTCTTTAAAATTACTTAAATCTTTTGTCTTACGGTAACTCAACAAAATCTACATTTTTTCTAAAAAGCAGATAACTTTACCAACAGCCTTACATTGTAAAATGGGGCTGGTAATTAAAACGCTAAATAAATATTTTCACAATTAAATTGTCAAGTCTGGATTCAGGATGACCATTTAGCCCGTCACGTAGAAAATATATGAGGGATGACATTCCTCGCGAGCTTACTATCCGATGAAAGGGTAGGGAGAAAAGATTGAGGGAGGAAGGAAACGGTATGGGACCATTACGTTAGGTACCATCCCGGCATTGGCCTGGTGTGAATGAGGGAAACCCAGGAAACATTTCACTCAAGATGGCTGACTTGAGTGAGGTTTATCCTGGCTGTTACACTTTTTCGACCGAGTGTCCCCACCGGGAATCGAACCCGGCACCGCTCGCACCAATTTTCATTTTTAATCGTGGGCAGGATGAAACGTACTTGTTGGCTGTTTCCGGCCCGTGAGCCACCATTTGACCATTTCTGATTTAATGTATATTCTCACATGAATAACATTGAATTGTATGAAGTACTGTATTTTTGCTTTTAGTTATTTTCAACATATTTATGAAGTTTATTATTATTATTATTATTATTATTATTATTATTATTATTATTATTATTATTATTATTATTATTATTATTATTATTAATTATTATTATTATTACAAGTTTTGATTATAAGTATTTTCTCTAATTGAGATTATGAGTACGTTAACTCCACCACTCAGATTAATTAGCTGTATCGATTTAGAGAATAAAATATCGAGAAAATATACCTACCTATATGGTAGACACAAATTAACTCTACGAATTAGATTAATGACTAGAAATTAATAATGCTACTTTTTATGACACGCGCAGTTTCAGAAGGCAAAAATTAGGATTTCATCTACTATCTATTAAATTCAGTAGCCGTTAGCCGTTGCCTAAATTTCTTTTATATACTGTATATTTAAATACTGCAGAACTTTGCAATACATTGTCGTTACTTAATATTATTCGGATAATAACATCAAAACGCTTATAATTGAGGAGTTTGATGCAATAAGGGCGTAAGTCTGAAACATGCAGTTGGAGAAAAACTATGTTGAAAATTTAAGTAGTGTTTTTTTCTTACATAAAACAATGTAATATGCAGCATTTTATTCCGATATTGAATTGAAATGTTACCAGGAGGCTAAATAAGCATGGCAAAAGCCACAAATCCGTTTGATGCAAAAAGAGCGTAAACTCGCTTACGCCTTTATTACATCAAACTCCTCAATTGCTGTGATACCACTAGCAGATGCAAAATACGCATTTGGAATGAATACAAGTTACTAATGATTTGTTATATTTTTGTTAGTAGTTTAATAGGATATTAAACTGTAGGCATGGTCCTGTCCTGTGTAACCTCTCTGCTGATAAGGAACGCATTTAGAAATCAATCAACCCAATTAATCAATCAAAAATCAATCAATGTCAATCAAATCAATCAAAAATCCCAGAGTCGGAGGAAGATCCTACTCTCCTTTTCCTTAATCATGGTCCAAAAAGAATTGTGCATCTTATGATTTGGTTCCCATACTCCATTCCTATCCCCTTTCTGTGCCTAAGAATAATATAAATATTTAATTCAGTGAGATTGAACTCACCCACCTTCCTACAGCTATTCGTGATAAAAATGAATCATACACTAGGTCTTTTGAGGCTTATAGTGACCGAGCCAAAGAAATAGGAGCAGAAGTAGTCATAGTTCAAATTATATGCCTCCATAAGTATCGCACATTTTGGTTAGACTCTCCCAGGTTCGTACCACACAGACTAGATCAAGGAAAAATCACCACATTTATGTTTCCTAATGAATGCTGCAGGTAAAAATTAAATCGAGAGCGTAATCATCATTCTGTGGATTCGCCACCGATGATGCATTGCTCGCCCATGAAACACAAGCGGCCTGTATACAGTTCTAGCTACTAAGCCTATGGAAAGATACTTTGGAATGAACCAAAAAAAAAAAAAAAAGAGAGAGAGAGAGAGAGAGAGAGAGAACACTATAAGAATTTGTCGGGAGCTTCGTAACAACAATCCTAACTGAATTTGACTTTCACAAGCTAGAATCATTTTATGTATTTTCTTAGCGATAAACTTTCGGAAGCTATTGACTTAGGTAGACACGTTAACTAGTCATCGAATTATAATTATCATCATCATAGGTATTTATTCTTGGCAGGTCACTTGCCGCAACTGACAAGTAAACCTTACGTTTGGGTGAATCGAGTTGCTGACTGAGACACTGAGAAAGTAGTACTAAATGTGGTCAGTATTTCAGTGAAGTTGTAGGTGCGAAGCTCCAGGGGTTTAGGAGATACAGCTACCAGAACATCACATGGAAGTACAGAATAGTCTTCATACAGTTGGAGGTAAAAGCCCTGTAAGACCTCTTATAACGACAAAAGGTGAATAACAAATATATGGGTACATATTAGGACTAGGGGGAAGTCATATAGTAAGGGTATACTTGAAGGCGGCCATCTTGAAATCCGCCATTTTGAATTAAGGTTAAGTTTTTAAAATAGGAATAGGGTCATATGATACATCATTTAAGGCTCAAATTTAATCAGAAGAACAACGGTGATGTTAATTTTTATTTATGCGCAATTGGTAAAAAGTTACAGGGAAATTAAATATTGTTGCAGCATATGTATTAGTCCTTTACCCCACCTTGTAAATTTTGTGTTAATGATAATAATTAAATAAAAAACAGGTGGATAAATATTAGGTCTATGGTAAGAGTTGCCTTGATGGCGGCCATGTTCAAATCCGCCATTTTGAATCAGATAAAAGTTTTAAACAAAACGCATAACATTGACACGTTATTAATAGCAAATTTTACCATAAATCCAACGCTATATCAATTTTTGCTTTATCATTAACCAGCATTCTAGCTCGAAGTCATCTATTGCACTACTCTATTCCCATTTAATTTTGTGCTGGTTAATGATAAAGCAAGAATGGTTGTACCGTTGGATTTATGGTAAAATTTACTATTAATAAGGTGTCAATGTTATGCGTTTTGTTTAAAACTTTTATCTGATTCAAAATGGCGGATTTGAACATGGCCGCCATCAAGGCAACTCTTACCATAGATCTAATATTTATCCACCTGCTTTTTATTTAATTATTATCATTAACACAAAATTTACAAGGTGGGGTAAAGGACTAATACGTATGCTGCAACAATATTTAATTTCCCTGTAACTTTTTCCCAATTGCGCGTGAATAAAAATTAATGTCACCATTGTTCTTCTGATTAAATTTGCGCCTTAAATCTTGTATCACATGACCCTATTCCTATTTTAAAAACTTAACCTTAATTCAAAATGGCGGATTTCAAGATGGCCGCCGTCAAGTATACCCTTACTATATGACTTCCCCCTAGTCCTAATATGTACCCATATATTTGTTATTCACCTTTTGTCGTTGTAAGAGGTCTTACAGGGCTTTTACCTCCAACTGTATGAAGACTATTCTGTACTTCCATGTGATGTTCTGGTAGCTGTATCTCCTAAAACCCTGGAGCTTCGCACCTACAACTTTACTGAAATACTGACCACATTTAGTACTACTTTCTCATATGTGTCTCAGTCAGCAACTCGATTCACCCAAACGTAAGGTTTACTTGTGAGAAGTTTCCATGCTCCACGGTCTTCCGCTAACCTCCTCGTCTTCATGTACGATTTTTCTGTTTTAATATCGTCCATTAATTATTGTAGTCTCCTTTCTTTCTCCCTCTCTTTTCTGTCACCATACCCTCTAGCACTTCCCTCATGATACAGTTTCTTCTTAGTCAATGTTCCAACCAGTTTCTATTCCTCTTCTTAATAATATCTAAAATTGTTCTTTTCTCCCTACCATTTCTAACACCCTCTCTTTCGTTTTCCGTTCGACCCAGCTAATTCTTTTCATTCTTCTGCACACTCACATTTCGAAAGCTTCCCGTTGTTATTTATAATTTTTCCATAAGGTCCATATTTCTGACCTATACAGTACAATATTCCACACGAAGTATTTTTCTCAACTCTTTATTCAAAGTCCCACAAAATAGTATTTTCTTCCTCTTAAAGGCTTCTTTCGCCATTCCTATCCTTGCTTCATTATAATTATAGTTATCTATATATATAAAAGAGAACGCACAAAATCCTTTGTCCGCTCATCACGCTAATACGGCTGAACCGATTTCTTTCATTTTTGGGGGGTTGTTAGGATTTGGACCCTAGATGGTTTTTATCATATCACTTTAATTTTCAATTACCAGTGTCTTGAGATAATTGACCAATCAGGTGTCAATACGTAAAAAAAATCCTTTGTCCGCTCATCACGCTAATACGGCTGAACCGATTTCTTTCATTTTTGGGGGGTTGTTAGGATGTGGACCCTAGATGGTTTTTATCATATCACTTTAATTTTCAATTACCAGTGTCTTGAGATAATTGACCATTCAGGTGTCCATACGTACAAATCCTTTGTTATTAGTTCATCATAGGTATAAAAATAAACGTATTTATATGCAACCCGCATGACCCTGTGACTCGGCGGGTTAACATAACTGACAGGCGCTATAAATCACTTGAAAGCGAAAAAGTAAAAATTATCTAAGTAACAAAGTTTATTGCGTTCCGGGGTGACCGCAGCGAAGCGGGGTGAACGCTGCTAGTAAATAATAATAGTCACTTAAACAGGAAAGGACGTTTACAATTTTCAAGATCAATATTAAGCTTTCATGTTTGAAATTAGTGAAGTGAAATTATGTAATGAGTTAATCTAAGGGTTAATTTTCAGAATTGAAAAACATTTACTGATAAGTCTAACAATTTCTTCAAAAGGAAAGAAAAGAAAGGAAGAAAATTAAAAGTTAGTACACGTGTATTATTTCTTTTTCAACTTTAGGATAGCAAGAAATGTAAGATTTATCGAATTCTTATCGTACTGAAAGAAAATATTTTTGATGCTTTACACGAATTTGTTTTTCTTAAGAAAACCGAGAACTTCTTATTTCTTGCGCTAAAAGAATTATCGTCACCTACCAATTCTCTTATGCTGCTGTTTGGACCCAGAGCACGAAACTGCAAAGTTAATTGTATTCTTGGTGGATTGATTTGTTTACGTCTTTTGTTAGCAGCGATGGCTATATGCAGGGCAGGGTCTAAGTTTAAAGTGAGATCTGAATCATAGTAGTATGTACGAAGGTCTCCCACCAGGAATAAAGCAAAGGGAATTCAAACATCAAAGACATGTGCACTAGCCGTTATTCCAATGAGAAAAGCTAATTGTATTATTTGATTTGATTTTCAGTTTAGCGTACTTTTAAAGCAACGAGACTATATGAGACATGAACTTACAGTCTCTGATCTACATAAGCTTCCGCCGGGAAATGAATCCAAGTTTCCTACGCCAAAGGCGCATAAGCTAACTGCTTAGCCATGAATAAGCTCAATTATATTATTAACATATACGATAACTATGGTTTTAGCCAAGAATGCGCCGTCCTCCCTTAAAGTCAGAATTATCTGCCTTTAACTTACTCACACTGAGTCCCAGTACATCCAGCCCCCGGTACAACATTAATTTAAACGTTGTATAGACGTAGATTCTACCGTTCCCGTCCAGCTGTGCACCGATAAATTTCTGTTGGAAGGTGTCCGAAGTTTTTTGGGGTGGAGGTCTACCAGTAGTAGTCACTATGTTAAGGTACTATTGAACTGGTATTATTCTACACTCTAAAACGATAAGTAATTTTAAAGTGCTACCAGCTATATTCTCAACAAAAATGATAAAACTAAATTGGTTTTATAAGAAAAGAAAGAGTTCAGATGTAGTGTAAAATCAAATTTTAAAGGTATATCAACTATTTCTCTTCTAGAGCAACCATAGTATTCTTTTTACGGAAGTATAGAAAAATCTGTCCAGTTACGAAGTTGGAACCTGGTGGACCAGCCCCGTGGGTACGCCACTGTTTCCGTTCTTCGTTTAATTTTTTCTAATAAATAAATAAATCAGAAGGATTATGGATTATTTGTTCATGAAGTTTAGAGTCCTTTCTCAGCACCGCGCTGGACCTATAATTTAAGGTAGAATCCAAAACCTGTAATGCGTTCAAATGTTCTTCCACCGGAAATCAAACTCGGTACCCCGGCTTTGTGGTGGACAAACACTTTGTGTGTGGGTTTTCTCGTTGTTCTCCCGTTTCCTACCACTTTCTTCATTCCACCATTTCATTCATCTCTCATCATCACCGTCTCCTTTAGCCTAGCCGGCATAACCGTGGGACGTAAAACTAAAAAATTTCATTTCATTTCATTTTCGGTACCCCGGGCACCAAAAGCGTGCGTGCACTAGGAAACTATACCAGCGTGGAGGACCAATCATATATCATACGCGATCTCGATGAAATTCATCTAATTTTTTAACCAAACCTGGCATGGTAGTAGATCTCAACGAGCTCAACACACATATAAAACATTATGGTGTGCTGGTTTTTGGTTCCCGAGTTATGGACTATTAAATTTTGGATCTGGACTTGGTCAATTTTTAAAAATAAAATTTTAAAATAAAACTCTAGTTGCTATTTATATTTTAAAATAATAAATGACTCAAACTTGTTATTAAACGTTAATTTGAGGATAAGAATGTGAATGCCGTGATGAAATGATTGATTAGCTCTGTTATAAATGCAGTACGTTGTAATAAAGATTTGTTTAAAAATAATCAATTAATCAATCAATTAATGAAGGGTGAGTTTTTCTTTGCAATAAGGAAATTTAGTAGTTTATTATTCCTGTCAACTAATTTTCTCTACCAATCTTCTCTTAACATTTCAATGGCTCACTGAACACTCCTCCTCCCCCCGCCTTTTTCATGTGTGAACACTCTTAGTTCTTGCACTAATATTTTATACAAGAATCAATTTATTCAATCCCAAAGCGAAAATTAATAATTACTTGTACACTCAACGACAAAAGTTCTTTCTTGTTGATGACATGAGTTTCGTAAATACCTTCAGAACGGAAGGAGAATTTGAGTACAATTTTCAGTAAATTAAAAAAAGAATGTAATTTCCTGCATGTTCTAGCGATACTATCGTTATTCCCAAAATAAATTTTACCAAACAGAAATAACTTTTGTCGCTGACTGTACAATGCGATACTCATGTTAATTCATGTTACTTTCTATGTACTTATGAGTTTCTACAGCTTACCTTACTAATGGCTTCTCTAAGTGATTGTACACTTCATACTGTTATGACGGAGCTATTTCACTTTCATGCACGTGCATTAATACCTATTGTCGACGGAAAATACATGAAATATTAATAAACCCTTGGTCCGCTTTCATTGTGTGACTTTTTTTTTTTTTTTGAATATTTTCTGTTTTGTACTACGTATTAAAATATACCGATTGGCTGGATCGGTTTATGCGATTTTGAGACATGCTATCTGATTCGATATCGTTTCTTTTAATGCTTAATGCTACCTAACAAATATAATACATAAAGTTTGAAAATTAAATATAAAATTAATAATTTTAAAAACTTATACATTAAAATTTACTTTTAATATATTAAAAATATTTTTTTTTTTGTTAATTTACATACTGTAATATTGAATCCAATCCGTCTTGCGCAAAATAACTATATAACTATAATTGTTCCAGAATATTAGACTATACGATCTGCCTACAGACTGTAGCTATTATGTATGTATAAATGATAGCATTAGACATAGAAACATGAATTATTATGTCTGTACAAAATCATGAAATCAAATCAATACGACTTTACAATGTATATACAAAACGAAATTTTCCTTCAGAATGTTCATAAATTATACATTCACCATACACATAAAGTTCTATTCAAGGTAAATAGCAATCAATATTTTTGACCTGTGCTTTTGTGCTTAGTGACAAGGTGAAATCATATAGGAAAAAAATTATCTTGGGTGTTATTATAATAATGATAAGCGAACAAAATTACTAAATGCTTTGTGGACAAAATCAAACGATAAATTAGTGGTTGTTAAGAATGATACCACTTAGAATTAGGATTATGAATTAGATTTCTAGGCTTTCGGCATCTATGGCTATATTAGCTCTTCACCTATGAGGGATGACGTCTCTCGGTAACCACACTATCCAAGGAAAAGGAAGCGGCCTGGGACCTGTGTTCAGCGACGTAAATCTGCCTTCAACATTGGGGGGTACGGATATGTATATTAAGCGATGTTAAAAAATATTTATAAAATTGAAAAACAACGTTGTGGAGGATGATCAGGGAGGCAGAGTTGTCTTCAACACTGGGAGGTGGGCAGATTTGAGGCTTATTCTGGGGGGGACATCAATTTCATCTCAATTTCCTTTGTGACAATCAGACATAAATCATCACATTTCTGCCCAAGAAACACATTTCAAATGGGATTATTGGGGAGGACAATCCAACAATCCCTCCGTTCCAAGATTGGAGGGGACATGTCTCCCTCATCCCCCCGGGATTTGCGCCAGTGCCTTGTTAGGTACCATCCCGGCATTTGCCTGGTGTGAATGAGTAAAACATCACTCAGGATGGCTGGAATGATAAAGCATTTACAATTTTTCGACCGAGTATACCCAATGGTAATCGAACACGGGACCGCTCGTAACAAAGACGAGAGCATTAGCGACTACGCTACGCGGGGCCATAAAATGACACTATTCACATAAAATTCATATAAAATGACACAACTTGTATTGTTGCTACTAAAATCGTAGAGAGAAAATATTTAAAATAGATTTAGGCATGAAGTCGCCTGTTGTTCTCTATGAATGCAATAATTATGGCTGCGGTGGCTCAGTGGTAGAGCGTTCACCTTCTGGTGCATGGGGTCTTTGGTTCGATCCCAGTTCGCGCCAACTGAACTTCGTGATGGACAAACACCATGTTCGTGGGTTTTCTCGAGGTTATCCCGTTTGCTCCACTTTCTTCATTCCACCATTTCATTCATTTCTCATTATCACCGTCTCCTTTAGCCTAGCAGGCATAAACGTGGGACGTAGAAGTCAAAGATTCCATTTCTTTCTCTCTCTCTCTTTTTTTTTTTTTTTTTTTTAATTTTTGAATGCAATAATTGGGTACTATTCTCAGGAATTGACAACCAATTCACACTAAGGATTTTCGAAAATTAAGAACATCTGGAGCAAAAAAGAGACGAGCATACAGTTCAGGATGGAAGGTTACAAATCGAGGAATTGTATAAAGTCTATATTATTTTGACTATTAGCACCACTGATTCATTTTGTAATTGATACTGCGATAATCTTATCGTTTAATACACAAACTATAGTGATTTTGTCTCACGAACTTTAACTCCAAACTACGTACAATATAAGACTATATAGCACCAGATCTACAGTTTAAAGTATATTCTGAACCACTGCAGGGTTTAGAATTAAAAAAAAAAATGAAATGAAATCTTTAAGTTTAACGTCCCACGGTTATGCCGGTTAGGCTAAAGGAGACGATGATAATGAGAAATGAGTGAAATGGTGGAATAAAGAAAGTGGGAGGAAACGGGAGAACCCCGAGAAAACCTACGAGCACGGTGTTTGTCCACCACAAAGTCCACACGGCGCGAGCTGGGATCGAACCCCAAGCACCGGAGGTGAACGCTCTACCACTGAGCCACCGCGCCCCCGGTTTAGAATAAAGTTTTCAGGAAAATGGATTATCTTATTTATTCATAGCAGACCTCTCTCCCATTTATTCGTCACCGTTGTTGCTACTTGTTTAATGAATTTCTTCCCACCCTCCCTCGTCTTCCTCATTGTCGTACATGACAACTTTTACTCTTTTCTGAAGTAAACTTGCGACTGACAACGAGCAACAGATGGAGTTTGAAAATGGTTTCTTAGTGTGTAATAGTCCGCGTAGTTTTTGTTGCCGGTTTGCAAACAGACTACACAGAGTCCACCACTGTACTTAGGAAGGCTTTGCACCATATGAATTTAGATTAAAAGAAAAAAGACATTACTGGTCTAGAATCCCCTATTTTCGGTTTCAAACATTAATCCAAAAGCATTTCTCACTATTACCAAGTGAAATATTAAATCTAGAGATCTTCACCCTGCATTTGTCTGTTTAAATTAGTGAACATACGCAATGTAAAATCAAGAAATTAGAAAAAAAATAGTTTAAGTCCCAGTTATGCCGTTTAGGATAAACGAGGTAGATAATTACTAGAAGCGGATAATTGTGAAATTAATTTTTGTGCTCTCCTACCAAAAATTGAATTTGGGATCACGTGCATCAGAGGCAGACGCACTAGCCATCAGTCCAAAGAAATTGTATATAGAGTTTGTTGTTAAGTTCTTTTAGCCTGTAAAAGATAATTTTTGCGGCCAAAAGACTATCTTCTATGGCTATTAACGTAAATATCAGTATATTCATTATTATTCTTTAAACCTATCATTAGGTCAGTAGACAAGTTGAAACTTCAGTAAATCTACTAAAATATCATTAGAGTTGGCAACATTGTCTGCAGCTACTATGAGTCATTCTGATCAATACTGACATTCTTCTTCAGAACAGTGACAAGAAAAGGAAGACATGTGGATCATTTCCTTAGATCTAAGAAAACAAAAATTTCGAAAGAAAACGAGCAGAATTTAATCTTATCGAATGAACCCATTGTCGGTAGAATAGGAAGAAAACGGAGCCATGAAATTCGGTATGTAATCCAACCCGACTATTTTCCTGGACCGGAGTATTTTGATCTAAAAATTCCCATTTACCGTATTTGCTATAGTTTGCTACAAAATTTCCCCACATATGAGAAATGTACCTCGATCTACAAACCCTGATATAAATCCTTCCGTGCATAGATCGTTTTACTCTTGTAGGGAATTTATGTTTTTTTTTTTTTTGGGGGGGGGGGGGAGGGGGAAACAGCATAAATTGGAGATTTTCGAGAAAAATATATTGGGAAATAAAATTTGCTACTTGCAATCTTAAGTAATGTACAAGCATAGGATTTTTATTATTATTATTATTATTATTATTATTATTATTATTATTATTATTATTATTATTATTATTATTATTATTATTATTATTATTATTTTGTAATTTGAAGTAGAACTTATGCTTAACATTTACAGCGTTGTCAGCTATATATATTTTTCTCTGTGTATTTATTTGTTACTGCAATACAGAAAATACAGTGTGTCCCAAAAGAAATGCAACCAAAACTTTGATCGAGTATATTTTTGGAAATTAGACAATTTTTGTGACAAAAGTTAGCGCTGTATATTAAGAAAACCGTAACGTTGAATTTTAGTAATTGTTTAAATGACGAGAAATGTAATTGCAAATTGCTGATAATCAATTGTGAAAAATAGAAAAAAGGATTAATCGCGGTAATTCTTAATGTAAACGTTTAGTTCGCATCAATATTTATCGAATGGGACAAAAACTGCATATTGTTTTGAAACGTTGACAGTTGTAAAAGCTATTTTTTTACGTATTCAGAAAAATTACATTTTTTTATATAAATAGCGCATTCTGGAAACAATGTTCCACCAAAAATACTTCCACAGGTGTTCATCCTCGTACATGTTGGACAATGTGATTTATCAATAAAATAATAAATTGATTTTACAAAAAAAAAAAAAAAAAAAAAAAAAAAGAACGATAAAAATAATTTGGTACTATCTAGGCTATATAATTTTGTTTAGAATTAGACAATACTATATTTTATGTTCATAATCGTGCAAAATAAGAAACTTGTAATTCAAAAGAAGCAACTGATGCTGTTAAAATTCGAATAATGGATATCGAATAATTGTTCCAAGTTTAGAAACGAATATTCAGATATTCAAATAATAGCAGAAAATATTCAAATAATTCCATGTAATAATTCTATCTTATACATATTCAAATAATGTATAGGCTTATTCAAATATTTCTTCGAATAATGAATATTGGGAGAATTACTCGAATAATTTTAACGGCGCTAGAAACAGCCAAACTTCCCTTTCAGTGTAATAATTGTAGAAGTTTATAGAAGAATTGACACCAACATGTACAGGCCGCTTTCCTGACCAGATACAGCGTGTTTAAGCTGGGTGATGAGTGGTCAATTGGTTCTTTCTGGCTTCTAGATGAGAACTGTCTAGCTCTTAACTGAAGGAGCTCTGACGTTGCCACGCAATCCTGGGTCTACTTAAAGAAGAACTCGTGACCAAGCTTTATAACGCGTGGTCTCGGGTTTGATCCCAGATGAAGGTATTTGATTCCAATAAAAACACGAGTAGTGGTTCGGATTCCACTTCAAGCTATAGATCCTATCTCATATAGGCTCAATATTTGAAAAGGGACGTTGAACTTCAACCAATTAATCTAAAAATAGTACTTTATCGGGCATGCTATTGTAAATAATGAAACAAGAGCACGTAAAAAAAAAAAAAGAGAGAGAAAATGTAGGGAGGGCAACTGCTGATAGATAACGAAGAGTGGCATTGGGTGAAGACTCATTTTTCAATACAATAAATAGGATTCAGTAATTATAAAATACTGTATTCTATCGATTCAAAAGGTACCAAATCTAAGTGTCTTTTTCATTTTAAATAAAAACATGTTGTCAGAATCTTCCCATCAAGCAAGGTTTTGTTGTGACAGTCAATGTTTTCACTCTTATACGGGAAATAAACCATATTTTCTTGAAATATACAGTGTTTGAAGCGGCATAACTAAGCTGTTTATTAACGTAGAAGGATGATGGTTTAGGTGTCAGATTATCGTGGAAGAATAAAGCATTCACTTGGTATGGAGTTTGTCATCAACCCCATAGGGAGGTGGGGGTCATTGATGAGACACACGTTATAAAGGTATTCGATTTGCCGAAGGTGTCCTTATTGTATACTAAAGAAAAAAAGAAATAAAAAACAAACATCATTGTAAATGTTGATTTTAGGTTATATTTAGCCTCTGGAAAGTGTATCTTCAATTTCCAGCAGTAGTCGGCCAGTATCGTAATACTCCATTTGCATTGGAACATCTTTTTCCATTGTAGAAATTTCTGATGGAATTGTCTGCCATGTTCATCGCTTATTGAACCATGATTTACTGGGAGAAATTTTAAGTGAGAGTTTAAGAAATGGATCTTTCAAGACATATTACATCCCATAACTTGGTACGAATTCACTAGATCACTCACTCACTATTTCATGACAGCTGTCTGCTTTATGTTTTTCAAGAAAACTGCAACAGATATCTACGAAGGCTTTCCACACTTTATCTTACACAGAACTCGACTGTTCTGCCAAATTGTCATAATCCAATAACGATGTAATCTGTGGCCCAATAAATATTCCTTCCTTCAGTTTTGCATCTCTAACTTTGGGAAATTTAGATTTTAAATATATGAATGCGGAAATTTTTTTTTATCAAGAGCTTTTTACAAAATTTTTCATAAAGCTGAATTGATATGTAGCGGTGGTATGTACACTCTTCACGATTCACTAATGGGATAAGGGATACTTTTTTGTTCCTGGGAGTAAGAGTTTCACGTTTAGGCCATTCATCTCTACGTAGTGAGCCTTCTATTTCTGCTGTCCCATTCACATAAAAAACATAAGAATTTGGTGTATTCAAGTTGTAAGCCAAGCAGTAAAGCTATGACCTTTAAATTACCACAGGTACCGTATTCCAGTTTATATTTTGTGGATTATTCCAAGGTTGCCAGGTCCACAAATCGTTACACTTTACTACTAAATAGTGAATTCCTGTGTGAGAACGGAAACTACATCAGAATTTCATAGATGTCAAGAAGATGTCGCAAAATTCATACTTATGTTTATACAAGAGTTAGAAGTTAGACAAAATTAACGTATTCTATTTGATCAACATGTGTTTGTTATGATTCCTTCATCTACATGATCTGTAGTTTCATAGTTTTACGTGTTTATATAGGTACCTAGGTCTGCGTGGGTGTCCGGGTCAGCGAAGTTCGATTGAAACATAGATAACCATATGATAATCGTGATCTAGCTCCCTATTTCTTCATAATCTTTTGTCAAAAGCTTCGAAATGACTGAAGTAATTTTATGAAACACAGATGGGACAGATCACCTCAAAATAAGATATCACAATGAGATTTCAGCAAAGCTATTCATATTTGTTATTAGATTTCTACCCAGGTAGTATAGCTGAAATCCTTAGAAATTAATAATATTGCTGAAATCCCATTATAACTTATAAATTTATTTTATTTTTGAGCAGAAAGGTGCACATCTCCTTTATATTACTTAAAATTCAAATTGGTCCTTGTTACGAAGTCATTGGCAAAATGACGTGGGCGGTAATGGTACGGTTCACCCGATCTGGATTTTACTTCACTGACCCAATAACTTTCAAAACTAATCAAATGGAAACTCGTAGAACTTTGTGGAACCGTAAATTCAGAGGTACACAGAAGTACAGAGTAAATTCTACCTGTACTGTTTCTCTCAATCTTATTGGTACAGTCCGCAGCAAAAATCCTGCAACATGAGCATGTAAGTTTATTGTGAAACTACGCCTAACAGCGCAGGAATCAACATAACGTCTAAGTGGCACGAATCCCGCCAGAGAAACCTTGGCGTCCTCCCCTGCACAGTTATTTTGGAGCAAAAGACTTCATCGTTTCACAATAAACTTACATGCTCGTGTTGCAGGATTTTTTTTTTTTTTTTTTGCTGCGGACTGTACATACAACTGCAACTACAGCATAAATAGCATGATGATACGATCTCCTCGATATTTCCTTCATATCGATTGAATTTTGATATCTTCAGGGATAGCGAAGTCTAACACGTTCCTGGGGATACTGCAAGGGCCTGATGATTTCTCCTCTACGTAAGTTCGTATCCTCATACATAGTAGCTGCTTAAATTCAGCTTTCTGTGGATGACATTAAGTTTAGTTAATTCAGCGTGAGTAACGAGTTTGACTAGACCCCTAGTTCTCTCCGATTATGTGAATTCTCCAATTTATTGAGTCTGTGGGTTACTGGTCTGACGACTTTCAGGTCTGCCATATCACATAACCAATTAACCATATTATCATTGGTGTATGCAACTTAAACCACTGATTATAAGTAATTATAACATATTATTTGAATTGTATATGGCTATTGAAGATTCAATTAAACACTATAATTTCTCTTTATTTGCAGACGATTTTATTCTGCGGCCTCGCAACAATAGTATTACTCATCAGTTCGTGCGTAGCTGAAGAGGATGACCTAGACCTAGAGACGGCTGCTCAAACCTACGGTGGAGGCAGAATACTTGGGCTTGGTGGATTCGGCAAAGGATTTGGAGGAGGAGGCTATGGCGGCGGAAAGGGTTTTGGAGGTTTCGGCGGTGGAAGGGGCTTTGGAGGATATGGTGGAGGAAAGGGCATTGGAGGATTCGGTGGTGGAGGCTATGGAGGAAAGGGCATTGGAGGATTCGGTGGTGGGTATGGAGGACGAGGGATTGGATCATATGGAGGGGGACACGGAGGATTCGGCGGGGGTGGCTTCAACAAAGGATATGGAAAGTAACGTTATAACTTAATGTTACTTTTATCTACTTCTAAATGTAAAAAAGAAAACATTCATTGGCTGGATGTAACACATTGTTAATTTTCTAACATTGTTAAATATGTAATAAATATCATATTAAAAGCAAGTTCTATTCTTATTTGGAGTTGATATGGAAATTCTATTTTATGGAACAAATGTGTTATTATTATTATTATTATTATTATTATTATTATTATTAATATTATTATTATTATTATTATTATTATTATTATTATTATTATTATTATTATTATTATTGTTGTTGTTGTTACAAGTAGTATGTGTTTCATTGTTAGGAAAATCAAGTAACAATAGATACAACCTGCTAGTTAATAGCATATAGCGTATATTTTCATATACAATAAATAAATAAATAAATAACCTATTCACACAATAAAAACAATTAACTACATCGGATTTACAACAAACACAATTTTTAACGCCATAAAAACTAGTTTTTCTCTGTTTTCTCGAAAACTACGCATGATAATTTACCCTCAAATAGCGTATGTAATTTTGTTCAGTTCGATATCACCTACCAATTGGCATTTATCTTTTCTTTGGACAATATTAAACAAAAAAAATGAAGTTTAAGAGGTAATCGTAATTCTGGGCTATATTTCATGAACCACATAGTATACTGTTATATTCCTAATGTCATGATGAAAAGCTTGGTTACTATACATTTCAGCATCAGTTCAATTTTAATGAGTGGCTCGGTTACCATACAGATAATTGTTTACGTTTAGAAAATATTCGTATTTGCCGATATTTACGGTTTTACAGCCAGAGACGGCGTGGGTCAATGAAAACTTGACACATGACACACTAAAGAGTTTACACTTCTATTAATAAAACAAGGCTGTGAAATTATCACTAATCGGAGTTTGAATTTCTACGGTCAATCGCTCAAGCACTGCTCTGTTACAATAACACTGGATTTGACCTTCACGATATAAAATGATATAGTGTTTGTCATGGGCCATATTAAGAATGAATTTTGATTTAATTAAACAGCAAACACAAAACGAATACCAGTTTAGCGTGTTACTTATGTGTTAATTCAACGCCGTTTTTTTTTTTTTTTTTTTTTTTTTTTTGTCCAGTTAGCCGACGCTAGCTACTACCCGAAGAGGGTTACGCACTCTGTACAGGAAGAGATATGAGAAAATTTAGTATAATGTGCAGGAAGCAGTGGTTGGGATATGGGTAGATCTAAAAACTTTATTGTACATTCTTTAACGGTCATTATGACCTTTAACCATAAACATGAGGTAAGGTAAGTACATAAACTTCAGTGAAGGAAGTAATAACTGGAAATGATATCATGTGAGATTATGAAGTGCGAAACTCTTCACAACACGTAGGTTCTGTTAGTAGAACAAATGCAGGTTATCTTCTCGCCTAGGAGCGACAACACCAAGCATATCGCCATCAGAGCATGTCAGAAATGCCTTCTTACTGGCTGTGAGTATTTGCATTGTTTTTTATTGTTTGGTATGAGCAAAGCTTTGCGAAATATATTTCGCATTTATGGCAGTAACTAATAACATTCTATGTTTTCTGTAATCGGTTACGATAATATTGTTGTAAACCTGTGAATCATCTGAAAACAGTCACACAGATAGCAGGGCTTCCATTTGTTTTCTTTATCTGTTATTCTTGTGTCTTAGCACATATGAACAGAAGATGGCAGAACTGTTGTCAGACGATTCACAGGTTTACAACAATATTATTGTGACCGATTACAGAAAACATAGAACATTATTCGTTACTTGACATAAATGCCAAATATATTTCGCAAAGCTTTGCTCATATTAAACGATAAATACCAATGCAAATTCTCTCAGGCAGTGATGAGTTATTTCTGATATGCTCGGAAGGCGACGTGCTTGATGCTGAATTAACACACAAGTAACACGCTAAAGTGGTAGTCATTTTGTGTTGTTTCAACACCTCATTTTTTTTACAGTGTATCATATATAATTATTTCTTTGTTGAATTAATGATACTTTTCAGTGGAAAATAAGATGAAATTTCAAAGTCTCAAATCAAGGTAAAGGAAAGGGAAAAAAAGAAAATGTAAAATTCGACTGTTTCGAAAGCCAAGTATCAAGTCCTATTGTTACTATGGCAATTACAAATATCAATATCCAAAAGTGCCTGAAGTTCTTTTTCCACTTAGATGTACTCATCTCAGGAAAGTAAATAGGAAAACATGAAAAAGAAAGAAAAAATGGAGGCCTTGAAAGTAAAATATAGACAAATTCACCAGTGTTCAGAAGATGTCTACAGTGCACTGAGCAGAGTGGGTTGGTGGGCTGTAGTTGGTCAGAGTGGGTTGCAGTGGGTCACATCATATTGTCCCAAGACCCACTGACTCAGTCACAAATCTTGATCGACTGACCCACTCCATCTCAGATTTACACTCCATGAGGATTGCTCACCCATATCAGTGTTTCAGGTCAATGAGATTTATCAATTTGTAACGACTTTGCACTTTTATTCGTTAAACGTTAAATAATATTACTGAATAATTAACTATAGTCAATCCACTACTTCAAAAAGTTCTTTCCTACTCTACTTTCTTGAGGTCTCATTCTGCAACGGTTTGCGTTAACACAATACAAATTCTACATTTTAGTTTGCAAGAATCAGCATAGCAGTCTGCTTTTAACATAATCGACTTCTTGCATTTTGGGATTGGGTTACTGTACGCAGAATTTTGCAAAGACTGATACCTGTATCCCCTTGAACTTTCTGGGCCGTATGCACAGCCGTTCTGACGCGTGATTAGTGCCATACTAAAGAGTTCGAATAACGTTTCTTGCAGTAGTCAGGCCTTTAGTATGGCGCTAATCATACACCAATTCGACTCTGCATAACTTTTTTTTTTTTTTTTTGTCACTGCGCAAACCTTCACCATCTTATAAGAGGACATTTCGTAGGGTTTCCCCCGGTTTTTGGTGTTACCTCAAGAATTGGTTTTGTTTAACAGTCATCAATTCTTGCTCCAATATGTCCAGTCTACTTTAATCCTTCATTTTCATGATTAAATCTGTCATTCTTGGCATCTTCCTGTTCCGTACATTGTAATTTTTCTCCTATAATTACGGAAAATTCCAATCATACATCACTGCATAATTTATTGACATCTGCACACGCGTAATGTCTGATGTATAAACGTTTCCGATTCTTGTGTCAAAACATGTGGAAACCATTCATTGCAAATTTCCATTGTAGAATCATTGGTTCTAACACTTTACTTTTTAATATGAAACTATTCCTTCCAAATACACCCCAGTCAACTTAATATTAGTACGTTTCGAAGTTGCTTCTATACTCCTTCTTTGATCTATATGGATTCTTTGTTTCAGATAATTTCTCCGTACTTTTGATTTCTCATTAATATGTTTAACCAGCGCAGTAATTATATGGCAAAATTCCTCCAACTTCTATTATTGTGAACAGGTTTTCTCGGGCTAGCAGCCAGGTAAATACTGTTATATCTTGCGACGTTTCGAGGGCTGACATCGTCCTCATCTTCAGGCGAATATGACGGTGCAATAGAGTGTATGTAATATATATATTGCACCATCATATTCGCCTGAAGATGAGGACGATGTCAGCCCTCGAAACGTCGCAAGATATAACAGTATTTACCTGGCTGCTAGCCCGAGAAGACCTGTTCACAATAAGTCGCCAGGAAAGCTTCAATAGATACTTCATTATTATTATTTCAAAAGTATGGAATGTTATTTAATAGAATCCTCTTCGTCAGGGGCAGGCCCCTAGCCAGAGATAAAAGTGAAGGGGAATGCGGGAGGATGCCGTTACCCCACTTCCAAAAAATATCTATGATGTCCCCACTTCCTAAAAAAGTTACAATGGACAAAGATAAGCATGGGGACGTCGTGATGTCATGCGTCCCCTACCTTCTCAGATTCACTTTTACCTCTGCCTCTAGCATCTTGCGGCGCCTGACCCTGAGTTATAACCTCCTTCGGAGATTCAATCAAACCAGCAACTTTGTATATAAAGGGCGAGCTCGGAGTGCCTAACAGATATTTTTCTCAAGCGCGACCCTAGCCATAGGAACTAAATACACTTTTCTAATTGGTTGCAGTTTGCGATTGTCCAAACCTTCTGGTGCATTTATTGTGTATTATAGTAATAGAAGAGAATTGTCACTTTTTTAAATTAAAGAAGAAAAAAATTGAAGAAGCAACTGAGGTTTAATTTATGTCATTGGTGTCCAGGTGGAACAAAACGAGTTCTCTGGGACTTCTAACCCGTTCCTCCTCCTTCTCCTCCTACAACAATAACAACAACTGCACATGTAACGTAAGTAAATCACTTTTCTGAATATTATTTTAATCTTATTTTAATGAAAAAAGTGTTACGAAAATTTTAAAAATCTCCTTGGGCCGGGTTTGAACCACGCCAAAATCGATTATTATTACTAGCCCCTTACGCAACACGCTCAGCCACGAGGACTGAGAGCAACAGAAGTTTGATTTCTGCTATATATGATACGTGGCGAGAAACGGATATCTTCAACCAATCAGAGCCGCGTATTTAGCTCCTATGGCTAAGGTCGAGCATCATTAAAAAATATACTTGTCATAGTGATATATGCTACTACGTAATGGTTTCAAGACAAAGTGGCACCAGAATTCGACGGAGTATCTCGAACTGCTATTTCGTACAAATATTTTGTTTCATACAAGTTATATTTTTCACATACTTTATTTTGTATGCAATTTTTATACTGTGTAGACTTGCCCAGCATCAAAGTATTTATTATCTACAACTTATTAACTTTGTAACAATTTATTATTTAGGAGGATTCGGGCTTATGGTCGCCCCATTTTGGTTTTAACTTCTGCCGTGACTAAAGAATATTTACTGCAACATAATTCGATACAATTATTCGACTTTGGAACAAAAATAACGCAATAGTCGACCAAAGGGACTGTGACTGTAATATTAAAACCACATTATGCATAATAAAAGAATGAATGAATGAAACCAGGGATGGAAAATGAACTGATTCTTGTGAAAACTCCGAACCGATTCCTGAATCGGTTCTGAGTTGTGACTGTTGTTCAAGAACCGGTTCAGAAACCAATCTGTTTTTTTTTTTTTTTTCTTTCTTCAGGAAGTGGTTTCGAACCGATTGTGAGATGTTAAGGGTAGAGAGGAGCACACAAGATGACACTTGCTTTTAGATCTTACTAGAAGTACTCCGTTTTATGAAATGTTTATTTGTATGTGTAAAGTATTTTAAAGTAACGATCTTCTCATGAAATAGATGTATTGTTTGACCGTTTTTCGTGTTATGTTTCATATTTCATTTAAACATTAATTTACATTTAAGGAAATAGATTTGAGACGAAACTTGCGCAGAACGCCATTATGCATTGTTGCCGAATTTGTACATTTACTGTAGTAGTCACAATAAGAAAATTCCTGGATTCTAGCGTTGCAGTTCGAGAAGCGAAATTGCGGTAAGGGTCGAAAACTAATTTCTCTAGTAAGAATCCAAACAGAATTCCATGATTACTCCCTTTATTATCTGGCATCAGTAAACAGTCGACACTATCTGGCAACGCCACATTATTCAGGCAGCGTCTTCAAAAAATCGCTAAAAGGCCTGCTTTTCACAAAACTTCCGGTTTTTCGATCCTTTACAACACTAGTAGTAAATCAACGCGTACCACTATACTAAGCTTGATCCCGATCGAATGAGTTCGATGTATGGTTTTGTTTTTCCGAAAAATGTGACTGCCTGTAAGTCGGAAACAAAGTCTGCACAACATAATACATCACACTTATGTAAGGCCAAGGTATACTACCATACAAAGTGTAATTCCAATCGGATGAGTTATGTTGATGTTTCCTTGTTTTCGAAAATATGACTCAAAATCAGACCGTCCATAAATCGGAAACCGAAAGCCTGCACAATATATGTGATATTTCACATGCTTACATACCAAATGAAGATATACTACCACGCAATGTTTGATCCCGATTGGATGATCTCGGACCAAGTCGTGCGATATATGTAATGTCCTTGATTTTTTTCAGGAAAAAGTCAAATGAAGGATGAAAAAGATAAACGATGCTTGTGAGTTCAATAACTGAAAGAATCAAGTCTGACCAAGTATCGAATACTATAATTTAGTGTGGTAACCTGAAAAACTTATAACTGTGAAATATGTAAACTTAAAATTAGTATTTGAAGGCACGTGGAAAAAGAGCGAAATGTAACTTTTTGATCGAAGTTGAGTTGTGGATATCAGTGTATTGTTTACGCCTTGAGGATTAGACTATCTTATCCTATACTCCAATTATCGGCAAATGGTACATAGAGTATTACTTACAGTCAATAGTTTTTCTTCCTGTCATATACAAAGTAGGCTATAGTTTGAAAGTTTAAAATTCAATTTTCTCAAAATGAAGAAAGGTTGATCTTTCCCCTTTTTTCTTTGTAGCTTCATTGGTAAGCATAATTCATATTCAAAAATATTAGGATCCTCATTTCATTTCATTTTCAAAGGTTTGGATTTATATGCATAAAATAAATAAATCCCACTATCACAAATAAACGTTGCCATTATTTGTTTGTGCATATGGTAAGAGGGTTTTGGAGTTGGTGCACGTTCATTGATTACGTTAGTCCACTAACCTGCCTACATGTGACACACAAAACTCAGAAATAATCAATATTCTTTTAACAATTTTTGACATTGGAAATGAGAACAATGGGGAGATAGTGAAGACTCGAATAGAAGCCAGTTTCTCGATTGTGAGACAGATATTCTATCATTCAAAACACAATAGATATAGTACAAGATACAAACAGAAAACTGTATCTTGAATAGTTACTGTATTCAGTAATTAATTCATTGGTAAAACCTTGCGAATGAACCTGTTTACTACTAAAAAAACAAACGAAACATCATGCTGTGCTTTCGTTAGAACATTTTTTCAGTTTACATATTGTTTCGAGGATAACATACACATACTCATCCAAATCAGAGCATGCATTGTATATATATATACAATCATATTCATCCTCACAATCCTCGGTTTGCCCTCGGGAACATGTAAGCTGTCATCCTTTTCAGTGTTGTTTTTCTGCTATGCATAAAGATACTGTCACACAGTATGCTTTTTCACGAAAACTGGTCTAAACCGAACATTTTGAAGAACAAAAAGAGAAAGAAAGAAGGTTAGAAGGAAAGGAATTGAGGCCACAATGGTTTTCAGCAAGCAAGGTTTATAAATATTTACCACGTGTCGCGAAGTCTAACAGGGGAAGTTAGAGTACTTCAACAATTCCTTAAAAAAAAAAAAAAAAAAAAAAAATCTCCATCCATGGCCTGTGCTGTACATACATATATAAGTACTCCTTCGTATAAATCAAATTTGTTTATTAAATCAAGCAAACTCAAAAATATGCGAGAGGTACACCTTGTTAATAAGTGTTGCAATAGAGTACTCTCTTCTGCGTTCCGATCTCTACAGCTATTGTGTCCAACGGATGAGCTCTCAGTGGCAAGCAAATTGAAAACAAGCCAATGAAAATAAACTCCATTGTGTGAAACCTATTTCGAAGAATTGGCAGAAGTCGTCGCGTACTAGTCGCCGAGATTGAGTCATCCTGACTCGTTTGCGTATTAGACACTCTAACGTTTAATGCGTGACATTAATAGTCTGTATTGTGAAGGTCGTATCGTCTCACTGAGTATTCGGCATATTCTTGTATATGCAGAACCGTGCCTGTAGTAATAGAATTCTTGCTTTTATTCATCTGATTGAAGTAGTTAACGTTCTCTAATGTTTTTACTTATAGCTTTTACCTGGTTTGTTTTATTATTATATTTCCAAAATTATTATTCTTGTTACATATTTTCTATTTCGTTATTTATTCTTTTTACTTTCTCACGATCTCGGTTTTATTTTTAAAATACATTTTTTTTTTCAGTTTTTGATCAGTTTTCGTCGAAATTATATTTGATTACAGTTTTTTTTTTTTAATAAAGAAATCTTGCTTTAGCCTTTTAAATGAACAGTGTGTGTCGGCCACTAACCTTATCGTGACGGGGACAAATAGTTTTGCCGCTGACGTCTCCATCAACCCCAATAATCAATTAATTAACGAGTAGTACTCAGTAAAACATTCATCAATCAATTAATTAATTAACGAGTAGTACTTAATAAACCCAAATTCACAAAGATTCGCCATACCAGTACTCAGTAAAATTAACACATGGAAGACAAGGGTATTAAATAATAAAAACACCACAAATATAATATTTGGCATAACTTTATACAACTTTTTTTTCGTTCGTTTCCAAATGTTGACAAGCTTACAGTGAATGATAAATTTACTAAAGAAAGAAGGGAAGGGAAGAACAAGCATGGAAATAGACACACACAATAAAATATGGTACAATATACTAATTATATAAAGACCCTATCTTTCTTTTTTCCTGAGTTGTTATCCTTCATAAACAAAAACAAACAAAAATTAAATAAATAAAAAACAATTTTTCCGTAACAATGATCAGCCAGAGCAACTTTTTTCTTTTTTAAAAAAATACAGAAAATGAGGGGCTAAAAAACAGTAATATTAATATTAATATTTTGTTATAACATGTTTCAGATTGTGCTTGCTAAGATTTGGAAATATAACTATTATTAATACGTACATGCATAATAATATAATTATTATTACATTTTCTTGTTTTAAAATAAAACATGCTGAAGCCAATGCAATATTATGTTCTTAATGTGACATTTGTACATACAAAGAGATAGATATACTCAAATCCTTTTACTGATACACTATATACTCTATTTTTACTTATTTTTTTTTTTTTTGGCATTTTAACAAAGCAATATATTTATATGTTGATTTTATCACTTGGTTCTTCTTCATCATCTTTAAATAATTAAATACATTTTCTTTTACTTTTATCTAAGAAAAATATATAGAAATTGGCATAGTAAAAAGACGGAGAATGATTCTTCTTTCATAAGAAGAAAATTAGAATAGTTTTTAAAAAATCCCATTGGCATGTACAGTCACTGGTTAGACTGTCGAGCTTACAAATTGATTTATTCAGAGTCATCCGCCAGACGTTTCAATATATTCCTTTTACTAATTTGTTTTTCCGAAAGATAAGATTACTACTTCACAATATTTATTTCACTTAAGTAAAATTAACGGCAAAAATACTAATTTCGGTTGAAAAAAATATTAGTTATAGGAATGTTCAAGTGGAAAAGATAAGCCAATGGGTTATAGTTGTATTTACAAAACACAGGAATCGGAATACATCAGGGAAATTAGAATTGTGCTAAATACACGAACAAGCACACTCAGAAAAATATATAGATATATAAAAAGAATCAAATTTAAATAATTCTTTAACAATTTTAAATATTATTTTTTTTAAATTTGATAGGGACAAATATACACATCTCCACTTTTCTATCAAAGTACGGAGTTCCGAATTATGATCGTTGTTGAAACGTTTACTACAATTTCTCCCTTTGAAATAGGATCAAAGAGTGAAATATAAAGGGACAATGTTAGGAAAAAGACAATATTAATAAATGGGTTCAAACTAGTATATACACACATGCACATTCACACAAACATACAAAGACACTTCACCTTATTGTTTCGAAATATTCATCACAGCTTCAATAATGACTTCCAACAAGCAAACCGAATAAAGATTAAACTATTTTTTATTTATTTCTTAAATAAAATAAGAAACAAACTAGTTGAAAATACATAATGAATTTTTTTCATGATAAAAACTACATACGTAATTGCTTTCATTTTCACAATTTGAGGTATGAAACTATTTTCACTAGGTTTAATGTAACAGTCGAATTTTGTTTAACCCTTCATATAGTTAAGAGCTTAATCATGTAAAAATTTTGCCAGTATATGTTCATTTTTCAAAGCAATTACAAAGCAAAATGAGAAACTAGAATTTGAAGATCATATCGCCCTAAATTTAGAAAGAAAACAGACTGGTAAAATCTTCGATTCGTTTTTTTATAGCTGAGAATTATCAAACTGTTATGACGTTATGTTATGCAAGTATGACGTATTAGTATGTACTTCCTAGCTGGAGACATTATCTCACAAAAATCACCTATTTTCTCAGTAATTTCCAAGTTTCGAAAAGTATGTCTTTCAAATTTTAATTTACTTTTTGTTTTATAATTATTTTTGAAATATATTTAGCGCATACTTTATTTACCGGAATATAGTTTTACATTTTAAATCGTTCTGTTTGAAAAGCATAGAATGGCTTAGATTAATAGTATCAAATAAAAGTAACTAATGAAATATAAAAGGATGAAATCATAGACAAAAGTAGACGAAGAAAGATTTGTTTTTGGTGACTAAGTACATAATTAACCATATTGGGTAGATTTGTTTTTGGTGACTAAGTACATAATTAACCATATTGGGTATTTATTTACATATCGTAATTATTAACCATAGCTGATAGTTATTAACATCGCGATGTATTAATTTTGATTACTTACTAAACACACACTATACTTTTCCTTTAAATTTCTGGCTGCTTCATAATGCGAATAGTATTCTTCTTATGAGTTATTTTAGAGAAAAACTGAAATGAATTGTGCTCTTGAGTTTGTTCCAGCATATTCAATCGGTTGTATCATAAACCAACTAAACATGATCAACGTTAATACACGAATGTTGGCTTACAGTACATTTATTAGCTTACACAGTAATAGGGTACACCCTACACACAAAGAAAAAAGTTACCAAATCGGAAGTCAAAGAAAGTCAAGCAAATTCTAAGTTTTTTTTTTCCTCTTTACTTGTTTAAGATAAGTCCAAACATGAAGATATACTAATCGTACTAAATTTTATACATACAAGGGTGACATACAATTATCATCATTATTATTATTACTGTTATTACAACTACTATAGTTGAACGATACAACAGATCACACACAAAGACAAAAGTAATAATAAAGGGGGGGGGGGGCGAAAACAAGAACACCAATTAAGAAAAGCTGATGAAAAAAATAACAGTATTTGATTCCAACTGATAACGAGAAAGTAAAACAACAGATACGAAGAAAATAACTCTTCAACATAATAACATTCTCTTTTCTGGTCTAGAAAATTATTTTTAGAAGGTAAGTATGTCTGTAGATGAAATTAATTAAATAATAGTTTCATACAATTTTCATATTTTTTCCTTTCACAAGTGAAATTAAGTATCTACATAAATATATACTTATTTGTATATATACATACACATGCACGAACACTCTTTCATTCTTTCTCTCTCTCTCTCTCTCTCTCTCTCTCTCTCTCTCTCCTTTTTACACACACACAAAATACATACTACAAATCATTCATCTTTATTATTTCTCGGTATTGAGTATAAGAATCTCAAAAACATTTATCCTACATTGTGAAATGATACTTTTCTCTTCGCGTTTTCCTATTCTATCTTTCTACGTATACATGTCAAACTAACCTGAAACAATAATTTGAAGTATTAGTGTAACTTCATTCTTAATAATCATTTACTTATATTTATATATATAAGTTTTTTTTCAATGTATTATGACTAGCTGTTGTATATAACCAGTTTTTTTGTTACTCACAAAAAAAAAATAATGTTAAAATTAAGAGTTGTATATCCATATACATATTATTATTATAATATTATGTGCAGGATTTATTTAATATTTGTGGAAAAATCTCACTCTTAAATAAATGCTACTGCAGGTATGTTTTTGACAATATTACGTTTAAGAAAGATATACTCAATAGTATTTTGTTTCTTATTTCCTTACGATTAATTTTAAAAATTGAATTCTGCATTTTTCTTTTTTTTTATTAAATCGTTTGTAAAGAGTAAATTATTACAGTATGTACTGACAATTTCTTACTTTATACAATAAATTCTTCTGTATAATTTTGTAATTTACACTCAGAACATAACTTTTCATTAAATCTCTCAAAAAATCAAACATTTATATACAGATATATCTTGCAGGTAACTTTACAGAGTAGAACAATATGTACAAGAATTGTATATGTATGTATATATGTTTTATATATATACGTATATTTATATAGTAGGATTACATTGGTTTTTTTTTCAATACACAGGAGAAAGATTTAAAGACAGATTTTTTATCGCGTTACTTCTCTTTGTGCGAGATGATTTTATAATCTGGATCACCATTGTTTTACAATCATGGCAGACATTCATTTGAAGTCCTTTCAATTTTTCTGCTTTCTCCTCCGCTGGTCTTCCAAGTGTCTTAGCTCGAGTTAACTTTGCTCTGCAATTTTAAGAAAATTAAATCATATTAATCAACATACATATTATATATGTATATATATATTTATACAGCTTGAAACGCGTTAAAGAATTGAAATATGCATAATAAGTATGTTCACATCACTGTCACTAAAGCTGTAATTGCATATTACGGCTCAGTATGTGACGTTTATTTATTTATTTATTTATTTATTTATTTATTTTTGGTAGTTACTGATTTAAAACTGTAAGTTTTCTATATACATTAGTGGAATTAAAAATATATTTAACTTCGTATTTACAAGACGCATGATGTTCACTATTCATATCATTTCTATATTATTCTTCTGAAGTTTGAAACAGTTTGATGAATCCCAGAATGACATTTAAATTTTATTTAATGCCGTAATAGGTTGCCAATATTGATTATTTAACATGAAATGATGAAATCTAGTTCTGTAAACTAGTGTTATTGTTAATTCTATGATAAATGACTTAAGTTTTTTCTCAATGTCTATATCCAATATTATTTTCATTCATTGAAAGCGCACTGCGACTCAAGATTAAAGTAGAATTTGTTGATGTTAACCATTATCGATTTCACCCAAAATTTTCCACCGTGTATGGATGGCTAGCTTATAGACAAGATTCAGGAAAAACTCACATTCGTGAACATCTTTATTTTGAATAAATTCTATCGTTAGAAAGGTTGGTTTAAAATTTAAAAAACAAATTAATGCTAACTAATGCATAAAATGGGACAAAAATAGTGAAGTATTCTTGGGATACTGAATCCATATAAAAAACATTCCTCACTATCTGTTACCGTTTGAGATTCCTTTCACTTTCGGTTTCATAAAGGAATATGAGTGGAGAAGGAACCTATTTTGGGGATACTGAATCCGCATAAAAATGTTCCTCACTATCTGTTATCGTTTTAGATTTCTTCTACTTCCGGTTTCATAAAGGAATAACAGTAAAGAAGGAACCTATCTTTGGGATACTGAATCCATATAAAAACGTTTTTCACTATGTGTTATCGTTTTAAATTTCCTCCACTTCCGGTTTCATAATGGAGTAAGAGTAGAGAAGGAACCTATCCTTGGGATACTGAATCCATATAAAAAACGTTCCTCACTATCTGTTACCGTTTGAGATTTCTTCCACTTTCGATTTCATAAAGGATTAGGAGTGAAGAAGGAACCTATTCTTGGGATACTGAATCCACATAAAAAAATGTTCCTTACTATCTGTTATCGTTTTAGATCTCTTCCACTTCCGGTTTCATAAAGGAATAACAGTAAAGAAGGAACCTATTATTGGAACGCTGAATCCATATATATATAAAAAAGCTTCTCATTATCTGTTATCGTTTTAGATTCCTTCCACTTCCGGTTACATAAAGGAATAACAGTAAAGAAGGAACCTATTATTGGAACGCTGAATCCATATAAAAAAGTTTCTCACTATGTGTTATCGTTTTAGATTCCTTCCATTTCCGATTTCATAAAGGAATAACAGTGGAGAAGGAAACTATCTTTGGGATACTGAATCCATATAAAAACATTTTTCACTATATGTTATCGTTTTAGATTTCCTCCATTTCCGGTTTCATAAAGGAATAACAGTGGAGAAGGAACTTATTCTTGGGATACTGAATCCATATTAAATGTTTCTCACTATCTGTTACAGTTTTAGTTTTCTTCCACTTCCGGTTTCATAAAAGAATAGTGGAGAAGGAAACTATTATTGGCACACTGAATCCATATAAAAAGAAACTTTTTTTTTACACTAAATGTTACCGTTTTAGATTTCTTTCACTTCCGGTTTCATAAAGGATTAAGAGTAGAAAGGGAACCTATTCTTGAGACGCTGAATCTATATAAAAAAAGTTTCTCACTATCTGTTATCGTTTTAGATTTCTTCCTCTTCCGGTTTCAGAAAGGAATGAGTGGAGAAGAAACCTATTTTTGGGATACTGAATCCATATTTTGAAATTATTATCGTTACCTCTTACTGTTTTTCCTATGATACTCGATGACAGAGTCATTCTGCAAGACTTCCGACACTTAAGCGAGAAAGTAAAGCAGGTAACTCGCGTTATAGATTTCATTTTACCACATAAATACTCTTTTGTAACGTAGCATACACACACACAAAAATATACATACTAAAACTATGTATATCTAATTATATATCCATTGATCGTTTAATAAGAGTTTGAATAAATTAAAGTGGTTGGCATTTCGGGTACTTTTTCAAAGATAATTAAATATCTTTAGATGCATGGTGTTTCCATGACCTGGAGTCAAACCCAAAGTAATGATAGATAATGACACAAGGAGCAATTTGGGAACAAGAGCATGTGTCTGGAAGTGCGTCGTTAAACCGAAATGAACCAAAAATTTGTCACAACGGGACAAAAATGGCCATAACTCGAGAACGAAAGGTCGGATTAAGATCCAGTCAAAGGCAGTATACATTACTCATACCTGAAATTTCATTATTGTAGGAATGAATGGAAGCAGGGACGGCAAGGGTAGCCCAAAAAGTTGAATATTTCGTACGTCTGAAACAAAAATGCGACGAGAAATCGTCAGTTGTACGCAATAAAGTTGTTTCGAATAGATATCCAATACCTGAATCGAATAAGGAGAAAACATGGGTCTGAGAAACCATGATTGGATGGTAACTGTGACCGTGGGAAACATTGATAGGGATGGTAGGAAATCACGAAAGAACAAATCCGAGTTATAAGCCACTGGCTCGAAATGTTTCGTGTCAAAATGGCCCGCCGAAAAGTGACGGAAATACATAATAATTGAAAATAAAATTTCAGAATCTGGTGCAATGAAAGAAAGTAAGCTGCTGTAGTATAAAGCTGTTCTAGTTTTCCTCACAATTCCAAAAGTACTGTTTTCTCGTCTCGTTTTGTAAATGTAAGAAGTCTCATCTTGTTTCTAATACCAGTTTCTCAGGTTTTTCTGTAGTCTCGTCGTGAGCTGTTTTTCGTCTCAATGAGGTTCCAAGCTAAAAATATACAACAGCTCCATTCCATGGCAGTGAACATGTTTTCTGTTTGAAACAAGACAAACATACGGAGTGCCAGAAACGGCCAGTAGATGGAGTGCCAGTTAAAACTAATCATAAAAAGAATATAATCACGAGCACTCTGCTACAGAATTGGGGTTTGTAGGGATCATTTGCATACAGTATCAGCTATCACTTGCCTGTGAGATGTTTCGTTTCATGCTTTTGCGAAAGTTTGTTGGCAGTCGTCTGATTATTACTGACAGACTGGATAGTCTAGTTACTCCATGTGTCTTTTGTATGACAGTAAGTACTTTAGCAGTGCAATGGAGTCTGCAGTTGACGAGCTTTCAGATATGCTGTTTATCTATGGAATAGCTAATGGAAATGGCCATGAAACGGCTAGGTTATATCATGAAAGATTTCCACAAAGGAGACATCCTAAATATTCAACGTTTACGCACCTGTTCCAGCGTTTGCGGCACGTAGGACATTTGTGACCACAACTTCACGACCAAGGAGGACGATGACCTAACAGGACACTCGTATTCGAAGAAGCAGTGCTTGATCGTGTGGGGAACAGTCTTCGACAAACGCAAAGACCATATAGCACATGTGGGTGTGACACACAGTACTGTATAGAAAATACTACATGAACGACAGTTGCATAACTATCATCCACACAGAATACAAAATCTGACAGACTGTCATATCGTTTTGTGTGAATTGCTAGTGCAGTGCTGTGTGATCGATTTTCAGTTTCATGCTTCTTCTGTATTGTCCACTGATGAAGCCTGTTTACAAACTACAGACGGTTTATTTAATAGTCGGTATAATTGTCAAGAGCTACTAACAAATATTTGCAGTAAACATGTGGACAGGCATCGTTGGCTACCATTTAATAAGCCCTTGTCTTCATCACCCCTGCTTAACTTCACCAATATACATGGTATTTTTGCAGTACAGGCTTCCAGGATGCACTTCCGGATACTTGCTCCTATTCTCAAATTGCTTCTCTTGTCTATCATCACTCAAAGTTTGTTCCGAGGTTCCGGAAACATTATGTATGATTAAATTACAAGTTAATTCAAACTTACAAGTTGTAACCAACGCAATAATAAGATAAGTTAATATATCAGACTACTAGTACACATTAGTAGATCTTACGTCAAAAAAAAAAAAAAAGTTTAATACGGTAGAAACAGTTAAGGATATACAAATACGAGTCAAGTTGATCATATCAAGTTGATTAATATCGAAATGTGATCAGCTTAAAACTTAATAATACGAAACACTAATTTTAAAATGTTTACATAACACACTGCAACTTCCTTAAATCTAACAAATTCTCAAACTGTTAAAATACTAATTTTGCTAAGGTTAGATTTCGATTTTTCAAAAATATGAAATGTAAATATATGTTAGACAGACAGCAAACAGTATGAAACTAAAAAGATTCAAAACTTTATATGCTGACATGCGACATTGTTTGTTTATAAGAGTTAACATATAAACAAGAAAACTTAAAACAATACAACAATGATATACATGTGCAGAAACAGTATATCGAAATAAAGTTATTTTTATCATTAGTGCTGCATCCATATTCATTAGTATTATCCCCATTAGTAATAGTTAATCTTACTGACAAGTTAGAGAAATAAAAACTACTGTTATATATTACTTAGTTAAAAATTTAAATGGTAATCAAATTTATATGAACATTCAATTTATCAATCAATCTATGTTCAAAAGAACTGTACAAAGGGAAAATAACTGAACAAAAAGGACAGTACACTGTATCGTCACTTTTGAACATAGAAACTTACGACTGATGAATTAAAAATTGCAGAAAAAAAGTTGAAGAATGTCAGAAGAAAACAAGGAATCCATTGAAAGTTGTGAGGAAACTAAAATTCTCACACATACATCCGTAATGTTTAATTCAAATGTGCTAATTTAAAAAACTTTTGTAATTTCAAGGCAAGATACCTATCCATCCAGATTTTAGTCTATGATAATGAAACACGGAGAACAAAATAGTTGTGACATTTCTCTATTCTTCTACACATATATAGAGTTTCAATTGACATTCCTGCTTTTCCCCTTCAACTATTGTGCTTTTTATATCTAGAATGCTTGACGCTGACAATACAAATAACCCAAGGAAAGCGAACAATGTAATAGGAACCAAGAAACGTAAGGTGTGTTAGAAAAGCAACAACTCTGTTGGGTAAACATATCTTCTTAGGACGCACTGATGAAACAAAATCGTAGAAAGCAGCTTACCTCAAAAATTCTTTACTCTTACTTACTGAAATTCGATATCTTGGCTATAATCTTGTTCACGAAGAAAAGATTGAGATTTAAAAAAATAATAATTAAAAGGTTGAATCCACTTGAATTTCAGTAATAATATGAGGAGTTTTTTGCTTAGCCTATTTTTACAATTCTGTTAGATCATCTTTTCAATTCATATTTTAAAAATGTCTGTATGAAATTTCCTACCCAGTAATAAAGACATCTTTTAGATTCTTTCTTAAAAAATTAAATTACTATAAGTACAAATAAAAAGCTTTTAGAGAAAGGTGAGTGTTTACCTTTTTTTCTTAATGTGTCTGTAGAATTGAGCTTAATGAAAGTTAGTTAGTTTCACGCAACTTTTTATATTGACTGAATTTTAACAATAAATCAAATTATATTAAAAGACTCAAAATCCAAATGACTTTTTTGAAACCGATAATTAAATATCTATTTTCCCGACAGAATTTATGTAAACAGAGAACTTTTACCTATTTCTGCAAAGCCACCGAAGTGAAGAAAAAAATTATGAACAGACGTTAGATCAGTGCGCATTCGTTCATTTTGGTCTCTTGAAATTAAGTTAAAAATGTAAACACCTTTTGCGTTGACAGTAGAATATAGTTTACCTTGACCTATATAGATTACTTTGGCTTTACATGACTGACATTACTCAGGTCTTACACTCAAAGCATCGCTATATTTAAGCTTTTAGTTATAGAAGTATTCATTATCGTATTTGTGTATCCTTCTATTCCTTTTATCTCTTTCTTATTTATCTTTTTCTTACTATCTTTAGCTTCTGACAACGCTAAAAGTTTAACTTCGGGAAAATTTGTGGGTGAAAACATACTTATTTACATCGGTTTTAAGACAGCCACCCAAGTATGTGAACTTCCATTATAAAGCGCTACACAACTTCAGCAATTAGGTAAATTAACGTAAAATGAAACCGTTTCGCAGTTTATAATCAAAATTCTACTCACATTTAAGCTTCAACTGAATTATTCTAAAGAATGTTTCTGTTTCGTATACGGTAAGTTAAAAGTTATTTATAGATTGAATTAGCGTTCTTAATTAAAATTAAATTATCAACTGGAAAGTCTGAAAAGGCAGCAAAGTTTGAAGATTTTTGTTTAGCTGAAAATGAAAAAAGGCAAGACGAGAAGGTGTGTATAAGTAGCTGTAAAGAGAAATGTGTATTCTTTAAAGGTCACCAAAATGAAGAAATAGGATTCTCTATATTAGCACAGTAAGAAGTAAGAAATAACTGTCTTAAGATGATTAAGTCTGAAAAGAAGAAAGTTAAAAGCACAAAGTGAATGTTAAGTGTGCTAAGTGCCATGCTGACGCTACAAAATTGATCATTAACACGTGTTACAATTGGTTACAAGTAGTTGGTGATTATATGAAACAAGTAATGCTATTCCACATACTTTTCAGTTTTGTAATGATTTTATATGTACACGAACACAGTAAAAGCAAGATGAAGGATAAATCTAAAAGGAAGGGAGTGTTAATAACAAATTATAGCACAGAAATGTTAATTTATTGATGGTGCGTGTACTTTCCCAAACATTCTCATGCATACTTACTTTAAGAAGGAGGATCTCCTTGTAAAAAATTGAGTTGAAAATCTAAAATAAAAGAATTAGATAAGATATTTAAAGATTTTAGAGAAAAGAAGAAGATAATCATGAATATAGAGGAATAAAGCTTAGAAATGGGTTAAAGAAACTAGTGAAAATATAGATCATGATCGGAAGATATACGTAGCTGCAGACAAAAGTAAAAGTTTTATATAACAGATTATTGCATATTAGAAATAATATTAAGGAATTAATTATGCTAAATATTTGCACTGAAATTAGGCAAAGATGCATTTTCTCCAAAGATTTGGGCGAACTAAGAAAACATTTTTAATAAAAAAGTAAATTAAAATTTGTGTAAAGATATAAAGTCTGCGAAATTATTGAATGAAACACTGTTCCAATCATCATTTATTATATCAAGCTATCGACATCTTGAACTGGAAAGAAATGTTTGACCCTTTCCAGTACCTTTCTTTATCTTTCTACCCCACATCTAGCACATCTTAAAACTTCTATAAACATTACTACTGCTACTAATAATAACGGCTAACGAGTTGTAAATTATAAAAACAAGAATTTTAGGAAAACCAAAAATAGATCAAAAGATTGCGATCTTGGCCAATAATTAGTTTTTGGATCAGGAGCCATAAAATTTTTGAACGACCCCTAATTCGAGATTTCGTATTTTCTACGGAATAAGCACATCATACTGCGTTAACTGATGGTTTGGGTTCGGCTGCACTACATGTAGTTCTCCAGATATAAGGCGTACAAGAAACTTTTTGATTAAAATATATTGGATCTTTTGATCCAAAAAGTATCTTGATTATGCAGGAATTTTGTACAATTCTTGATGCAATGGTAGTCATTTTTTTTAATTTATTTATTTTTATTTTATTTTTTTTTTTTTTTTTTTGCAATGAATTGTTATTAGTCCTATTATTTATTGATCTCAAATCAGATACAGCTATTACCATTTTAAACTGAATTTAACACAATAAAATCAACGAGGTCTAAAAGTAACAAAATAATCTACTACTGTGATTTGTGGCCATTAAACCTTTAACTTCCTGATGAATGATCATTTTACACTACACAAATGTTTAATTTAAAACAAGCGATAAATTTATACGAATATGAAACTAGTTTGTTTTCAAGAGCAATAAAAGAATTTAACACGAGGAAAAAAAGACAGAATACATTTTTAAAGCTCATCTTGAAATTTAGCCTGCAAATACAAGGTGACTTCAAAATCAATTAAGGCTATTCGTCACCTTTTAACTGAATTTTTACTTTTAGAAAAAATTCATAATATTATTATAAATAATAAAACTTTACAACTTGAATTTTTGTTCCTGACAAAATACTAAAATAGCACTTTGAAGATGTACTCATGAACATCTCCTACAGTAACTTCCTGAAAGGTTACGCAGGAATGACCGATCAGAATAAATTATATTAATTTATTCACCATTTCACACTGTATTAACGTCAATACAGCGTTTGAACCTTCGGGCACCTTATTCTTGCATAATAAGTTACAAGTAAGGCATAAAAATGAAGATATCTTAGCCTGGTTTCCATGGAGAATCAATCTAAAAGGGATTAAAACTGGACTGCGTCTGTTATATACTACAAATATTTAAAAAAGTATATTATGTGTAACTAAGTTTGGATAGTGATCAGTTCGATAAAAGCTCAGCTTTAACGATTGGATTATTTTTGAAATATAAGAAGTTAGAAAGTTAGGAGCTAGCAATGGTTATTTGGGATCCCAGTATTATTTACCTATCTTGAGCTGTTTCTTATTATGCCAGAGAAAGAGTTCCGTGAGGGTTCGAAACATTGTAATGATACTAACAATATATGGAATAGTGGGCACATTCTTTGTTTAATTGATCAGGAACTTCTTGAAAACAACGGTTGTATTATGATAGTCACTACTTTCTTTTTTTCTTTATTTATTTATTCTTTTCTTTTTAATTAAGGATATTGAAAAATGTTAAAAATACGCTGTAAAATTTCGACGAATAGCCCTAAACACCCTACGACAATCGAGTGCGTTTACACAGGATAAATTTTCGCATAAAAGAAATATATTATGTCTATGCGCAACCATACTTATATTTACGTGTCAATCAGATGTGTGCTGCCTTGGATTTAGTATTTTGTATACTGGTTTAATTATGTTACAGCTTCATTTGTGTGTACAAAATAACTATGCAAGTCAAGTACCTTATATTTTGATTTAATAAGTAAAATCAGAATTCAAACTTTGTAAGAATGAAAGAATAAGTACAGCAACAGCAAGAAAAGAATATTTACCTAGGTATTTTCTTAAATATTAGCTCGAAGCGTATTAAAGTAACTTGCATATCATTCATTACCTAGAAACAAACACAATTAGTTATCGACCTATGACAGAATTGTCTTGGGGTTAACAAGAGTTACTTTGATTAAAAGGCAAAATAATGTCGAAGCAGTAAGTGTAGCAACATATACGATCTACACGTCTCCTCAAGCTGCTTCTTTGTTTCAAACATATTGTCACTGTGGTCAGATCACTATTTCACAATTCTATGAAACGTAGATTCATAGGATTCTGAAACAGTGACCTAACAAATAATTTCGCTAGTTTTCCAAGAGCTTAAAAAATTACTAATTCTATTTAAAAGAACAAAAACGAGATTTAAAAAATGAACATAAACCCTATATTTCAAATCCTGTGAAAATCTACATTTTCAGGTCTATATATATTCTGAGACAATAGAACGGAAATGCGTATATTGGAGTTTATATCTTTTTTTTTTTTTTTTTTTTTTTTTTTTTTTTTTTTTTTTTTTTTTGCAAGCAACCCTGATTTCCATCTTAGTTATTATTTTTTCGTTACATTTTATACTTTTAATTCATTTTATACTCTACATTTAGTATGGTTTTGTATACTTCACTAGATTTTCTCCAGTAATCTTTCGCAGACATTAATATTTGTACAGTCCGCAACAAAAAACCTGCAATATGAGCATGCAAGTTTATTGTGAAACTACGCCTAACAGCACAAGGAATCAACATAACGTCTAAGTGGCACGAATCGCGCCAGGAGAAACTTCGTCGTTTCACAATAAACTTACATGCTCATGTTGCAACTTTTTTGCTGCGGACTGTATCATAATCGAGAATTTTTACTTTCCTACGTTGTTGCTTCGTTAGAATACCGAGTAAAATAGTTCCTCACTCGTATTCGAATAAAAAGCAAGTTAAATTTCTTTCCTGAAGCATTCGAGCACGAATCTCGTCACATATGCGATTACGTGCTTTCGGCTTGTGTGAGAATGAACATCATGTTACCACAGGCTTTCGATAGATTGATCAGTGTAACGTTCGTTTTCACCGTAGAGGCTATATAACATCGGTATAAGATTTTCAATGCCAGTGGTGGATATGATCAAGGGAAGGGCTAAACCATAGTTTGCCGTTTTATCCAGTGTAAAGCAGGATTGAAGCCTATTTTATCCACTGTATACCTGAGCGTCAAGGGGGGTGGGATTTATTCCCTATAGTCCCCCCTCTTGGATCCGCGCCTGTTCAGTGCTATGTAAAACCATGAAGAAAAGCTATATAAAAGTAAATTGTACAACGTTCACACAAACTGAAACGAAATTAAATTTCTAAATTCGATTATACTCCGAGGTTAAGGGAGACGGTGATGATAATAACAAATGAAATGATAGAATGAGAGAAATTGGAGAATCCCGAGTAAGTCCACGCACACAGTGTTTGTCTACCACAAAGTCCACTCAATGTGAACTAGGATCGAACGAAGGATTCACGGACCAAAAGTGAGCGCTCTATCACTGAGCTACGGCTACCCTGTGATTAAATAAATTATAGCTGTTTTAAATCTAAGCTTTCCAGTAAATACTTGGCAAAGCCTCAGAAAATGTCTTAGGCCGGTCGGAAAACATAATTTTCCGCAAGAAATAAAAAGTAAGAAAATAAACGTTTAGCATTGTTATTGATAAATATTACAATTTATGCTATTTTTATATAAAGAAACAACCCTGTTAGACCTAAGATATGGTTTACCTTATTGTTATAAGTACAGGTGTTTTGTTAGTGCAGGTATTTTGTTTAATTAAGATGCTTGTACATCTAAAAATTGCATTCATTTATCACTCCATGTATTTTTCCAAACTTTATATTTCAAGCCATGTCAGGACTCTTCCTCAGAAGGACAAAAGTAACATTAAAATACATTATAAGAATAAAAATAGAGCAGAATTGAACTACTTTATGACATCTATTGAATTTATTACGAACTTTTTTTTTATTAAAGCCTTCTAGCGAATGAAAAAAATCTTTGCTTTTACCATGTGTTTGTTTTTACTAACAGAGTCATATATGATACCAATTTGATTCCTTTTACTATTTGCTCATTGATGATGTTACGAAAAGTACAAGGCGGAAACATAATATTATATCACTCAGTATATGCAAGCAAGTTTTTAAATAATTCAATGAACGTCAAAACAAGATTCTTTTTATTTTTATTTATTTTTTTTTTTAAATCCTTGTAACCTATTTCAATATCATTTTTGCTCTTCCCAGGAAGTCTCTATACACTATAGCATGGAATTAACTTTGGGAGCACACATGGAGTGGTAATCACATACAAGTTGAGTATCTGCGAAAATAGCCAGCACATAGATAACAGTAAGTTCTTATAATAAGCTTTAAGTGAATGTCAATAGAACATTGTTTTTACCTATGTATATCAAATACTCTTCTTAGAATTACATTACACCACCTACCTTCTCTTCTGTTCATTATTGGTGCCATTCGAAAGGTTCATTGGCGGTAGTGACTGTGGTCCTTCATCGGTGCCATTTTCATAGCTTTGTTCTTGAGGGCCTTCCTGAGGCCTCGAAAGGTTAGGAGATGATGGAGCACTGCCTACACTATTTCGCAACAGCTCTGGAATCTCGGGCGTAAGTAGCCTTGTCATGAAAGATTTTGGGAACGAGTCTTTCTCTTCGTCAGGTGATAAAGTTGGACTTAACGCAAAGACTGGCACGCGAGAGAAATGCTCCGTTGGAATTCGCATCTGAGTTAAGAAAAAGAAGAAAAAAAAACAGTGAATAAATTCCAATCAAATAATATTCTATATAACATGTTACAAAAGACTGAACAGATATGAAAACTTTTTATTATATTGAAATAAAAGTGACTATTTTATGAAAGATGTATAAGTAAGCGAGATAATAAGATTAATAATAATCCGAAATAGTTATTATGTACTTACAATTTCAACAACTATAAGAAAATATGCCTGCGAGCATATATGTCACTGTAAATGTTATACTTCTAAATTAAACGTTTTTATAATCACTGATGTTGCAGAATAGGAAACTACTCCTCGGATAATGTCTAATGTCGGATAATCACTGTATACGTACATTTATAAATACCCCCATATAAATATCGGGTATTTATAAATATAGTCTGATGATAGTCTCATAGATAATACCAAAGAGTAAGGCTCCCAGATTTCTAGACAAGAAACCCGGATTTGTTATGAAAATATATAGGAATAATTAACAATTCTGACCAGAGTATATATACTATTTATTAAAACTAAAATACCGTGTAACGATTTCGACAACTTAACGTCATCTTCATCAGACTAGTATAGTAAGTCAGTCAGTGTCTGATGAAATAACGTAAAGTTGTCGAAACCATTACACTGTATTTTAGTTTTAATAAATAAGTGTTTATACTCTGGTCAGAGGTGTTAATAATTCCTTTAGTGAGTTCCAGAGTCGTGATGGATAAAGAAAATATAAAGCATATTAATAGTTACGCACTCGTTTGTTGCGAAATATCAGAAAAAAAATCGAGACGTCTGGGAATCTTAACAAAAAGGGAAATTATGACGTCAAATAAAGAGGTTGTAGACTATAAGATACATGGAATCTTCTCAATGTGGAAAAATATCCCACTGCGAATAATTACGAAATACTTATTATGTTGATGAGATATTGATATAGCACAAAAGTATTATGTAGCGGCATAATACTGTAACAGAACTGCACAAAGTTATTGTTGTTCTAATTCTTTATAGTTTCTATCATCTGTGGTGTCACTACAATTGGTTTAATGTTTTCATCGCATTCTCTGATCATCTTGCATTCATCTTTCAAAAACCAGTAAATTATCTTACGGTAACCTCTCAACAGGAAGAAGAGCAGATAATGATATATGAATTTGCTCGAAAAACAGTGATCTGTGATAAACATCTCTATCTCGTTAATTAGTTAATGATCTTAAAGAATACGTACTTTTAATTTTAATTTTGAGCTTGATCTTTGTTGTTCCTTGTTCAGGAATGTGTTATATTTCATGCTAAAAACGGTTTCCATTTACAGGTATTGAAGCCTGCTTTTTATTTACATTCTTCTTAAAACTAAGAAGTTAATTTAGGGTTAAGAAATACATACTCGAGAAATTTTAAAACAAGGGCAAAGAAAAGTGTAAATTAAAAGGTGTATAATAATAATAATAATAATAATAATAATAATAATAATAATAATAATAATAATAATAATAAAAACCTTTTAATTTATACTTTTCTTTGCCCTTGCTTTAAAATTTCTCGAGTACTCATAACCGTCTTGTCACTTTTATTTTTTTTATTTTATTTTATTTTATTTTATTTCTTTTTTTTAATACAAGCTATTCATATCTTACGGAAAAATCGATATAAAGGTTACTTACGTCTTGGATTCGAGGTAAGTGGAACAGACGGGGGGGAAATCTTAAAATTCACAAAATGTCAGTTTTTAATTGTGAATACATTCTCTCGACAGCCTTCCATATTTAAAATGTTTTTCCTTTCTTTTCTCTTCTTGTTTGTTTCTTTCTTTTTTTTTTCTTTTTTTTAAATATTGTGTTCTGTATTGGAAATGACAGGCTTGCAAGCTGGAAATTATTGCAGACTACCTCACCTGACGCAAGCTAATAATATTTTGATATGATTTTCTCGAATTGTGCTCTACCAATAAGTTTACTCACGCTTTGTGAATCAAATAGCTATTAATAATCATGTAAAATGATAATTTTGACTTCTCTTGAAAAATCCAGAAATAGAGATTGTAAAAAATTATGGGGTTTAGTTTCATTTACGAGTTGTTCTTAATGAAACATTCTACCATAGTTGAGCAAGGAAGTTAGTATGGTAGGTCTCGTCAAGAATCTACTCTAGTTAGTTATGTAAAAGAAGACGTGAAAGTGTACCTACCTTTGAATAACATTTGGCACATACTGTTCTTTTACATAATTTGCACTTTTGTCCCCATGGTCCGAATATACCAAATCTCGTCTTCAAACACAAGAAACAGACCTAGAAAACAGAGCAGTCTAATTAGTATCTTTTTCCCTCCAACATTTTAATAAACTAAGGTTTTCAAAATAAATAAACTTATGATCAATGATAGATTCAACAACAAAACATGGAGCAAATTTGGTCAAGTGCCTTAATTAACCCATTAGTACTCCTATTTCAAATTTGGAACATCAGCTTACTAGAACCTATCGAACACTGCTAAATTTTACTCTGGAGGAACAGAACATTCATCCTTAGTCAACTAAAAGTGTATATATTCCAAGCTGTCATACATTTTAACTTAGATAATAATTATTCAAATTTATTTCAGAATGTCTACACAAAACATGCGGAGGTAACTTGAGTATGTTTTGTTTTTTATTATTTTCAAACTTTTCTAGATGTTATAACGGCTCACTTTTGAATTTTCTTTTTCCAAAATTTGGCTACTTTGTAACGGTAGCTTGTTACTCATATAAAGAATAAAATAAAACAAACGTCAAATTGAATATTCGTCCCTTCTCATTCCAAAATGGCACATACCTTCGGTAAGGAAAGATTATTAGGAACGTATAAAAGGTTGATTTTTTTTCTAGTTTTTTGAAAAGTACATTTTTATTTTATGCAGTTTTATCATGAAAAATACTTCAAATTCTTGCAATCAAATTACGAATCATTTAAAAAAAAAAGTTTTATCTGTCATTCAGAGATAAAAAAAGAAATAACAGGAGATTCTTTGTATTGCTCATGTAACTTCAAACTTTATAAAGCATAAGATTTATATTAGATATTTAGGAAAAGCTGTAAGATTTTCAGTGTATAGGTCACTATTTAATTATTTTCTACCAATACCAAACATGGTTTCTGAAATTTCCCATTTACGCATAAGAAAGCAAACAATGAAACTGTTTTCTCATTTTTCGTGAAAAACACATTAAATGAAGGCAATACTACCATTATTACTATTGTGGGGTACCAAGCAACTACCTTAAACATATTAGTACATACAAAAGTTTTACCTAAAAAGAACAAACTAATTATAAACCTAGATTAGTGTTTTGATATTGAACAAAATTTTAAAAGATTCAAAGTTAAAATTTAATTATCTTTTGTTCAATAATATTCAACATTGATTCAATTTCCAATCAGTTTTTATTTTAAAGAAAAACAATTTTTCTAACACTAATATTTATAGTCTACTCACAGAGGAAAAACTAATGCATGTAGTTCTAAAAAGAAAAATTCGACAATCTTCCTGGTATCTTTATCCACCTTTTAAGAGAATAAACAATTAACTTAGAAAGTTGCTACGATCAAAGAAACAAGGAAATAGATATAGAAAAAGCAAAATGAAATTACATTAAGAAGAAAACAGAAAATAGTTTAGAAACTGCGTTGCCACCTTCATCTTTGTTCTGAGATAAATAATGTCAACTCTTGTTAAGCAGAATTGATTTTGATTGCTTAATTAAGGAGGGGAATTCAGGAATATATTCCATGACAATCCAAAGTGCTTTTTCTTCTTTAATTTTTTAAAAGAAAAGCGACGAATATATCTTCCTGTTAAAGATATATTTTCTTAATGATACGGGAGATTGTATATTATGCTTATGATCTTAAAGGTATTTGATAAAGGTAATGTAGAAGAATGAGAAATATAGACAAACGAGAAATTATATCTTCATTATAATTTTAGGACAAAGTAAGTTTGAGTAAGCAAAATTGTGTTTCACTAAGAACAGTTAAAATTCTGAGTCTATATGTAACCCTAATGGACTCAAACCTTGCAAGTAACTTGTACTGGATGATTTTCACATAGCACTCTTGTTTATACTTTATCCTCTTCTTATATGCATATAGTTCATGAGTTTGTCAAAACATTTAATGTGCTATAGTAGAATTTCTTACCAAGTTATTTTGCCTAATTTCTACACATCATTAAATTAATAGTAGTAAATATAATAACAATAGTAATACTTAGCACCCTGGCCAAATTTGCAGCTTGAAAGATTTAGTTTATTTTTCACATGAATTAATATTGAACAAATCTACAACGTTACATGAATTATGTGAATTGTTTAACATTAAACAGTTCAAAAGAGAAAAAAGTATGTTTATTCTAGAACATAAGATCACTGAGAAGTACAGATTGGATATTTATAGTGTAATGATAGATGGAAAATACGAGAAGGATCTGATCGTACACGAGTGGAGTTTTAAGTTTTGGGGATTATGAATGTATTTCAAGAAAAAACGAGTGAAGGAGAAGGAAAAACTGAAAGGGATTAAATGAAACGTTCTCTCAAGATAATATCATCCATCATTCATTATTAGAGATTAGGAGTTTTCAAAGTAAGCAGTTTTATAAAAAAATTTCGTAATTGAAAAACTAATATATGTAGCCTTTTAAATCATTCTGTATTCATGCTTATCCTCTTCGTTTTAATTTAAGGAAAGTACGAAGTCCATTAAATGTTACCTCAAAGAGCAATATAGTTGCTAAATAATGAAAAATTTCATAGAATCATTGTAACTCACAATCTAACATCAGAATTAAAGACTATGTGAATCAAAGCTAACAAAGTAAACTTTTCCGTTATTCAGGGGCATTCACGAAACAACAGAGAGTAAACATTTGACACAACATTTAAATTTTGTTTTTAATGCTTTTTCTCTGTTTACCATAAAGGAATAATAATTCTACGATATTTGAATTGGTAATTCCATGTGCTAAACCAAAACAAACTAGAATACCGCAAGGAAATATCCTAAGATCATTATTTTAACAATATAAAGATAAAGGACAAGTGGTTTGATAATTAATACTAGGCTATTAGACTTACTTTTCTCTTTTCGACGTCTTCTTTCACGTGGCCTTCCACGGGCAAACTTTCCAGCTCTGCTTTCGTTAAAACGCTACGAATGTGTACGACCTCTTCTAATGTTAAAGAGAGACATTCTACAGCTTGCTGCCAATGTTTCTGAAACAAATAATTTTCCATATTAGAAAGTTGTAAGTAAGTACTTCTCAAATGCTGGTTATTAAATAAAACTACTAAATTAGAATTATATTTAACAAGTTAGTATGTATTTAGGGACTTGTATTAATGATGGAACTTAATGTAGAAGTTCTTTTAAAAAATTAAAAATAGAAATCTACTCTGTAATAATTTAATCTTCATATGAGTCGTCCAGTTCCAAAACGGCTCTTGTCCACTTAAGAAAACTTAGAAAAAATGTAGGATCTGCATGTTTTGTAGAACTGGGAATTCTTCAGTGTGTTCACCTGAAAAACTTGAACTCCTCAAATATTTCTAGTTCTACAAAACGCATCGATCCTACAGCTTTTCTCGGTTTTCTGGGATTTTCTGTAAATGGACAAGAACCGTTTTGGAATTGAACGAGTCATATATACACTTCATGAAGCTCAAAGAGTAAATTCGCAGTAATTTTGCTTTGCAAAAATGAAATGTAGTACTATTCATACTTAAAGTAGTGTTTCTCAAGATCTAATGATGAGGAGGAAGGGAGGTATCAACTAAATATATCTCAAGAATTTAGCCTCGTGATACAGGAAGAATGAGAAATATATTGTTGCCAGGCATGCAAATAACCACTCGCCCGGGGCGAGTGTTTCATCGGTGCTGTCGAGTATTTAATATCATACCGAAGATAAATAAACGATTTCTATTGTGAGATGTGGGCTAGTAAAATTTTGTTGCTTCTTTGCATTCCTGTGCTAACATATCTATTGTTTCCAGCAGTGAAGCGGATTTTACAAGAGGGACAGGGTGAAGGAAAACTAATGGCATAAGTAAAATCAAATTACAACATAACCTTCTCTGAAGAGCTACCTTATACATATATTGATTGATTTATCGAAAATAGTAGTCTACGCTTTTTGTTATATATTTATTAAAATCAACACAATATTTGTTTGTGTATTCCACAAATGGATAACAGAATAAAATTAAACTGGATCTTAAGGATATTAAAAAATAAATAAAAAACACAATATAGTTAGCTTGCTTCTCAAGTAAACTAAAGAAACTAACGGATATCCATTAGTTGTGCTACCTAGTTATTTTATCACCTGAGATGTCAACGATCTTAACTAGCAATTTTAATTTGTACACAGCAAAACAGGTGTTGAAACAACACAAAATGACTACCACTTTAGCATGTTACTTGTGTGTTAATTCAACACCAAGGACATTGCCTTCCAAGCATATCAGAAATACCTAGTTACTGGCTGTGAGTATTTGCATTGGTTTTCATTGTTTTGGTATATACCCTGCCAGTTTTGGTATAAGCAAAAATTTGTGCAGTATATTTGGCATTTATACCAAACAACGAATAACGTTCTGTTTCCTGTAATCGGTGACAGTAATAGTTTTGTAAACTTGTGAATTGTTTGACAACAGTTACATGAATTGCAGTTCTGATGCCATCTTCTGTACTTACGTGCTAAGACATAAGAAGAAAAGATAAGAAAAACAGATGGCAGTACCGATATTCCTGTAACTTTTGCTAGACAAATTACAGGTTTATACAACTATTATTGTGACCAATTACAGAAAACATAGAACACTATTCGTTACTTGGTATAAATGCGAAATATACCGTGTAAAGTTTTGTTCATGCCAAACAATAAAAAGAAATACAAATATTCACAGCCAGTAACGCGTTGTTTCTCATATGTTCGAAAGGCTATTTCATTGGTATTGAATTAACACACAAGTAGCACGTTAAAGTGGAAGTCATTTTGTGTTGTTTCAACACCTCATTTTATCCTGCGTCAGAAAGAATGTTCTGTTTAAAATAAAATAAAAGAAATATACCAAAACTGGCAGGGTAGAGCCATCTTAAGTATATCCTCTAAACCTCATAAAACACTTTGTTGCTGATTGTGCTCGTATGAGAGGGCTTGGCTGAATGGATTAAAAGATGGGGAAATGCCCATCGACATTGATAGCAAGAGCAGACTTAATATCGTAAGGCAGTATATTTTCCCGTTAATTTTCTAGCTCTAAAGTACTACTACAAAAAACTACATTAAAAAAGAGTGAAAAAAAGATAAAATTTTCACTTATACTACGTTTCATTTTGGTATTTGTTGGTTAATGTAGGACTATCGAATCATACTTAGGTTCTGCATCACACTTTTGAAATCATGCACATCTTTTGAGAATTGCTAATGATGTTAAGCAACAAGCACTTAAATTAATTTAAAACAAAATAATTTTGAGAAAATTCTCTCTTTTTATATAATTAATTTCTTTTTCATTTGCTTAGAATACCTTATTAGTATTTTGTTCCTTTTGGGTCTGTTTACATTGCGCAGAATCTTTGGACGAACTGTCATCCTCCTTCTGAAGAACAGAATTTTTTTCTTTCTGGAAATAGATAAATTGACGTCGAACATTTTGTTAATGATAAACGATCGTCTGTAGCAGGTCAACATTCAAACGAACACGGCCAGTATATGTAAAAGCAGACCACATGACTGACATTGGATGATGCGCACAAAAAACACGCAAACCGCGAACAAACTGAACATCAACATGGGGTTTAGGACAAACACGGAACAAATAGCTTTTTCTAAAATAATTAGATTATGATAATGTATATCTGTTTTGTTAAAAATGTAGTCTATGTGGAGTTTGGGTTCTCACACATATATCCGACGATTGTATTCATTTCAGAATCTTTCCCCTATGAAATTCGCTATATCTTCCTTTTGTCAAAATAAGTAGGCATCAAACAAAATTTTGGGTTGAAACAGAGTATTAAGACTTTCAGAGACTTTATTGTCAGGTGAGAAGTAGCCTATGGCAATGTAATGTTTAACGTTATAAAGTTAACAAATATTTCTTAATTGAAAATTGCACATTTATTATTAGCGCATTACAAAAAGACCCCCTGTGTAGTTTTCGAGAAAATCGAGAAAAAAATGTTATGGCACTAAGAAGGATATCATTCATTGACAAAAATAAGTGATAGAAAATACTATTAAATAGCAGATTGTATCTAGGATTGCCAGATTTCCAGGGGCCACCCGGAGTGTCCGAGTTTGAAATACATTTTACGGGTCTACGACGAAACGAACTAAATGTATAGGCTTCAGTGTTTAATTACTCACGATTAATTATCTGTGGTATTCATATCTTAGATCTATATGTTGTATTTAGTTGTTGGAAGGGATAAAAGTGGATCTCAAAAAGGTAGGGGGACGGATAACGTCACGCCGTCTTCCGTGGCTATCTTTGCCCATTGTAATTCTTTTAGGAAGTAAAGGGACACCATATATATTTTTTGGAAGTAGGGGAACGGCATCTTTCTCCTTACTTTTACCTCTGGTTGTTGGTTATTTACAAGAACTATTTCTATTGCAACAAAAGGCTAGGTTTAAATTCTTTTCATTGTTGTCCCTGCATTATCAAGCGCCACTCATTATTGCCCCTATTTTCATTTATATTTTTTAATTATTTGACAGGGATAGGAATGAAACTTTAAACTAATGTCGATGGATATGAACTACACAATGATTTCTCTTATGTTAAATCTGTAATGTCATCACTTGTTAGAAAGGGTAATAATAATAATAATAATAATAATAATAATAATAATAATAATAATAATAATAATAATAATAATAATAATAATAATAATAAAAATAATAATAATAATAATAATAATAATAATAATAATTATTATTATTATTATTATTATTATTATTATTATTATTATTATTATTATTATTATTATTATTGTTGTTTAAGTTATGGAATGCGTTTATCGAGAAAACAGATAATACAATTGAAAATAATGTAGAATATTCTCGCTGTACCAGTCAGTAATACACAGGTCGAATGAGTATCTAGAATAATAAAAACTTTACGACCATGTGAGAGAAACAGATATATATGATGGCAAAATCTGTGTTCAGATGAACTTAAAAATGACTTGTTAATTTTCCACAAAACGTTTCTGAGGAAGTAAAACTCTTCTTCAGGAGCGATGACCTTTAAAAAAAAATAAGGCTGCCGTTTATAATCACCAATATTTTGTAATATTTTCACTTAAAGTGGTACATTATACGTGTGGCTAGTAATAATGGTAGTGTTACATAGTAGTAATAATGGTTATGTGCTGCACAATGGAGCTCGTCTCCGGGATTGCTTTCAGTTCAATCAGGTAACTGTAATTGTTGTGTGTCTTTTCCTAGTAGTAATACAAATACTCTGAGAGTACATACCGTATATTTGTGACTTCACGACAGGCTTCCATATTTTTAACAAAGGATTACCAAAAAAAAAAAAAAAAATCTACAACACATATTGGGTATATTTTCAGAACTTCATGGAAGCAGAGAAAAACCTCTACGTCATATGAACAGAAGGCAAGGTAAACCCATATTTCTGGCTAAGAAATTATGGCAATAGGCCTCGTCTTGGATTCAGAAATATACGGTAATTGAAATGAAGTTTTCAAAAATTTCTTTTAAAACAATAATTGTTTAAAATGATAGGCTAAAATTAAAGACATTTTCTTTCTCGAATCAGTTATTGAAGCATTTTCTATTATTATTTATATTTAAAAAAAGAAAAAAGAAAGAAAGACTTTAAACAATGAAGTTGAAAATCAGATATACAGCATATTAGGTATAGAGAACTTCAAAATGAGAAGAAAAATTATATCAAGTGCACATGAATAGCATTACTATTTATAATGCCATGTTTCATCAGATTTTCTTAAAGTATTATTCTAGTAGCAAATGATAAAGTCAAATGTTCGCTGCACGTTCCGAAAGCCCAGGCCTAGTTAATTCATTCTTTTGAGAATAATAATCTAAAATTCATCTCGGTTTACACGTTTCGACTTCAATATTGCTACGAAGCCATACCAACTCTTTGATATATACCAAAATAAAATAGAATGCTTCTAACTGTAATAACGAAAATATAAATAAGATATTTAACATCCCACGCTTATGCCCTTTAACTTAAAAGTTAATAATGATTATGAGAAAAAAATACGATAAAATTAGAAAGTAGGAAGAAGTGTGATAACTCCGAGAAAACCTACAGACACGGTATTGTCTACAACGAACTCACATGAAATGGAATAGAACCCAGAATCCCTTACACCAGAAGTGAGCGCTCTACCACTGAGCCACAGCACTTCCGCCAGTCATGACTCAAGTAACTCGTTGATAAGGCTAACTGTGCAACTATGCAACCTTTCGCCAATGTCAAGCATAGATAATCAATCAAATAGAAAAGAGTATACTCAGTCGTTAAAAATGGTCAAATCAAATGAATTTAGACAGTTCAACCACAAGATGAAAATACTATTAAGTTTAGATTTCTGCAACCTTCCTATAAAAAATCGCACTAAGAAAACGATTTACAGAAACAAAAAGCTATAATCTTAATTGAAAACAAAGTCACGCTGACAGCGTTTAAACAAAACAACACTGAACATAAACATTATTGAAAGCAGACACCATTTCGTTAACACTTGACTAGAACATATAGCGACATGAGATTGCAACAAAACATTTGTACTTATAAGACTATAGATATTAAGCTTGAGAAAGATTCTTAAATACTTTTGTAAGCCCTGTTTACATTCTGTATATATATATATATATATATATATATATATATATATATATATATATATATATATGAAGGTTATCCAGAAAGTAAGTTCCGATGCGTTATTTAAAATTTAAAAAAAAAAAAAATCAAAAGACGATTTTCGCTAGATGTACACGTATCGATACACTACTTTTTGACACAGTTTCCAAAGTTGTTAGACACTTGCACAGTGGAGCACTAATTTTAGTATTTGCTCATGGAGAACACTACCGACTTCGAAGCAAATAACATAGCAATAGCTTCTTTGTTCTCATTGTTGATAGTAATGTAAATCATTTAGCACTAACTATGGACGGTAGGAGGAATAAATCGAAATACCCCCGTCTAATATTATGATAAGATCTTGCGTCACAGCGAAGTGTGTATGCGAATGTTTCCATAAAACATCACCTAAGCATGACCCAACTTTATTCTTAATGATGCACATCAAGCGGATTCATGTTATTCATATTCATGAAACAGACAGCCCGAATTTCAGGAGTCTATATTTTCCTAAACATTATAAGCACGATGCGTAAAGCTGTTCTAATTTCTCCTAATGGTGTTCATGACTTGTCCCCAGGATCAACAAGCCAGCACGCATGCGCACCATGACTACAGAACTGTACAATATTTTGGAAATGGAACGCAATGAATAACCCTCATATTTACCATTTTCTTTCTTAAGCTTCATTTTAATATAAAAAAGTGAAGCTTATTAAAAATATTTACAATATGAAAAATATATAATACCAAAATATTTTTTTTAAAAATACTTAAGATTAATATTTTAAAAAAGTAAAAATCTTAAATACTCAAATTTTTTTGTTAATCTTAATATTTTGCAAAAAAGCATTTAAAAAAAAATCTTAACCCTTAATATATACATCTTTAAAAAGACAATTATAATGGTACTGAAAGGAAATTTCTGCGTCAAAGCTATGTAAGAAATTAATATCGCAAAATTGATGTAATGTTAAATTCCAATACAAATATTTTAAATTTGCATTCCTTTCACTATTCACTGAGGATTTGTTTTAATGTATTCTGAGAATAGAACATTTGTACCAATATCCACTTATACTTACTTTCATCGAAAAGTTTCTGAGTATATTGGAATATTTTTATTTCAAAACTAGCAGCGTTCACCCCGCTTCGCTGCGGTCACCCCGGAACGCAATAAACTTTGTTACTTAGATAATTTTTACTTTTTCGCTTTCAAATTGCAAGCGCCTGTCATTTATGTTAACCCGCCGAGTCACGTGGTCATGCGGGTTGCATATACATACGTTTATTTTTACCTATGATGAACTATGGAGACTTGAATGGTCCATTATCTCAAGACACTGGTAATTAAAAATTAAAGTGATATGATAAAAACCATCTAGGGTCCAAATCCTAACAACCCCCCAAAAATGAAAGAAATCGGTTCAGCCGTATTAGCGTGATGAGTTCACAAAGGATTTGTACGTTCTCTTTTATATATATAGATATATTAATAGTTAAGTAGAATTCTTAACTATTTAAATTATTTTCTAAACTCACAAGTAAACCTTACGTTTGGGTAAATCGAGTTGCTGACTGAGACACATATGAGAAAGTAGTACTAAATGTGGTCAGTATTTCAGTGAAGTTGTAGGTGCGAAGCTCCAGGAGTTTAGGAGATACAGCTACCAGAACATCACATGGAAGTACAGAATAGTCTTCATACAATTGGAGATAAAAGCTCTGTAAGACCTCTTGTAACGACAAAAGGTGAATAACAAATATATGGGTATATATTAGGACTAGGGGGAAGTTATATAGTAAGGATATACCTGACGGCGGCCATCTTGAAATCCGCCATTTTGAATTAAGGTTAAGTTTTTAAAATAGGAATAGGGTCATATGATACGTGATTTAAGGCGCAAATTTAATCAGAAGAACAATGGTGACGTTAATTTTGAGTTACGCTCAATTGGTAAAAAGTTACAGGGAAATTAAATATTGTTGCAGCATATGTATTACTCTTTTACCCCACCTTGTAAATTTTGTGTTAATGATAATAATTAAATAAAAAGCAGGTGGATAAATATTAGGTCTATGGTAAGAGTTGCCTTGATGGCAGCCATGTTCAAATCCGCCATTTTGAATCAGACAAAAGTTTTAAACAAAACGCATAACAGTGACACCTTATTAATAGCAAATTTTGCCATAAATCCAACGGTATAACCATTTTTGCTTTATCATTAACCAGCACAAAATTAAATGGGAATAGAGTAATGCAATAGATGACTTGAAATGAAATCTTTGAGTTTTACGTCCCACGTTTATGCCAGTTAGGCTAAAGGAGACGGTGATGATGAGTAATGAATGAAATGGTGGAATGAAGAAAGTGGGAAGAAACGGGAGAACCCCGAGAAAACCCACGCACACGGTGTTTGTCCACCACAAAGTTCACTTGGCGGGGGCTGGGATCGAAAACGGAACCCCAAGCACCAGAGGTGAACGCTCTACCACTGAGCCACCGCGGCCCCAATATATGATTTGGGCTAGAAGTTAATCAGAAATACAATGGTGGCGTAAAAAATGCTGGTTAATGATAAAGCAAAAATGGTTATACCGTTGGGTTTATGGCAAAATTTGCTATTAATAAGGTGTCACTGTTATGCGTTTTGTTTAAAACTTTTGTCTGGTTCAAAATGGCGGATTTGAATATGGCCGCCATCAAGGCAACTCTTACCATAGACCTAATATTTATCCACCTGCTTTTTATTTAATTATTATCATTAACACAAAATTTACAAGGTGGGGTAAAGGACTAATACATATGCTGCAGCAATATTTAATTTCCCTGTAACTTTTTATCAATTGCGCGTAAATCAAAATTAACGTCACCATTGTTCTTCTGATTAAATTTGCGCCTTAAATCATGTATCATATGACCCTATTCCTATTTTTAAAACTTAACCTTAATTCAAAATGGCGGATTTCAAGATGGCCGCCGTCAGGTACACCCTTACTATATGACTTCCCCCTAGTCCTAATATGTACCCATATTTTTGTTATTCACCTTTTGTCGTTACAAGAGGTCTTACAGAGCTTTTACCTCCAATTGTATGAAGACTATTCTGTACTTCCATGTGATGCTCTGGTAGCTGTATCTCATAAACCCCTGGAGCTTCGCACCTAAAACTTCACTGAAATACTGACCACATTTAGTACTACTTTCTCATATGTGTCTCAGTCAGCAACTCGATTCACTTAAACGTATGGTTTACTTGTCAGTAACAGCGTTCTTTCATATATGTGAGTAAAACCTTGTCTATGGCCAAGTGTTTACAAAGTCTTGCAAAATAGCGTGTCCTTTAGGGCCCGCTATATACTATGAGATAAATCCTAGGAAATATCTCAGATTTTTCTTAGAGTCAAAATCTCCACGTGTATGGCATCAGATCGCATGTCATTTCCTATGTTCTCAACGATCCTATGAGATTTCTCTTGTCTACAGCACGCTGTGTTTTGGAAAGAAAATTCATAAGATTTCGATTTAAGTGACATCAGGTGAGAGAAAGTGAAAACAAACTAATATGCGTTGTGAGACCTGGCAGCTCTTCGGAGGATGTGAAACAGAAGTTTAATCATCTTCGGCAATTGTATGTGGGTGAAAGAGCAAATATACTCGACAAAATGAAGAACGGTGCAGGAACTGATGAGGTATGTTTTGCTAATTTATCTTCTGATTTTTATGCTTTTTAAAAAGAAGTGTGCAATTTAACAATATACCCTTGGTATCAGTATCAACAGGATGTCCAGTGTAGTTAGCATAGGAATTCAATTTTGTACTTTTATTAAATAGAACTAATTGCTTGTTCTTTATTTTTTTTTTTAATTTTTTTTTTACCGCAATCCTCTATAGGATCAACATCTCGCAACGTCATTCGGTCAGACAGAAAAAATCTTCACGTGTATGGCACAAAAGAGAAGGATTTCCTACGAGATATGTTGCAACATTTTTTCTAATATAAATCCTAAGATATTTCCTAAGATTTATATCGTAATGTATAGCTGACCCAACAGTAGCTATTCGATTGTGCTATTGTAGTAGGTAGCAAAAGACACAGTTACTCTTATAATAAACAGTGATGATCCTGTTTTGTTTTCTGTGATATTATCCTGGTTTGCTAAACAAATGAAGGGAGATATCTATCGTCACAACTTTGGGACAATATTCTCCACGTATTTACAATGATTTCATCAAGAATCAAAACCTAGCCTCCCTCCCAAAGGCAAGAGCCCTACACATTTAGTCACCAAGGTAACCCCAAAGTTACACTGATAGGAGACTTACAACGTAATTTGGGACCCGAAATAAAGAATATACGTTTATACGTTCCATAATCACGTCAAAAATACGAGGGGGGTCATTATATTCTAAACCTAAAAGTGACGCAACATTCGTGGGGCGGTGAAACAATTGCATCATCCTTCCTTAGCATAAAATCAAAACCAGAAGGCGCTACCTTTTATAATTCGGTTTTAGTAGGGTGCGAAATGTTGATACTCAGCGCTGTCTATGAGCGAGTCCAGACGTCTGCGATAGCGAGCCACAATTTCCAAAGTTGCTATTTAACAGTGCGGATTTCAGCTGTTTCCCCATCCACCCTATTCTCCAAGTGACAAAACTAAAGAAACAGTTTGAAAAACTAAAGAAACAGTTAAGTGGTTCATGTTACAGCAACAATGACGAGTTAACATTGATCTTTTACACTGTTCAAAATTGCTTTGACAGCTTCATTTTTCCTGATGGATTTGACGTCTTACTGATCGATGCGCTAAGTGCGTTGAGATTAGAGGGATTTACGTAGAAATCTAGAACTTATTGAACGCCTTTCACACTTCGTGAATCGGAATGAATTTTAGAATGATAATTGGGTCCCGTCTATGAATTTAATTATTGAAAATACATCCCTGAAGTGAAATACAATCCTAATAGTGCCTAATAGTGCCAAATTTCACTATAGAAGTTTTCTTGGTTCACAGAATACGTATATGCCATTTACTTTTACGAACTCAAGGGAAAAAGAAACATTTCTTGAACTGCAGCAAGTATTTTTAAAAAAATAAATAAATCTCTTTCACAAAAACGAACATGGGCTTTGTTTGCTACGATTAAAGCTCCTTTAGTTAGTTCTTTTTCATTTTAATACTACAACGAAAATGTTGAATGAAATCTCATACCGCACCAAGAAATCAATGCGAAGAATTATCATTTATCCATACAATAGTGCACAAAAAGTTGAATTAGTTCAGAAGTTGTTCTCTTAATGCAGATGCAAGTGCATTTACAGTTTACTCGTTCAGTTATTCCAAAACTATTGGCTTGTAATGAGTTATCTGATTCATTCTTTTCATCACAAACTGTTCTCCACTAATTTATGAGCATATCCATTTTGTCATTTATGAGTATTATTTTGATTTCGGTAACACTTACCATACTGCAACTGCAAACCTGGTAGCAAATACAGCAGTGATTACAATGTGAGATTGTACGAAGTGGAGTGCCAATCAACTCAGCTCGATAACCACATAAGAATTATTCTGTGGAAAGCTTTCGTCTCCATTCTAGGTAAAGAAAAATAAAACAAACTCCCTAAAAACTTACGGATTGGAGAAGTTCGTCCTGTAACGAAGACCGTGACCAGGAAAGTTCAGGTGCAAGAGATCCTAAGTTGTCGCCATTTTCCGAGTCGACTGAAGATGGTCCACGTGACTGAGGCCTTGACTGGGGTTGTGACTGAGTCTCCAACTCACAAACCATGATCGTATGGCGCCGCTTCATTGACTTCCGAGTAGGACATTGTGTTGCCAGGTCATACGCTGCGGAAAGAAAAGAAAGAAAACTTAATATTGTTTTAAACATTGGTATTTGAAAACGGTAAAGTAAAATATATTTTAAATGAGCTGCGCATTGTATGGAAAGACTCTGTACTCGCACAAAATCAAATAAAAATAAATTACGGCGTTTTTGTTTTGTCTGAGTGTTTTGCCAGAAGGTAATTCTACTTACTTCGCGTAGCTATTGCCTCCAATAAGCCAGTAGAGTCAATTTCTTTCACAAGTGGTTTAAAAAGGTATATGGGAAGTGGGATTTAAAGGATTGGAAATGAAGAAATATATTTGAATTAGGATTAAGAATTAACATACATAAGAATTATGGTTTCACTCAGGAGCGTAATTTCAGATTTTACTTGGGGGGGGGGGGGGCAAGACCCCTTGATATAAGTAAAATTTCGCGTTTTTCACTGACTTTCTACTACTCTATTGATAAAATCTATATAAATCTCAAACTCAGAAAAGCAATTGCCCCTCCCTGCCCCCCTAATTGACGCCCCTCGTTTCACTACATCGATATTCAGTTGTACATGCCCATTAATCAAATATTTCAAAAAGAGATTAGATTTCACGAGTGTTTTCATACAAATTGTACGACAAAAACACAATTTCCGAATACAGCGAAGTTCAAAGTTTGGTATATGGTCCATTAGGTTACAATAGCTCAATATGAGCACTCCTTATGGGTCGGCAAACAACAAAACAAGAGTTCATTTCTTGCCACACACGAGGTGTCTAATTCCTAGTTATTGAATTCACAGCTTCAACAATCTCTAATTCGCAAAACGTCAGGATAAGTCTTCATATATAAACGCAGTTTTAAAAATCATGCCAGATTGTTGTTTTAGAAATTCCAAGTTCCATACTTGCTCGTTGTATTAAAAACTTCCCAGGGTTCCGTTCGAACACACTTTGGATACGCTCGACATTGTCTTCTGACATGAGTGGACGACCAGTGCTTTTATCCCTCTTCAACAATTTTTTTATACCACTTATAAATTTGCCTATAATGAGACGGATGTGGTGTCAGTGGAAAGCTCGTTACAGTTGAACAATGGAGTCATACTTGGCATTGCACAACAGAAAATGGTTTCTTTTGTGGTGGTGGTTTCATTTATTCCAATGGCAACAGCGCTCGTGGTGATCGCAGGACTTTTCCGTGTCCAGTCATGTGTTTCTGTCTTATACAGTTTGTACGAAATAAATTCTTAAAATTTGTTCTTTCTTTTCATATACCTCCGATATAAAAAATACTCTAGTTTCTTGCAGTATCAAGAAACAAGAACCCTGACAAGAATTATGTAAACTTTCGTTAAATTCCTATGTTTAGAACTAGATAATAATTGATGCACAAATAGTCTGAAGAGATGTAAAACTTTACATCTACAACAAGCACGCCTCAGCTTGCAAATTTGGCTTGTGGGAGTCAGAAAATGGGTTGATCAAGTCACTCCAGTCCCTTAAAAATTTAGTTTACTTTGATCTTCCAAATGAGATGCTTTTCGAAGAGCAGTATTCCAGCTTGAAACATTTCAAATTGAAAAAAATCTACAAGAAATTGCGGAACATCAAGAGCATTCGAAAAAGCAATAGACCCCCTATAAACTCAAAGCATTCTGACACTGATGTGTGATGTGATGTGTGTACTTATAAAAATGTATACTTCCATATAAGTAATATGTATCAATTCGCAGCAAGAAAAGATAACAGATGACCTACTAATCTGAAAGAGAAATTAAAGAAACTTTCCTTTCAGTTTAGGCAAGATAATTCAATTGAATGTATCTATTAATATCGGAAAATGAAATAAAATCTTTAAATTTTACGTCCCACAGTTATGTCGGCTAGGTTAAAGGAAACGGTGATGATGAGAAATGAAGGAAATGGTAGAATGAAGAAAGTAGGAGGAAACGGGAGAACCCCGAGAAAACCCACGCATACAGTGTTCGTCCACCACAAAGTTTACTTGGTGCGAGCTGGATCGAACCAAGGACCCCGAGCACCAGAGGTGAACGCTCTACCACTGAGCCACCGCGCTATCAGCATGAGAGTAATATTTCGCTGACACTACAGTGACACTACAGTTCTCAATTCAATTAGTAGTAATAAATGTGTCTTCATTAAATTAAAGGAAGAAACTACATCTCAAGGATGTCCATGATCAGTTCGCTTTACCTTTCATAATAAGAGTCTCCTTTCATCTCCTGTAAGTTCATTTCTTTATTCTTTATCCTTTCTGAGTCTTGAGTCCTTTCTAATTTCAATAGCGAGGAAGCAGAAGGCAAAAAAGACAACTGAGCTTGAAATTGAGGAAGTTCTTCTTTGAAACACAAATTCAATCGCATTTTTATTGACAAAAAGTGAATAAATATAAAATTTTAAAAAACGAACTCAATTTTAAGCAATTTATCCAGCGCAAAATAAAGCTTCTCACGGTAATGTACATTTATTCAGAACATTGACAACAAATAATGAAGACATCACATAGACGCACATGTGTTTATATGTGATTCTTCACATCACTGTAAGAGGTGATTCCTCACATCAAAATAAGAGAAAAAGGTCATATGAAAAAAGTGCATAGTTTTAGAGCTAGGGCTGTCCAAAATCGCGAAAACGCCAAATTTCAAGAAGCCCTATTTCGAATTCGAGAAACTGGGGATAGTAGTCCTTATTAGCGTAAAGGAAGTCATGCACACACAGTCCAAAAATGCAGATTTCATTAATGTTCAATGGGTGTACAGAATATTCCCTCAGGCTCAAATTCCCGTCAACCGAATTTTGAGATATGCTCTAACTTTATGATTGGTCCAAAGTAGGCAAATGATAAGTCTTGATAGCAGGGAACACGGAATCCTTTGGCGCGATGTCGGAAGTGTTAAGGATCGTCAGCAGCACAGTCTCTCGTACTCGGAAAAACGCATGCTGCGTTGTTTACTTTCACGATTATAAGTGAAGTAAACGTGAACTATACTGTGACGAAATACTGTACATCGCATCATCTGAACCCATGAAGCTGCCGGTTCCTAGCACTTTCGGCTTGCTTCCAAAGCATTGGATGTCCATTGTTATCAAGGCTTACCTCCTGCCTACTTTGGACCCTCCTTGAAATCAGGATACATGTGAAAACTCTATTAAGAGCATATCTGAGAATTATACCCTGTAGAGAATACAATGTACACTTATTGAAAATTGATGAAATATGCACTTTTGAATTGTGTATGCGTGGCTTCCTTTACGCTGATAAGGACCACTATCCACAGTTTCTGGAATTCGAAATAGGATCTGTTGAAATTTAATTTTTAGCGAGTTTGGACAGCCCTAGCTCTGAAATTATGCGCTTTTTCAAACATGGATGATGAATGGAAGTGACTAGTTGTGAAAGAAATTAACAGAATGAGAATGCGGAAGGAAATGGGAACTCCATGCACATGAAAGCGATAACATTTATCATTTACTCACAAGAAAGATATGTATTATAGGCGCGCGCACACACACACACACACCGAAAGAGAGAGAAAGAGAGGAGAGGATATAGAACTTCAGAAGGAAAAGCGGATACCGATTTAAGTAAAAGACTTAATAAATTTTCCCTTTTTCATTCGACCGCTAAGTAAGCGTCCCAAATTTCCTTGACATTTGATGTTCAATATAACGGAACGAAAATGGTGAATAATTGTCTTGGTTTTAAAGAAACAATACAATTACAAACCGCAATGTCTTTAAAATAGATCTAATGACCTTAATCCTTGACTGAAGCTGCAAAATCGGGATTTGCTCTCAGCACGAAGTAATTGTAGCAGCTGAACTGTGACTGCAGCTCTTTTCTCTTCCTGACACTGAGAATTCAACAGTTGCCTTGCATAGAAAACTTTGGAACGTGTCTGTGGTTTGCGCGTCAGAAACCCAACAAGAAAGAAATCGCAATGTAATGGTTATATTTCTCTAACAAACACTGGAAAGAAGTTTTGATTAGTGGCGTAGGTAGAAACTTATCAATCGGGAGACCCATATATACGTATATTATATATCAGCTAAGCATTTAAAAACTTAAAACATCTACTTTCTTCTTAGCTCCCGGTGTAAACATACGGAAACTTACATTTTCACTATTATCGCCATATTTGGTGGCCAAGCTCGGCCAGGGACTGGTTTGGCTCGGTTGGGCTGGGCTGGGCTGGACTTGTCTTCTATATGGTACTTTATTTCTCAGTAACTACAGGTCGGATCTGAACGAAAGTGGCCCATCGGCTAAGGAATAAAGATCGCTACATTTGGTGGCCGTGCTTGTTCAGAGACAGGCTAGGTTTGGTTTGTAAGTGGTACTTTATTGCTCGGTAACTATTGGAAATATCTAAACCAATTTTAGTGGGCAAGTAGCACATCACCTAAGAATAGAGATCGCTATATTTGGAGGCCGAGTTCGGCCAAGGACAGGCTCGGCTCGATTAGGCTGGGCTGGGCTCGCCTTGTTTATGATACTTTATTTCTCAGTAACTACTGGTCGAATCTGAACAAAATTTGGTGAGCAAGTATGGAATAAATCATCTATGGAATAAAGACCGCTAGATTTGGTAATATGCTCGGCCAGGGACAAATTCGGCTTCATTTGTATGTGATACTTTGTTTCTGGGTAACTACTGGCCGAATCTGAACGAAGCTTGGTAGGAAGTAGTCCATCTTCTAAGGAGTATAATTAGATCTCTACATTTGGTGGTCGAGCTCGTCAGGGACAGCCTCGACTCGGTAACAGAGCCCCCCCTAGAGAAACCAGGGATTTGAGCCCCCTAGAAAATTTTCTTCGGGCGCCCATGTGTGTATCACTTTTGGGAAAAGGCAAATAACAATAGTTACAATCTATTCATTAATATAGAGTGCATTTCGCTACAGATACAGTATAGAAATAAATAGCAATTTCTTGAATCAATTAACATTGGCAAGGAACGATATATATTTTTAGTAACACAAAAGTTTGGTTTTCGTTGATTTTTTCGAAAACTACGCATGAAAATTTACCCACAAGCACTATTATTTTGTTTGGTTCGATAAGTATTTTTCTTTTAGTTTAACGTCCTACGATGATGAACTGAAGTTAAGGGAGACCGTGATGATCAGATAGACAATAATGGCGAAACAAAAAAAAAAAAAAAAAGGTTATAGGAAACGAGATAACCCCGAGGAAACTCATGCATACGGTGTTTGTCTATTAGTTCGATGTCATCTATCCGCTGATATCTCTTATCTTTGGATAATATTTTATTTAAAAATAGAAATTAAACTTTAACAATAATTTTACGCTATATTTCATGAACCACATTACGCATTGTCATCTAACTACTGTTATAATGAAGAAGTTAATGATGGTATATTTCAGTATCAGTTTTAGCTAAATAAGTGGCATACGAAGTGCTTTTCTTCGTTTTCTCAAAATCTATACATGAGGTTTTAAACTTATGTATATCAATAGGAGCTATTGATTTCTTTTTACTAAACGGTAATAATGTTGAAGAATTTTAACATTACAAAATGCGACCAAGGGCGCCGATCCTGCCCCCCCCCCAAAGCTCATTTGGGCCCCGCATTGCATTTATGAATATACAATATTTGGCGTAATTTGAATTCAATTTGTCTTAAAATCCTCATATATGTCTTCTGCATCTGAATGCCCCCCCCCCTCGAAAGTTACAGAGAAATCGGCGCCCTTGAACGCGAGTACAACGCCAGAAGGTTCTATGCCGCGTTCACAAAACCTCTCCACTGACTTATGTCCTTAGCCAACTGGATCCAGTTTCTACTTTGTATTTCTATTTTTACGAGATCCGTCTTAATATTGTCCTTCCATCTGCGCCTAGGTCTTCCTATGGTCGTTTTCCGATTGGATTTCCAGTTAAAACTTTGAAAGTGTTCCTACTTTCTTCCATTCTAGCTACATGACCTGCCCACCTAAGCCTCTTAGACTTGATGACATTAACAATGTTACAAAACGCAACTACATTTGTTTAATTGTAATTCAACAACGAGTATATCCATCAAATTTGCCAGTAAATCGTTATTTTAATAAAAGGAAGCATTACAGTCAAAATGTAAACTTAAAAAAAAAAGAAAAAAAACGAAAATAGCCTGAAACTGAAATTTCTCACATTTTTGCTCAAATAGAAACATAAATATTTTCAGCAAATAAGGACTTTTTCGTATTTCGATTTAAATAAAATCAGATAGGAGCACAGATGAAACCCTGAATAACATAGTAAATTTAAGAATGTATATACCGTAAGTAACGCTGCTGGGAGGCAAGAGAATACAATGTTCTCAAATTTTACAATATTCTATATGAATACAAGATAGAAGTTGATTAAAGGTTTTATATGAATACGAGATAGATATTGGTGAAAGGTTCTATATGAATGCGAGACAGATGGTGAAAGGTTCTATATGAATGCGAGACAGATGTTGGTGAAAGGTTCTATCTGAATATGAGACAGATATTGGTGAAACGTTCTATTTGAATACGAGACAGGTGTTGGTGAAAGGTTATATGAGACAAATATTGGTGCTATGTGAATACGAGACAAATATTGGTGAAAGGTTCTATATGGACACGAGACAGATATTGGTGGAAGGTTCTATATGAATATGAGAGATATTAGTGAAAGGTTCTATATGAAACGAGACAGATATTAATGAAAGGGTGAAAGGTTCTATATGAATACGAGACAAATGTTGGTGAAAGGTCCTATATAAATGTGACACATATTAGTGAAAGGTTCTACAGATGTTTCAAAACAACACCGACAACGTTTGAGGTAATTCCTGACACCAAGATAAGACGAAGAGTATAGACCAACCTGGATGCACAAATGCTTCCTTTCGGAGTTATAGGCTGCCGAAAATATGAAAGACTGAAATTTAAAGGTCCATAGCTCCAATACTATGGGACCTACCGTAGTCGAGTCAAGATTATTTACAAACTAGCATGTGCTCTATCCAAATATAAATGTTTCAGAATTCTGCGGTACTTCCGAATCAATTTTTATAGAGGTAGTTGGTGAGTACTTCAAATTATATGCTCGTAACCAAACTGCCTCTGTAAAAATTGCTCCGCGAGTACCTTAGGATTCTGAAATGTGGATATTTGGATAGTGCATATATTAGTTCCTAAGTGAAGTCTTGACCCGACTGTGGTATATCCCATAGTGTTGGAGCTATGGACCTTTAAATTTCATTTTCTCATATTTTCGGCAGCCTAACTCCGAAAGGAAGCATTTGTGTACCCAGGTTGGTCTATACTTTTCGTCTTATCTTGGTGTCAGGAATCACCTCCCAAACGCTGTCGGTGTTGTTTTGAAACACCCTGTATATGAATACGAGACAGATATTGGTGAAAAGTTCTATATGAATACGAGACAGACGTTGGTTAAAGGTTTTATATGAATATGAGACAGATATTGGTGAAAGATTCTACCTAGGCATATTAATACCAGATGACTACAAACATCTCAGCGTAAAGAAGACATTACTTTTCTATTATGGTGACAATGAATCTATAATCGGTGGTTATAGTGGTCCGTAATGGCCACTCCATCATAATCCAATGTCAAGTGGGTTATGGAATAAAGAAGGAAGGTTTCTTGAAAAATTACTATAAGGTGGCATTTGTGTCATTCTTCGACTGAAAACATTTTGGAGACATAATTAGAGGTTGTCCCTGTAAATCATTTATCATAAAAGAAGACCTTATTAGAAATTATCACATCTATCACCAATCATCTTTCTGTTTAGGAGGTATTTTCCTCCAGTTCTCGTGAGGAGTTCTATGGAGGTTGAAAACGGAATAGCCGTACTTCCGAGTGGGATTTCTCCTTTTCCGAGTAACCTCACCCTCACTAAGGAGCTAAGATAAATTACGTTCTCAGGTAGTGATGTGTCCCCATAAGGGTTAATGACGACGGGAAGTGGAAATAGAATTCTGTTATGAGAAACACCACAACATCTAAGTGACAGCCAAATTTAAAAAAGAAATCTAATTCAAGATGTCAAAAAATGTCGAAAGCATGCTGAGAACGCTCGCCATAAAATTCGACTCCCAAAACAAGCAATACCTTCTTTCAGATAACGTAAAGCTTTGTTCTCTGATAAAACAAGACATCAAATCTGGCAACATTTGTGAGATTAGATTTTGACTCCACCCTTCGCTACACTTTTTTCTTCTTGTCTGTCTCTCTCTCTCTCTCAGTCACTGCATCATCATACTTCCTTTTCAGTTTCTTTTATCTCCTAGTTTCTTGCTCATTAACTTTCTTAGATATTTTATATTTTTGTGTGTATATATATGTGTGTCTGTGTACTCGTATTAATCCTGCTGTAGCATTCATTAAAAATTTAAATCAACTTCCACAAAACTGGCACAAGAAGAAAAACAAATTCACATAAATGGGACAAAAGAAGTAACATTACGAAACAACCAACCCGTGCTATATTCAGCTCATGCTCTCACCATTGTAGAGGAAAAGAAGAAAAAGATATAAAAACTTAGCTAGCTCATTTTTTGTTATATTTTTTTCCTGTTATATTCTTTTATCGTTGCAGAGCATTTCCCTGAATGGTGAATGTCGTTTTGCAACTTTGGCTCAGTCTCATGAAAATAACACTACTTCAGAGGGAAACGAATTTTAATATTTTAGCATATACGTCTGGAGTGGGCTAATAAAAACAAATGATTCGTGCTTTCTCGCTTATATGCACAAGTACTTATATGTACTAAACGAAGATAATGTTATGAATCATGTTTAAAAGCAAGGTTCTTAACAAAACGGATTAAAATTCTTTTTAAACTAAATCTTTATTTAAAACTATGTAAAAACTAATGGTATACATTGATTACTCATTTACATGAGATGTTTGACTTCCGCATTTTTTTTCTTTCAATGTTTTCCACACACACTTTCGGAAGCGGGATGAAGAAATTCCTCTTCCCGAAACTAAGAATTTGCATTACATGTCATTCTTGTCCTGGGCATTTCCTTTAGCGAGTAATATCATGAATAGAACGATCGCCTATGTCCTTCCTTCAGCCAACTAGGGTTGCCAATGAAATAAAGTTTGAGACTGTTTCGTCTCGAATCGTTTCGTAAATTTTCAATATTCTTTCATACGTATATTCCGTGGCGTATTTAAGGGGGTCTTCCGGGCTTAAACCCCTCCGAAATTTTATTTACTATTTTAAAATAAAATAAATATCTTGCAGAATATTCAATTTCCAGGAATAAAGTTAACAAATCTCCCTTCCCCCGAAACAAAATCGTAAATACCCCACTTATATATCATATTTTGATTTTGTACCCGTTTCCCCTTGGACAAAATTTTCTGAAAGGCAAGTTGCTTCATTGAAAGATCTTCAAAGGAAATATGAAAACGAAATCGGTTGGATATAAATGCAATAAAAATCTTTGTAAAGTATTGCTCCTAATAGTATTCCATACATTTTATTCTTGTCTGCCATACTATCGCTAGTTATCTATTTTCTGTAAATAAAATTAATTGTAACTTTTTTGTTTCATTATTATCAGACCAAAACGACTAAACCGCTTTTCATGGATTTAATACAAAAAACAGACTTCGGTTTTGCGGATTAATTTCATTAGTAAAGATACGAAGTACGAACGTGAAATAATACAAAGATACAAATCGAGAAATAAACATTTAGAAAGTTTTTTTTTTTTTTTAGTGTATTTTGTAGATTCTTGAATAAAGAATTAAGAAAAAGACTCGTCAAAGTTTTGTGCGGTATATTGTACTCTAACGAACAGGAGACTAGAGAAAAAGGGACAAAAAATACTAGAGGCTCTTGAAACATGGGTATGGAGAAGAATGAAGAAAATTGGCTGTGTGAACAGAACGGCAACAGAAACGCAACGAGGAAATGCTGGAAATAATAGGAGAGAGAAAAGAATAACATTGAATATGATGAGAAATATGGAGACAAATTAGTTGGGACATTATCTGAAAAGTAACAGTGTCCTGAGAAACTTGATAAATGGGTATGGTGGAAAGAAAACAGGAGGGGAAGAATGGGTACAGCTTGTGGACGTCATTTAAATAGATAACTGCTACGTCAAGTTTGCCCTGACGATCGTAGAGCATAAAAAGTTTTCTATTTGTAACAAGTGGCCTCTCAACGATCGCAGATTATTGTTTTTAACTTTTTATAGGGTCAGCAATCTTTCGATTGATTTGTCGTAGCTTTCCACCCTTTCCTATCCTGAACCAGATGTTTTCTTTCTTACAACTTGTATTATTCAATTGCCGCCATCCTCTTAGTACTTTTCTTAGCAGCGTGATCCTCCTGTCTTATAATGTGTTCAATCGAACTAGTTTTTCTTTTCAAAATAGTTCGCATAGTCCTTTTTTCTTCTAGTATTTCTTTTACTCTTTCGTTTGATACCCACCTAAGTTTTCAGCAACCTTCTGCAGCACCACATTCCGAAAGCTTCTGTTGTTTTTCCTCTTCCTCGAAATGCATGACTCTCATTCATACAACGCCGCAATACGTACAGTCGTGTCCAAATGATTGTCGCATATCTATAACTGTCTTCTTGTAAGAATATAATTTGATAATGATTTAGCAGGGTACTTTTCATACTGATACTATGTGTACAATCGAGAAATGTATGGTTGTAGTAAATTTCATAGAAAAAGAATTATAAATACGAAAATTAGAATGAGTACAGCAAAATGTTGCTAAATGGACAAGAAAGTTTTAATTTCGTTTTACTGTTCTTATTTACTGCTCTTTTGACATGAAATTTGCCACATACATGTCTCTGCCGATTGTACACATACTAACATTATAGAGAAATACCGGGCGAATTCATTATCAAATTATATTCCTACAACAACATATTTATAGACATGCGACAATAGTTTTGGGCATGAGTGTACATATATATTTCCTTCAGCCTTGCCTTCAGTTTTATGTCGAAGTTTCCGGTTAGAAGTTTAAGTTTTGCTTCGAATGCTTTTTTCCACTAAGCTATTTTGGATTTTACACCTTGTTTGCACCTATTGTTGCTTGTCAATTTTAGGGCATAAATTAGAAGAATTTCTTCACCGCTTCTACTAGGTGATCTCCTATTTTGATCTTCAATTTTCTTGTTGCTTCTTTCCTTGCGCATCTAGTTACTTTTGTTCTGATCTTGTTGATTTTATGTTCAATTTGCTGCTGTGCACTTATTACATTTAGACTTGCTTCTAGTTCTCTCACTGTTTGCCAACAATGTCATATTGTTAGCAAATCTTAGCAAGTGTATATTATTATTATTATTATTATTATTATTATTATTATTATTATTATTATTATTATTATTATTATTATTATTATTATTATTATTATTATTATTAATCAGAATACTTTTTTAAAGTAGGAAGTCCCAAAGAGAAATATACACGAACAGAATACATCTAGCCTCTATCGTCTCTTAACCTACTTCGAATACGATACAATGATTGAGACCTCCTTATGTCAATGCGTCAACTTAAAATGATTAAATTGTTCGATAACTCTTCGAACATGGCTAGACTTTCGAAGCATTGTTGGCAACTAACAATTGTAGCTGGTGAAATGAATGAATGAGTAAACAGAATATTCTGTTAATATATCTGTTCTTGGAAAATGAAACCAAGGGAAGAAAAATCAATGAAATTTTATCTTTCTGTCACGAATGTCTGTGACATGAATCTATTCTCTCCCAGTGACATTCTAGAGTTTCAGAATTAGGCCAAAAACAAGAGAGAGAGAGAGAGAGAGAGAGAGAGAGGAAGAAGAAGTAAAGTGTTAGCAAGTAGTGTAGTACTAATTCACATTCTCACGCATGTGTAATAACCAAAATTTTGTTTGTAAGAAGCCCCAATAAATGTTTTCTCTTCCTTTTTTTTAAGCTGATGATTGTCAATGCATGATTAGTTGTTGCTTATTGAAGGTAAAGGGGTTGCTCCCTTCCTGGGGTATGCATTTCAATTACCATTACATTCAGAAACTATTTTATGTGTTTGTTAATATTAGCAAGAATAATGATTATCAAAATCAACTAGTGCCAGTCATATTAGTATTTTATTTGTGAGTTCCTTACAAAAGAAAAATTCTGTAAAGAAAATGCACAAATCGCAAGGAAAATTCGCAAAACAGTTGCAATGATTAAAGAAAAACTGATATTACAACATAGTAGGGTGGGTGCGCCATATATGGAATACGTTCCTAATATGAAATACCAGACTATTTAGTCTACTATGTGTTGCTACCGAGAAGACTTTACTTAAACTTGCAGACAGTGACGCCCTCAGTCTGTGCATGAATGGTTTGCTGCCGAACAATAACATAACATTTTCTTTTGCTGCAGAATATTATTTTGAAGAACTTGACTTTTTCTGGCGTATATTTCCAGGCTGCTGAATGTACGCAAAGAATCATATATTATTGTTGAGTTTGTGGTATTTCTATTACATATATAGTGCCCCATAAGGGCATAAAGATTCAGAACACAGAGAATCACGTAAGCGTGTGTAGGAAGAGAATTATTCAAAATGGCGATTTTCCTAATATGGAATACTAGCAGGATCCTAATATGGAATATTCCTAAGTAGGTCCATACGTATGTGAACTAGAAATGAAGAAGAATAACTGAAATGTAAGTTATATTAGACCTGACATATTATTTTAGACCGAGCGTCAGCGAACGTCTCCTAGTCAAAACGTTTGGCATTTGTATTGTCTGTCTGTGTGGGTATCTGACTGTGTGTCTCGTGATAACTCCTGAACACGTGAGCCGATTCGAATGAAGGTTTCACAGGTTGTTTATTAGTTCAAATATCAAAACTGCCGTGTCGTCTATAGTGCAAAGTGAAGAGAACAGCATGACAGTACCGATTGAAGTAGTGAGTCTGCTACCAATTACAGCCACAGCATCGCAACCACGTGGTCAAAAGCTAGATGAGGTGAAAGTAGTTACTAGAACTCCTCACGAAAACGATTAAGAATCTGCCTCTACTTCCTCACAATGGGCTTTTACCTCATCATTGCAAGTAGTTAAAAAAACGTTTAGTTTTTCAAGCCCCACCCAAGGAAATTCAATCGTAATAGCGAAAGAAAAGGACATCACACGACTGCAAATTACAAAGTTAATCCGACGAGTCAATGAGTGACTTGAACGAAGATTGTGACGGTTTAAGTGACCCTACTGATGACCACGATGATGAGAAATGTGGACAGTGTGATAAATTGTGGTCGCTCAGTGCAGGGGAGGTGGATTGGTTAAAATGCCCAGTTTGTAAAACATGGTCCTACGAAAAATGTCACATGAAAGGTGGAGAAAAATATGTTTGTGACCATTGTTTTGCAAAGTACATCTGGAATCAAAATTTGGACACCTAAAGGCACACTAATCCAGTATGTTTGAACTTTTTTCTTTTATATAGGGTAGTTTTACACTTTATTTGTCGCACATAGTTTGCTTACCCGAATATTTCATTTTGTTATTTTTATTATTAGTTGTATCTAGTAAGCATGCTTACTCCAAGGTAAAAGATATTATAGCTATTCCAAAAGTTAAAATAAGTAGCTATTACAGCCTATTACAGCAATTTACAAACATAGGCCTAATAATGAATAAGTCCAGTCAAGTTCGATAATTATCTTTGTACTACATAAAATTCTGGTATTTCTACTTTTTTTGTTTTAATTATCTTAAGAATGTTATGTAACTTTTGTTTACTTGTCTTATAGGCCTACCAAATATAATAAGTAGGCCACAATGCTTACAATGCGACATTGGGATAATTCGAGCATGAGCACGATCCCTGCAAAGACCGCCCTTCCTAAGTGACATTTTTCCTGGTTTTCCTGTCCCATCAGGCGTATGCCTGGATGGTACTTTTTTTGAGGCCACTGCCAAGTTCTTTCCAATTCGTAGACTTATCTTAAGGGCCGATGTGATCTCGGAGTTGGAGGCTCGAACTCTTCCTTTGCTAATTTCTTTATAATGAATAAATTTATTCCTTAAATAAACAAATAAATGCGTTACCTATGCTCGAATTATCCTAATGTCGCATTGTAGGCAGACGCGCATATTTTGTTCTAGTATTCCATTTTAGGAACAAGTAGTGTTCCATATTAGGAGCCGGGTGTGCCTAATATGGGAAATTGAGTTTCTTTCAATTTTGTAATACTGTAAAAATTCAATAATGTAGAATAAACTTTCATACTCGTATTTTGTTTTGCAAAGGTACCGCAAGTATTATGATGTATAATATTATTATTCTGGAGTATGCATTTCTAAGAAATGAAGAAGAAACAAAAAGTATTCCATATTCGGTGCCTTTACCCTACTAATATGTCATACAGAATGATTATTAAAATAATAATAATAATAATAATAATAATAATAATAATAATAATAATAATAATACAAATAACGGTGTTCAGAGTTACTGTGCGGTTAAGAAAAGCTGACGTCTGAGATATAGCTGCAAGTGTTGTAAACTAAACGAAGGGGAGGGTTGTATGCCAATTAGTTCAGTATTCTTTTACGGTGCTTCTAGGCAACCAAGTCCATTAATTGTGCTGTTGTCAGTAGTTGAATGTTGAATCTTCTGTCAAATATTCCAAGTATTGTTATTTCTGTTATTTGGAAATCACGTTACAAACCATCCTGTCATATTACTACGATTACACAATTGCCTTGTTAAACATTTTAAGCTTGAAAATATTTGAACTCCCTTTAGGATGTGTATTTCAATGAAAGTATCATAACAGAAATCCGTGGGATATTGTTTCGGAATAAATTTTGACTCCCTACCTCTTTTAGGATATGCTCTTTAATCAAACCTTGCTCTCAATACGTAGGATTTAATAATAATAATAAAAAAAACTAGGTCTTTATTTTAAAAATCCTAGCTCGAGGTGAGTACCAAGTTAAAATTCGTTTCAAACTGTTCAGCCATTTTCCCGTGAGCCGATCAAAAACCACATTCAACGTCGTTTTCAGTGTGGAGAAAAATATTATAGAAAATGTTTCCATTTCCCTTACAAGAGTGCAACCACAACACTGTCGTGTTAGTATTGTTGCTTATCTCCCTGTGTATTATGCTTAAAACTATTTTTTTTTTGTACAAAAAAATTTTGCTCCTCCCTCCCTAGGATGCTAGAAGAGTCTTACCCTCACAGTACTTTTTCCAGATGGTAATCATATGTATACCAAGCTCAGCTGAAATTGTTCCAGAGTTATGGTAGATCATACATGCACACATCCATATTTATACATATGGATTTTATAAGGTCTCCAAACCAATTAGCCAAATTAGTGTAGCTCGCCTTTGTGCCAAGTCCTCGAGTATTTTTTTTTTAAATCAAAGCATTGTCTTTTGCCTAGTGTATGCCCTATAAATGTCATACATTATGTATAATAACCTATATTTTTACACTTGTTTCCATCTCTATTGAAATATATTCTGTAAACTTTTGTATCCTTTCGCAGAGTCTGCTGTAAATTTGTTTCCGTCATCACATATGTACTAAAATGCTGTAAATATATTCCCTTCTTCGGATGTTCTATGATTTTAATTTATTCTTCATACATTTCCTGTCAAGGTGTTGCTATTTTTGTTGTATTTTTTTCTTTTACGTGTGTTCTGTAAATTTCTTTCCACCTTCGCGCATGTATTGCAAATTTCTTTCTCCTTTCACGATTCTTCTGTAGTTTCTTTTATCCTTCAACATATGCTGTAAACTTGCTTCCTCCTTCGCGGCTATGCCATAAATTTCTTTGCGTTGCGAGAAGTAAATTTCATGTACGTACTTCCTCTTTCCTTCGCTATGTGTTATAGTATTTCCATTTTATGCGTGAGCTGAAAATTTATCTCCATCTTTGGGCAAACGATGTAAACTTGCGTATTTCCTTCGCGCGTATTCTGTAAATTTATTTTCGCCTTCGAATATTTGTTACTTAGTTTTTATCCCTTCGTTTGTGTTATAATTTTGTTTTCCATCTCATACATGCAGGATCGTAACTTGTGCGGGGGGCAACTGTCTTCCCGTTTAAGCTCAATGTTCGAAGGGGGCCCCACTTCAAGATAAAAGTTTCGTTTTCCATATGATACAATCCACACATAAATATATAAAACAAGCATGGAATAGGTTCACCACATCCGAAAAATATTTTAATAAAACAAAAATATTATATCTGGGCCTATTTCAGTACAATACTGTGCTTGCTATTAGGCCCTTCAGAAATTAATATACATTTCTTAAGGCTTTTAGTTGTGTCAAATATTGTCCCCTCGATTTAATATGTAAAGCATGGAATAGATCCGTACACTATTCCCAAAACAACTAAAAATTAATTAAAGTGCTGCTGCTACCCTCATCATCCGAACAAAACATATTTCCTTAAGATAAAGCATAAATGTAATCTGAAGTCCCATTCCGTAGCAGTTTGCGTCAACGAAACGCAAAATTTGCATTGGAATTTGCGATAATTGGCATTGCAGTTATAACTACTCAGGGCCGTACCGTGGAAAATCAGCGCCCGGGGCGAGAGTATACGACGGCGCCCCCATACATATATTCCAAGCAATTTTTCCTATCTTTATTCATTTTTTCTCCCGAATTTTTCGCCACCCTTACTTCGGCGCCCGGGGTCGTCGCCCCGCTCGCCCCACCCCCCTACGGCACGGCCTTGTAACTACTTATTGCAAATCACATATTTAGCGAAAATCGCTATGGAATGAGACCCTACTTCAGTAAAACGCCAAGTGGGGCTCCTAGGAGTAATAAAAAATGTCTTAAGGACTTAAACTCTAGGGTTGCTTAAATTTCATATTTTATATTTTATATTTTCCTACGAAGCCTCAAATATAAATGCTTGCTCTCCCAGAAATGGCATCAAAGTATGGTGTTGCCTACTTGTGCTGTAAATTTGTCTCTCTTTTCTCGTGTATAACATAATAAAGTTGTTCACTATGGTGCACTAATGATAAACAGCCTAAAATGTTATTGTAGTAATTAAATGGCAGTAGTTATTTCTTTAAAGAAAGAAACCATCAACTTATAATAAACTCTGGACACGAGAAAACATTGTATTAGCCAAAATTCTAAGTTATTTAATGAAAAAAACATTGCAGTTTGTTCTCATATCTAATTTTGTTCACTACATAACAAATCAGTGTTTCTTGTTGAAGATGGAAGTCCAAATAAATGGCTTTTGTTTGTCATTTCGACTAAATTAACTATACATCAAATTTATACCTGAAATATTCATATCGAAGAAAAACTGACAATTTGATGAGCTGAAAATTAGTAAAATGCAAGATTCCAAGGTTAGTTACTTAAGCAAAGCTGAAGAAATATGACTAATGTTTATTAAAGCCAAAGAAAACTTTATAATAATACAAAGAAACTACTAAGATATATACAAACTCCAGAAAAATAATTTTAAAAAATTAACAAACTAAAATTATTAATATATTATAATTAGAAATGTCTGCATTCTATATTAACATAAATTAATATAAAAGTAATATTCTGTGAGTGTTCTTCTTTCTGATACCTAAAATATATATTTTTTTAATTAGTGGAATGTTTTTTTTTTTAAATAAGCTCATAATTACAATAAGCTGAAGTCTTTCAAGTCAAAAATAAGTTTGTATCTTATATATAGAACCACTAAAAGTTCATCCTCTCCCTTTTGATGTGCTTTGGTTAAAGGCCGAGGAATAAATTATGGAATTTGAGTACTGTTTGGTGCTATATAAAGAATTGTGTTATTCCTAACTCAAGAAAAATGGATCCATGTTGGTCAATTTATTCCAAAATAATAAAGTAAGGTATACCTTCTGCTGTGGATTATACATATTATATGCAGGGTTTATTGTATTGAAAAGCTACCATCACCATATAGTTTTAAAAAAATCATGTTAAATTCCATTGGAGAAGTTGGCTTGGGAAGAAAATAATGAAAACTGTTGTTTATTGTTATACTGTAGGTGTTTACAACAGGTATTTGTAAAAAGAGATCAGAAACAGTATATTATACCTAACTCTAGAAAGAAAACATATGTCAGATTTAACGATTTCAACAAGAACATGTTCGCAATACTTATTCCACCTTATGCAGAGTCGTTTTGATGTATGATTAGCTTCATACTAAAGCCCTGACTACTGCAGGAAACATGTTAGTTGAACCCTTTAGTGTGGCACTAATCACGCGTCAGAAAGACTCTGCATAGGGCCCATTGAGTTCTTACATTATAATTTTCTGTTGTTCGATGATCCATTACGATTCGGGAACCAAAATACGTTAAAGACTAACTGTATCGGGCCGCACAAACGCTTTGCTGTGTCGAAATCGAGAAGTATTAACATTTTTAAAAAATCAGCAAATAATAATAATATTTGGAATAATTACTATAGGAATAAAATATTAGCTGTACTTATGATGACATTTATGACTGCTAAATAACAATCTCTACAGAAGCTGCACACGCAGCTAAATCCTTGCCAGCCACTGGCTTGCATCGTTGCAGAAAAAAATTCACCATTTGATTCTACCCCACGTCATTATGGGAACATTTACACAAGTTACGTTCACGTTTGCCTAAAGTCTAAAATCGCCACGTTAAGAACTGATGAAGAAGTTGCCTCATTTATCTGGTGGCGTCTAAAACTTTGAATTCACAGTCTATACTCGCAGTAGACATAAATAGAAAATTGAATTAATTAATTAAATTTGCTTGATATTCTTATTCAGCACAAAGGTTACGAAAGGTCTATTATTAACGTGTCCTCGATACAACACCGGATATGAAACTGGTGCAGCTGTAAAGTGCGCAAACCATACGGATGAGTTTAGGCCCAATTGCTAAAATTTCTAAATGAAGTACCGAAAGTACAGCTAACAGTAGTTATTTGGCAATTCCAAATGTACAGATTTAGGATGTTGGCAGAATTTCAGCTCTGGACTTGTGCTTAAAAGGTGTTCTTTGAAGTATTTTTTCCTTCTTATTCCTTTACTCAAATTTGCCTTACTATTAGACAAAACTGTAATTTTCTCAAAAACAGTTCAAACAATTGTTCATAAGCATGGCTAATTATTGAATCAGTATGTCATTAATGCCTTACAGTGTGTAATAATTTATACCTCTCGGAAATGTCTAGAAGAAGTAATTTACTGAGCATATACAACACAAAATGCGCTTAATACTTCTGCAAGGACTTTAGACCATGCGTCTTGTTGATAAGCTTTTGGTGGAGTTTTACTTTTTTTTTTTTTTTTTTTTTTTTTTTTTTTTTTTTTGGAGACAGTATATCACTAGTCACAATAACGTTATATTGAACGAAAGAAAGAAAAACTGAAGTAAATCACAATGTGACAAAATCGTGTTATTTTCCTTGCATACAGTTTATACAGAAAACTAATTTGTAAAAACATGGTCTTTAACTTTGACTTCCTTTGTTTAATACGAACATTTATTTGTTTAACAAAATTCCAAAAACCCATTACACTGAAAACATTAACAATGAAATATCTAAGAGGATTTTAGGAACGAAAGAGCCCGGGCTTAAAGAGTATAAAAGCAACACATTCCTGATGAGACGAAGTATTAAAAAAATGGCAAAAAAAAATTTAGTACGGATGGTCGGTCACGAGTTCCAAACCTGGAATTCACAACGCCACTAACCATTCTTATACACTCGGGAAATTTATGATACGAATTATGTTATTTTTTTTTATCCCTCTCTGTTGTCCTCATTATCTTATTCTTAATGCTTTAGATCCTTCAGTTTCGATGAAAATTTTAACATTTGCAAAAAACAGTCTATTACAATTCTCGGGTATACTTTTCGACGCCCGAAGGTAACAAGCTGAGTTTGATTCGAAAATGGGTTAGTTTTCCATGTCAAGGGGACTAAATGAATCACTTGTTAACGGTGCTGAGTAAGTATACAATGTTTTTTTTTTTTTTTTTTTACCCCCATTGGTTTATACGGGAAAATTACGGTATTTTACCGTTTTCCTTGAAATGTACTGGAATTTAAACGGTTTTATTTTACTGAGGCTATGAGAAGAACTACCTCTTTATTTACATTTTACTGAATAAAATTGTATTTGAAGTAATTTTCAAATTTGTCTCATAAGGGTTGTGTTTTCTTCGCTTTTATATATATTGTGGCTATAGCTTGAGTACCAGAAACTAATCTTTCACATAGAAATGAAAATTAAATTTAAAAAGAAGCTAATGCATGCTGCGAATGAATAATGTGGAGAGAATTAGTACAATAATTAAGAAAAGGAAGGCCAAATCAGAGAACTGCAACAACTTGCGTGATAAAATGTTGTCCATCATCACAAGCTCACATTCTCTGAAATCGAATCAATGAACTCATGTATCGGAGATGAGCGTTATTATATCAGGGAATTATTCTTGTACAAAGAGAAAGTTCAAGCTAACGAAGTCGCTTCCGTGCCCTATATTTTAACACCGTGTTTACAAATGGGACTTTTCCGTTTTCACTTACAGCTATTGCAAATACAGAAAGACAGACTTCTATATAATTCATCAACTACAGTAAACAGCCCGTCTCGCCAGTTTCATAAACTTGATTAATGATGGACGGCTGGTGAAGGGGACAAATATTGATTTCGCGCCACTAAATCAATTTTGTCGCAACATCTCGATAATTTAATTTTGATCAGCAACGTGAATCATTAATTCACACACTCTCCCTTCCCATAAATAACAAAATCGTCGCTAAAGAACATGTGTTTCTCAGTTGTAAATGTGATGACAAAAAGTATGCACATCACACTTTCCTCGCAAATCTTGATTAATTGCTCACTCAATTGAAGGTTCTAAGTTCGTTTACTTAACGACGTTGAATACATTGAATACATGCCATCTATGTTTCTCTTTTAGCCCATTGACTTATATGGAGAAATATATTTTTGCATTTTTGAAAAGATCAAGAATTTTGGTTGTTTGATTTTGTTGATTTTCGCTTCAAATCTATTTGAATGTCCCACATTACGTCAAATTAAATTTTGTTACATAATTTTAATAATGTAGATAAACCTATCTTCAAGATTGGTTGCTATTTGTGGACTTGAAGCGTAAACAATGGATGTAATTGGAAAATTCTCAAATTAATGTTGGTTGCTTCTTATTTCTGTTTTCATCACAATCTCTGAAAATTTTTGTGAATTTTTGTTTCCCCATAGATGTTGTTTAATACATGAGCGCCATCTTTCTTCTTCTTTTTAGCCCATTGACTTGTTTGTGGAATTATATTTATGCATTCTTTTAACAGGAAACAGGAGTTCTAATTATTTGATTTTACTTATTTCCGCTTCAAATCTGTTTAAATATGTCTCTCACTTTGTGAAAATTAAATTTTGTTACGTATGAACTTAATATTTAACAATGACATTTAATATAAGTATATAACATACTCAATATCGAAATGGAAAGAAGAATTAACTCTATTTGAAGGAGAAGCTCATTAAATTCACTTCACTTCAATTTCAAAGAAAACAGAAAAATAATTTCCCATATAAATCAATGGACTTAAAAAATAAAGATGAAGTAGGTACTCGGCCCCGTCAATGTAGTTAAACAGAACTACAGAGCATAAAACAACTGGAGCACAGTGGATCGTTGCCCCCTTTCTTTCTTATGATTTGAGCGAACATAGAAAACTTGAAGTTACGAGTGTTAGTGTGAAGGGATAGATTGAATTTTGAGTTTGAGTGAAGAAATAGGTTGAATTTTGAGTTTGAGTTTTTGTGTTTTCAGTCCTTATGCAACACCGAGGTTATGAGAAACGGGACCTACTATTATGTGAACTTCGAACCACAACCGGGACTCGAATCCAATTAAGGTACGCGGATCATCATAAAAGATAGCCCTCATAGTACAGACCATTTCCCACCACACTGTCTCGCCTCCAAGGGATAGAGTGGGAATTAGGATTGAAGATACTGCCTACATAAACTGAGAAATTATGGACTCGTTACACAGATATTTATTTGCATTTGTCAATTAATGTTCCTCCTATATATGTAAGCCATTCTAGCTTCTTTTGATGACAAAAATCCACATCCTGGACAGATATCTCATTTGGCAAGCGGACAAAAGGTTCTGGTTATAGAGTATATTCAATTTGTGAAAATACAGTCAAATACAGTTGTACCACGATAACTCTTTTCTTTCTTTCTTTTTTTTTTTTACATTTCCTTGAACTCTCCATAACATTCAATGTTAAATATATATATATATATATATATATATATATATATATATATATATATATATATATATATATATATATATATATATATATATAAGTCGAATGTTTAAAAATTACAACCTTGGTAAGTCTAATTTTAAAGGTTTCATAATCATATTCAAATCTCAGTAACTCGAATTTTCGTATCTGCGAACCTCTACAAGGCAAAGTTTAACTCCAGAATTCGAATTTATCTTAATGTGACCTCGGTAACTAGAAGCTCGCTCTATACTTATACATATTGTCATTGTTGCTAATGTGTACTACGTCTCATGTTTTCATGTGTTTTCCTCATGTCTAGACATGAAAGCTCCGCCTCCAAAGCAATAAATGTACGTACATTTTATTTTCATTAGTCATCTTATTTAATTTAAGGAACTTTCACAACTTCGAGTTATAGAGGTTGAACGTATAAAACTTCGAGTTATAGAAGTTGAATGAATAAAACTTCGAGTTATAGAGGTTGAATGAATAAAACTTTGAATGAATAAAACTTCGAGTTATAGAGGTTGAATGAATAAAACTTCGAGTTATAGAGGTTGAATGAATAAGCCTTCGAGTTATAGAGGTTGAATAAATAAAACTTCGAGTTATAGAGGTTGAACGAATAAAATTTCGAGTTATAGAGATTGTATAGTTACTTTTAATGAGGAACGCGGAACCTCGGTATCTCGAATTTTTGTTGTGGTTACCTTGATAACTCGAACTATGATTACTTGCAAAACTCTATAACTTGAACTTTGTCTATTTGTTTCTGCTTCGAGTTATCGATGTCCCTCTGTATCTTATGTCATTTATCTCTGTTGTCTAGCTACATCCATTATGAAGTCATTTTGCATTGAAAACTTCATCAATGGAAAGGAGGAAGCTAGAAGAACAGAAACCATATATTTAGAAGGTACCATCTGGGTATTTTCCCGGTATGTTTAAATTCTTACTCAAAGAATAAAATTGTCACGGTGGTAAGTTAATAATACACCAGAATAAAATTGTGAGAGACTTAGTTTAAGTCACATGATACGCTCTTTAAGTCAGACATGGGCAATTTCTAGTAGTTAAATCCATTTCCCGAAATCATTAAATCTAATACAAATGTAATGTAAATCTAATTCATTCCAATTATAAAAATAATAAAAATGTTCAACTAATCACAAACAACGTATATCTTTATCATGGAAAACAGATCAAGGAGAAAGAACGATAATTAATCTCCTATAGAATGTAGAGTATATTATTTTATACGAACGTTTGCGAATCAGTAGCAAAGCCCTCCCTCATCTCTAGTGCGAGGGGCTCTTGTTCGATTCAGACCATGCGAGTTTATGGTGGACAAAATTGCGTTCCTCCGTTTTCTCGAGGTTCTCCCACATTTTCATTCTACAAAATTTCTCATAATAATTCACTTTTATTGTTCATCCGGAACTGTACATATTCAATATTGTAGAAATTATTATAGCAACAAACAAACTTAACAATCCCTGGTTTCCGTTCATGAGAAACTCTAGAATTCTTAGAAACAATTAACGATTATAAATCAAAAAGACCATTACGATAGCCTACATGAATCTGGAAGGATTTACCAAAAAAAAAAAAATAAAATAAAACTATTATGCTATGGGTAACATTCCTTCAAATTATACGAAAGAAATTTCTACGTAATATTTAAGCAGTTCTAAAGAAAAGATTTTCTTTTTCTAAGACAACGTTAACATTTCTAAAAACGAAAAACCGTAACACGCAAAGGCTGTCAGATTTGATTAATTCGTCATGCTCGCTGCTTGCATTAACATCGGGAGAAAACTAAAAAAAATGCTTCTCTCCGTTCAGTTTTAAACCTCAATGAAAAATTGATATGAAATCTTCAGTGTAACGTCTCACGCATACATATGCTGTTTAGACTAAAGGAGACAATGAAAGGGAATAACTATGGGGAAATTGGTCAAATAAGAATATGAAAAGAAAGTAAAGAACTCCGAGAAAACGGAGAGACACAATGTTTTCTACACAAACTCATACGACATGAGATTGAACAGGAACACTTCGAATTAGAGGTGAGCTCTTTACCATGTGGTTTTTCTATCAGATACACGTACTTCCGTTTTCTACCGAATTATCCAAACAGAAGGTTCAAAAGTCCGATTTACTCACGATTTTTACAATTCTTTTCAATAGTTTTCAAGGAGAATGAGCTTTTGTTCGAGTTATCCAAGTTCGGAATAACGGAAGTCCGTTGTGTATATAGTCTCAGAAGAATATTAGTATGGTAAGTGTAAGTGTATATTTCTTGGAAAGAGAGCTAAAATGCAGAACCCCCCTGTACACATATAATGCCATTCTTTAGAATACATGAAAGGTCATTTTTTCTTAATTACAGCATGCAGCATAATACCATAATAGAAAAAAGGTCGGACAGTCTGCATGCTAGGGTTAATATATATTTTCTGCTTACAATTTTTCATACAAGATGGGAGATGTAATGAAATAAGAATTTGAGCTAAAAAGTACTCTCCGTTAATTCAAACACAAACGTGCAAGGAAAATGGAAAAATTTAAAGGAAATAGCAGAAGGTGAAACGAAAATGCAGAAAAAACTTAACGGTAATGCGTTTCGGAAATTTTAGTTGACTGTACCTATAGCTTCTACTTCGCATAACTTAAATAAGTATGTGTATATGGCACTTACGTCATATCTTTGTTTTGGTATAAAAAATGTCTACATCATATTTTCAGCTAGAGAAACACTTTTCTACGGACTTCAAATACTTGAAATGCCTAATATGGGTTATGTCTTTAATGTTAAATGAATTGTCAGTTGGGAGTGTGTTGTACCGTACACATGGCACGATAGTTAAAATTTTTTCTTCACATATTACTATCTTTCTTTACTGCTATACGATGTTAACATGTTTTAAGATTCATGAAACTTTGGGAATAGCATGGAAATAACTTGCTCTTGCTCGAATTTTAAAGATATCTACAAATGCATGTTTGCATTTAATGCTTCAACATAAAATGTAATTTCCACTTATCGATCAACCACTCTTACATAATAGCAGGTCCCGTCCTTCATAACCACCGTGTATAAAGACTTTTTTCTGTCTCTGAATATTACTATTTTAGATTTATAAACAACTCATTGGCCGCATCATAATTTGGGCGCTTTCTTTCTGATTTTCCATATTTTACATACTAACTAACTTTGTGGCCTATGGAACCCGAAAGTTAAATGCCGCGTTCACAAAAGCTCTCCATTGACTTCTATCCTTAGCCAACTGGATCCAGTTCCTATTTTGTACTCCTACATCTGCTAGATCCATCTTAATATTATCCTCTTATCTGTTCCTAGATTTTCCGATTGAACATCCAGTTAAGACTTTTAAAGCGTTCCTACTTTCTTCCATTCTCGCTATATGACCTGCCTACCTGAGCCTCCTAGACTTGATGACTCTAAACAAAGTTTGGTGAACTGTATAAATTATGCAGTTTCTCGTTATGAAGTTTCCGACATTTCCCATTTCCGTTCTTCTTGGGTCCGAATATTCGTCTGAAGATTTTTCTTTAGTCTGCGTTCTTTCCTCAGAGTAAGTGACCATGTTTCGCAGCCATACAGCACAACAGGCATGATTATCGTTTTATATATCTCGACAAAATTCGCGACGACAAAAGATTTTAAACTAACTTAATAATAAGAATTCTGTGCTTTCTCAATCTCGAACGAGAAGTGACCTAGTTAGCGCATATTTCTAATTGCAATTAAATAATAAACCATAACAACAACTTCCATGTAGATACAAATGCTTAATAATGTAGTTCAAGATGAGGTTAAGACTTTTGGAATTCCTTTTGTTTCTAGAAAAAAAATAAAGAAAATAAATCATGCTTCATAACAGCAGGGGCGGATCCAGAGATCGGGGCGATCGCCCCCCCCACAACAGGAAACTTTCTTATTTTATATATAAATAAACCCATCCATAACAAGTTTGGAGCTCTTAAAAGTAGCAGTATTACCGCCGACCGCCCCCCCAGAAGTCCGTCCTGGATCCGCCCCTGCATAACAGCATAAGGTATACTGAATATGAAAGGGAAGATTTTACCAAAAGAATTGAGCAGACACAATCAAAGGGAGAATATAAGGCACCATGCTTGGAAATGGAGGGAGGGGTGTATAAAACACTCACAGAATATTACCTTCAATGTGACTGGGGATACCTGTCCGATGCCAAGGTGACGTGGGCGTGCTCTTCTCTTGTGGTTCCGAAAATCCGTTCTCAATCGGAGAGTCGAGGGTAAGATCTGGATAGTCATCATCGTCATCATCATCATCGTCGATCTGTAACATATCAATAGTTTTCATATGGGGTTATAGACATTCAACATATGCAATAAATAATACCTGATCATAAACAACGTTATGGTATGATATTAGTAGCACTATATTTTTCCCCATTCTTTCAAACATCTTCATTATAGGTGAAGTAGTTATAATTTGATTTGTTTTAAATATAAGTTTCAACTATCGCATTTTCGAAAATAGTTCTGCTCTGAAAGTCACGTTACTATACCATATATTCCTAATTTGGGGCTCATTTTTTTTACAAGTCCTAAGTTCTTGTCTCCAGAAAAATTAAAGCAGAGCGTTTACTATTCCTACTAGAAGTCCGTTCTTTCCGCAAGGTTTCTTCCCTTCTAGGTTAAAAAAAAACTTAATTATTACCTGGTTAATTATTTAATTGAAAAGTCTTAAATAGTGAATTCAGTGTCATTAAGCGATTCTAAGATACGAAAATCTTAATTTAATAATTACAGCCCCTACTCCTGTATCTTCCTACCTTTTGTTCTTCCCTTCTCGGTCAAATATGAAAACAAATTAGCTTCGTTTAACAGTTGTGATATTACGGTAGATTTCTAAACTATGTACAATTCAATATTGAAACAGATCTTCACTTGTGGCTGCTATAGAGAGAGAATGTAAAAGATAGAACCTTCATCTGACACTAAATCCATATCGAAAACAGTTTCTTGCTATCTTTTACAATCATTACTACATATATACGAATCAATACTGAAATCCAAAGGTCTACTATTTTCAGTTTCAGTACTAGAATAAAAGCTCGTTTGTCGATTCCTATCACCGTCTTCGCTCTATGAGAATCAATATTAACCGAAAGTAATGGTAAATTTCTACCATTTCCGGTTGGAATAGGGAGTAAAGTGAGAGATGGAAATTAATTCTTGCGGTATTGAAACCATATCAAAACCTCCCTCTCGTTATCTCACAGTAAGCAAGCATATCTACAGTAAGTCTAATTTTACACTTAATGTTCCTTGATAGACTTAACCTTAGAGACCATCTCTGTGTAAGGCTTTGCAGAGTATAAATTTCAAAATGAAATGAAATCTTTCAGTTTTATGTCCGACGATTATCCTGGCTAGGCGAAAAGTGGCGGTGACGAGAAACGAATTCAATGGCAAAATTAATAAAGTGGTAAAAACAACGGGAGAACCCCGAGAAAACCCACGAACACGGTGTTTGTCCACCACAAAGCTCACCTGGCGCGAGCTGGGATCGAACCAATGACCCCACGCTCTACCACTGAGCCATTATGCCCCTAAGTATAAATTTCAAGTCATGCTTGGAGTCCAGATAGCTTTGACGTATAAACCTATATATGCTTAAACCACATGTAAGAATGAAGGCTGTGCAAAAATGCTAAAATTAAATTTAGCCTTAGATACTCTTTCTCTGTATGTACGGTTTGGCCAAGTTATGCTTGACAGGCGTGTCAATTTAAGGTTAGTGTAAAGGGACAAGTTTTGCCGATAATGTCATTACAGTCTTCGTATCTCTTCCATGTATTTTTTACCTTTCACGAAAATTTACAATTTATTTTACAAATTTCAACGTAGAGACTTCAAATTTTTAGAGAAGGAACTTCATAACCTATTAAAGGGAACAATCCGTGCCGATTTTTTATTTAGAATTTTCTTCACTATTAAAACAGTTCCATTGTTAAAGGTTTGGATATCCATTTCAACAATCAAGCCATTTCAACAGAGGAAAATTCTAAATAAAAAATCGGCACGGATTCTTCTCTTTAATAGGTTATGAAGTTACTTTTCTAAAAATTTGAAGTCTGTAGGTTAAAATTTGTAACAGAAATTGTGAATTTTCGTGAAAGGTAAAAAATACATGGAAGAGATACGAAGATTGTATCGACAAAACTTGTCCCTTTAAACCAACCTTAAAGGAAATTTTAAGGCTAGCCTTATATTGTGTATTATTGTCAAGCCTAAAACAAGCTTGCAATCGAGGAACTAGCAAGTTTGCTACAACCTTGGTTAGGTCTGCAGCCATATAATGCAAATTTGTGCAAGCTTACAGACTTGGCCTTGAAGGTTTGAGTAAGGATGTTAAAAGTCTAGAAATCCTATTAGAGTCTTTATTACCGTTTTTCGCTATAGTGATAAGCGTTGAAACCGGAAATCCTAAATCTCCACCACTTCCGATTTCAATAGACGGATATAGATGGAGATGGAACTTATTCTTGGGACGATGAATTCATGTCAGAAAGAAATTTTATAGTTTTTTGCTTTATGGCAATCAATACTGAAACCGGAAGTAGTATATTTCTACCACTCCGCTTATAAAACTGGAAATAAAGTCAGGGATGGAACATATTCTTTCAGTATTAACTCCAAATTATGATAGAAAACCACTTATCTCTATCTAACACCGTTTTGCACTATTGTAATCAGTGTTGAAAACTGATAAACCGTAGATGCCATTGCTTCCGATTCACATACAGGGATAAAGATCGAAATCAAAATTTTTCTGAGACACTCAATTGATTCCGAAAGACCATTTCTCAATATTTCTTACCTTTTTTTTTTTTTTTTTTGCTCCATGGAGATTATTATTTTATTAAACCGGAAGTAGTAGTAAATTTCTATCAAATCTGATCTTGGTAGAGAGATACATAGCAGAAGATAGAAACTTTTCTTAAAATACTGAGTTGATTTTTTTTTTTTTAAAAAAAGTTTGTCGCTATCAATTATCGTTTTGTTTTATAACGATCAACGTTGAAACTAGAAATAGTTGATTTCTACCACTTCTGGTTTGAATAGTGGATTCCCGGGGGAGAAGAAACCTATGTTTGGGACGTTGAATATTTAAAAAACAAAAATCCTTTTTCGATATCACTTTACGTTTTTAGCTCTGATACGTGTTGACGGACATACGGACATGGCTGTTTTATATGAATTCTGACACTTATGCATAGCATAATTTCGAAATACTCTACAAGCGATTAAACACGTATTTAATTCTCTAAAAATCGTATAAAGTTCAAATACTAAATTTCAGTTTCTAACCTTAATAGATTCCGAAAATACGGACAATTTATTAATAATAATTCAAACCCCCACTCCCTCTCCTCCTTCCACGTCGAATTTACAAGAATCCTTCCTTAATGGTACGTCACAAATCCAATGTACTGTCAAAATTTCAAGTTTTCTAGACTAATTAATTTAGCGTGGGCATTGATCAGCCAGTCAGGCAGGACTCCTTTTGCGTGTACATTTATTTATTCTCTTCAATTTTTTTTAAAAAAGACGATGCATCAAAGATGCTACACAGTACTGCAAATCATTACTGAGTAAAATTGCAGTAAGTCAATGGCAAATGTACTGTCAATGAGTTATTGTTAAATTACAAACAACAGTGAAAGGAAAACAGTTGATATTAAAAGAATACTAATATTAGGAAACTGGATTGTTATCACTAGCTGCTTATTGAAAGCCTAATGTAAATTCTTCTGACCACATATTCTCAATAGTTAAGAAATCAATGCGTACGTTGAGGCTTCTTTCCCGATTTCCTTAACTACGCACTGTAGCATCATTAGCAAAGTTCTATAAAACACTAATAGCACGCAAGATCGAATACTGCTCTCCCATATGGGCCATAGTCGCACCTACACATCTCTCTAGACTTTATTCTATTCTCAATTTCTTTACTGTTATAGTACGTTTTCGTACTATAGTACGGACTTCGAATATTACCTAAGGAGGAATTTTTGCAATATCTTAATTAGAGATGGCCTTTATCGAAAAATCTGTTTTTCGATTTTCGGAAATTTCATTTTTCGTTTTCCGCTTTTTCGAAAAAAATCGTTTTTCGTTTTTTCGAAAAAAATTTCGTTTTCGTTTCGGAAAATTTTTCGTTTTTCATTTTTCGTTTTCGAAAAATTCATTTCATTCATAGCTACTGCTAATAGCTATTTTTTGAGTGTTGAGCATGATGACAAACAGGTTAAGGCCGTCATATAAATTCTTTATTACATTTGATAAATGGTAAATTTGTACTATTTGAGTAGTAACGTAATTTTGACTCGCCTTCTATAATAAATATGAGGCTGAAGTTTGTGAAATATCAACTTTTTTCTGGTATCGTGGACACAATATTCATCAAGTACGCGTCATATTATACTTCGTTCTGAAACAAACAAACAAAAAACGGTGATTTTAATGTGCATTATTATTATTATTATTATTATTATTATTATTATTATTATTATTATTATTATTATTATTATTTGCATATTTTGCCAATTTTCAGCTTTTACGTTATTTTTTGTCATTTTTCTTTAAGTTTCAGCAATTTTTCGTCATTGTTTCAATTTTTATAATATTTTCGAGACTTTCCACCAAAGTAAACACATTTTGTCATAAGATAACAATTTACAACCAAAATAAAGAGGATCTGAACTACAGATGTTAGTATTTGTTCATATGATATCAACACAATACTGGTGTAATGCTACCATATGTAAGATAAGTAGAAAAAATGGGAATTTTCATTTTTATTAAACATTTCCAAAATTAATTTGTATATATGTGTAATATTTTCTAAACCATTTCTGACGTTTAAACTTGTTACTTTTTCTATGGTCTGTACCTTGGTTGAAAGAGGCAGTGTATCTAGGAAGTCCTCTCCCTCACCGAATGTGTTTCTGATTTTCACTTTTCAATTTTTCATATACAATTTGTTCAATTCTAAACAACAATTAATTGGTATGCGTAGACGCATTATTCCTTTTATCTTTGCAGTGACGTGCAAGACATGGAAACACACCATGCTACATAGTATTCTGAGATGTGGGAAATAAATAGATTTTACGCTGAATAATTTATTGTATTTCTCTTATTCACTAAATTGTTTAAAGTTATAGCTTATTTGGTTGTTTATTTAAAATCAAAATGACATATTTTAACTGAAGAAACTACGTTTTTTTTTTTTTTTTTTTATCGCAGACACGATGTCCATAATTTCGTAAGTTTGTTGTATTCTTTTAGAAGTTACAGTTACAATTTTAATCGCTGTTTTTCACAAGATTATTTTCCATTGTTTTTTAAAGTATTCTATAGGTCATATATCTATAGTTTATAGATAATGAACTTTCGCCCCCTAATAATGAATAATAATAAAATAAATATATAATTAATATAAAATAATAAATATAAAATAACATTTAACATTGCCAACAGTTTAAACTGATCATCGCAATATAATTCTTACTTTTCATCCCAACTACCCCGATGACAGAACGTTCTTTGTCTTTCTGCGATAAGCTTTTGTAAGTCAAAAATTTTCTGCAGGAATTCTTCAAACATTTTCTGCAGAAAAAACACTTGTGATTGTTAAAAATACGCTTTACGCGACGTAAAAAACAGTTCAAACTATGTTAAGCATACGCTTTACGCGACGTAAGAAACAGTTCAAATTATATCTATGCGAGTCGTCCGTGCATTTAAGACATCTGCACGCAGCAGATATGTTTTTACACTTTTCTGTTGGCTATATTATTTTTCCTCTGGCATTTTTTCTGCACAGGCGCGGCAAATTTTCTGCGATCACATCGCAGATCGCGACATGTTCTGCTATGTGGCCAACCACTACCCCTCAATATCCTTCAATGGTGGAACGAGCTAATCAATTCTTTATTTAAAAAAACTTTAACGCAGAGTCAAATTATGTCCACTGAATCTTATCGGCCAAATTTAATGGATTGCTTCCAACTGCAGTACATAGTAGTTTGCGAACTACGTTATTGGGACAGGACCTACAGTAATTTAGCATATACTTTCATTCAACTCAATACTGAAAAAAGCGTAATTTCTCTGATGTACAGGCTCATACAACTTAGTCTGAGAAAACTACATCCCTTCGCTAATACCTTCAGAAAATCTCGCCAGTTACTCCTGTTCGAGTTCTGAAATAGTCTTATTGATAATCTTACAAAATCTCCTCTGCAAATCACAGTATATGTCATATGAAAATAAACCACTGACTGCACCAGTCACTATTTCAGACTAATTTCCAAAGACACATAAACTATTTCATCATATATGGATGTTATTACTTACGAGACAAATCAAAGAAAATCTATGTGTTTTACTTAACATCTTTCATCCTTGGTCTTCACATTCTCCACACAGACTGTGAGACCTCACATATAAAAAACTTATTTCTAAAATTACAAGATCTAAACAGACTTCGTTCTACATTAATCATATTCGCAATTTAAATGATACTTTAAATTACCTGTAATTTCGAAAAGTCCACTTTAATAAGTCTTCGGGTGGGTTGTTGCGATACAGGCTCATCGTCTCCTTGTGTATTGGGCTGCGGATTTACTGTAATACACGAAATATTACAAATTAGTCATTACAATATTGAACTATTAGAGCTGTTTATTGAAATAATCAATTATAACGTAAAATAGTGACCAGTGTGCGAATTAGGTTATTTATGTTGGGGAGGGAGGCATAAAGTCAGGCGGAACAGGATACAGAGGTTTGAAGATGCATTAATTCAAAATGAGACAATGCGGCCCCCCTCACCACCAACTTGCCAACACACACAAATTTAATTATCTTACAACAGTAATGAAAAATAATTTTTATTAAATAAGAAACTTATTCATCAATAAACTTAGTAACAATGACTAAATATTAATAATATATTGTCTCAGTTAAACGAACCCTCACGAATGTATTTAAGTATAGAATTGAAAGTACATTTTTATTGGATATGCCTAATGTAAAATATTTGCAAATCCACTCATGACTTCGGTATACGTAGTTAGTACAACACTGTCATTCAAATTCATTCCCCGACAATGAACTGAAGGGCATGGGGATAGATTGCAAGTGACAGCTATAGGCACAAAAAAAATGTTAAATGGTGACGGAGAAAACAGCAGTAGTAACGTGTATATCGTGGTATAAAATTATAAGAGGCCAGAAATGAATAGTTTACATCTTTAGTTTCGAAATAAAGTTAAAGATCAAAAAGCAGTAGAACTTGACCATTTACTCAAACTTTCTATTATTAAACATAATTTGAAGGGCAGGGATGTTTCCGTTTGTTTCATTTGGATTAAAATGTGATTGAGGGAGAAAATCCCCGTCAACCGCCTCAATAATTCTCACCCTGGCTATGACAGTTAGAGAAAATATGTTTTCGATGTCACACAAAATTCCAAATTGTTCGAAATACATCATACCATTATAGAAGTTCAGTTGTTGAGAGATATATAAGACATCTCGTTGACACACAATAATTTCAGGTTTCCCACGTAGTTCGTACGAAATGCAAGAAATTTTAGAAGAATTTTGTTCTTTTCTTCTAGTTGGTGTCCAACTTTTACATCTATATAATACAACACTAAAAATTATGTTTTCATAAATTCTCGCTTTTATTTTTATTATTATTATTATTATTATTATTATTATTATTATTATTATTAGTTTATATAGAAGCTAACTCATTAATAACATATAATGTCAAAAGTTAATTATTTAATTTACATCAAGCAGTGTAGCTTACTTATGTTGTAAGAACATTATTTTCTTGAAATATTGGATTGTTTCGTTCACTGAAGTTTTAACGTTCCTTTTAAGCATCGAGGATATATAACACAGGAGTACTGTTTAAGTAATTTTGTTTATGCGGAATCTAAAGCACTATTCGGGTCTGAATCTGAACCACATGACTGCAAAACCAAACAATTGTTCGAATAGTGAATAATGGAAGAAAATGGTTTGAACAATTACTAAATTTATTTATTTGTTGAATTTATCATCTCATGGTTGTGTCCTTCAGGCTAAAGAATATTATTTATTTATTTATTTATTTATTTATTTATTTATTTATTGAGTTTTAAGTTTCCTGACTGTGTCTTTGGAACGAAGTAGACCATTTAAATTTACTGAGCTTGACGTCTCACGGTTGTCTTTCAGGATAAAGGAGACAATTTATTTATTTAATCGAGTTTTGCGTCTCACGATTGTATCTTTAGACTAAGGGAGATAATCAGAAATACATTATGATAATGAAAAACTGGTAAAAGGACAACCAATAACGTATATTCAAATCATCTTAAAACTTTAGAGCAGGGATGCAAATAACCACTCGCCTACTCGCCCGGGGCGAGTGGTTCATCGGTGTGGGCGAGTTATTAGACAGGAAAGACTTCACGATTGGGATATGGGATGTGGGATAGTAGCTTTTTTCTTGGGCTAGTAAAATTTTATTGCTTATTTGCATTCCTGCTTTAGTGATAAATCCACTTTTGAACGTAATTGAACGAAAGCTTGAAACATCTGCAACCCAGCAAAACGAAAGGTTGTGCGGGTCACCTTATATTTTAGGATGAAATCGCGTAACAAGGCATAACGCAGCTAACAAACTTAACTATGAACTGTCTTTCCAAATCGTCTCCTGCCCTAACTGTTGATACGAATGCCGGATGGAGTACGTATGACACGAATTCCTTTTACGTACAGGGTTATCCATAAATCGCTTCACAAGAATACATTTTGCAATACAGAGCAAACTCTCGTTAACTGGAATTGGGAAATTCGAACAAAAGTTTATTTCCCTTGAAAATTGTATTGAAAGCAATGATACAAGTCATGAACTTCTGAATCGAATTTTTGGACCTTTTATTAGGATAATTCGACATAATTGCAATACAAAAATGTTGAATTTATTGCAAACAGAAGAATAAAATTTCAACTGGTTTTCATTTATCCAAAGGCAGTCGTAGGGAGGAGTGATACAAAAACACAATCCATCTCATAACGATAAAGAAGAAGAAGGTGAGATAGGCGATAAAGTAAAGAAAAGCGTGCGCGTCAAATTCATTTGAAGTTTCTGAAATGTATGAAATGAATGTGAACCAAATGTTATTAATGAAGTTTTTCACGCAATAAAGAAATTAAATATTTTGTTGACAATGTAAAAGCAAATCAAAACAAACAAATCACGGACATCTCTAACTGAAAACAGATAATTACGATTGGTACTCTTATATCGTCCCTCTCGAGAGAAAGGGGTGTATCTCATTTTTTCAACTTTTCCAGGAGACAAGTTTAAAGATGTTATTATAAGTTTATTTTACCGTGTACTCTCAAAATTTAATTTGATCTCGTAAGTTATATACCTGACACGAAGGATATCAAACTAAATTTTAAAAGAAGACGATACAATAAATAATGAGAAAAGGTTTAAACTTGTCTCCTGGGAAAGCTAAGAAAATGAGATACGCCCTTTTGTCTCGAGAGGGACGATATGTGGTACTGTTCTTCAATGTGTTTTCCATGCTACACGTGTCTTAACTTACGTGCGAGTAAATGAGCTTTGTTTGCAGTATTGGATCACGCAAATAATATGCTATCTTAAAGGTAACGTCTACTGCATATTATAATATTATTACTATTTCAGATTCAGTAGTTTGCTTGAGTTAACTTATTTAAAAATCCTTAATTTACGTGTATATTTCGAATTTTGGAAAATACGGACTTTTAAATGTCCCCTTATGCTTCGAATAATAAAAAGTTAGTTGTAAATACAAGTATAAAAACATAACTTATACTTCCTTATTAACGTAACATTCCTGTTACAACCCCGAGCTCCAAGTATCCTCTTTTATTTCTACTGCAAAGAATATCTTTTAAAATAACTTTGAAATAACATTATTCTTTGATTGGTAACTTCTTAATGATCGTTAACTTGCACGAATATCCTAAACAATGTAGAAAATAGTTTTAAAAAGTACTTTTAATCACCACATGATTTAGACTGCTACAGTTGTAGTATTACAGCTTCTACGCTAGTCTACTCAATGAAGACTAAGCGAACATCTAGTGTAAAGAGTCTTTCTTATACTTACATCTATCATATATTACACAAGATTATAGTTTAGTGTTCCATGCACAGAAGAAGCAATCGAATTCATTCCTTACCCTTGACCGATTGCAAACCCAAACAACAGAGACAGTCTATTAAATTAGAGAGTCTCAAAGAAAATTTACGTCATATTTAATCAAAATGTAGTAACTTCTACAAAATTATCGTGAAAAATTATCACTATACATATATAAAGGTAAGTTTCTAGTTGGGGTTTAATTACGACCTTCCATCTTTACTCTTGGCCAATTTTAACCCAAGTAATAGGCCTATTTAAAAGTGAAAATTCCATATATAGTGTCTGTAAGTAGAAATCTAACCTAACTATACCTTACTCGACTCTACTTTATGTACTGGTGTAACCTTTCGCCACATTGATACTATGTACAGCAGAAATAATGGTTGGTTTAGAGTTTTGAGTCCCGTTCAACTATATGAAACATGAACATACGTGTAGCTTAACGTGGGATCAGAACTACTTGGAACTCCTATCGGAAATCGAACCGGTATCTCCCGAGCAGAAATATTGACAAACTATTTTTTAAAAAGAAAGTAAGTGTTTTAAGTTTATTTTTGTAATACTTCTGAATAGGGATTGGATTGAATTAGTTTAGAGTCCTGTTCAACACCAGGCCTATATGAAACGTGAACCTACAGCTTAACATGAAATCCAAATCACATGAGCTTCTGCTTAGAATCGAATCTAGGTCTGCCGAACCCAATACGTGTACCCTAGTACATTTTTTAAATTTGCTTGATGTGGCTTGAAAAAAAAAAGTAAGATCATTTTCCTAGCCACAAAGTAGAACAACGAACTTGAAGCTATAGTTTTTCTTTTATTATTTACAAGAGAAACATGATAATATTCTATTCGAAGATTATACAGAAATTTCCATTCCTATTGAACTTGGCATATATTATATTGGACACAACATTGCACGAAATAACGAACACGCTTTGTTTTCAAATTACGTTACGCGAAAGTTTTTCCTTTCCATTATAAAATGTTTTATTCCAAACTTTTAATCGAAACTAAAAGAAAGAAAAAACAAACTAAAACACATTAGCGTTTTCTCTGCATTTAGCAACTTCCATTTAAAAAAAGAAGAAGATATTTCAAGCTGAAAGGAAAGCAAAAAGAAAAGAGAAATCTTAGGTCTAGAAAGAAGAAAGAAAAAAAGAAGAAAAGTACCGCATCGAACTGAATACATTTTAGATCGCCGATCAATACCAAGTTGAGGCAAGGTATTTTAGGAGAGATTCAAGAAGAAGAGGAAGAAGATAATCTATAAAAAAAAACATAAAAAGTGAAACACAAGACCACCTTGAAAAGTTTAGAATCATATACGTTTTTTTTTTCTTTCTTAAGAAAGAGTATTCAAGAAAAACTTAACGTTGTCACGATTTTCTCTAAGTTGTTCCTTCGAAAGTTCAATTAGCATTAAGATTTCTTGTTAACATAACGAAGGAAACGTTTTTTTTTTTTAAATGCCACAATATATTTTTTAAAAAATAAAATTTAACTGATCAAAGTCATAATATTTTCGATACTATTCGTAATCTAGAAAGCGAGTTCTTTTTTAGAATCGAATTAGTTGTATGTTGATATTTTTCAAGATTAACATCACGTTATCATCAATATTAATATTTAAATAAAATTTCATATTGTCTGTACAGACCATAAAATCTGAAAATGAACTGAACTCTCTCCGACTTAAATATTGGGTTGTGCACGACACGAGACAGAATTTTCCTGACAAAATTCGAGTCGAGACAACGTTCTTCTAATAGAGAAATATAGATTCTTCGAGTCGAGACGTCACTTTTACAGTCTATTTTCGAGACGAGACAGCCTGAAATCTTGTCTCGTGCCCGTTAAATGTCTTCAGCTCTTGTTTAAAAGAAACTATGATAAATGTTAAAAAACTGATGAAATTATTGGTGTAATGATAAAATTCAAGACTAAAGGAAAAAATGAATACAAACGTCCTTCTTCAGCAGTGAGGATATATCACCATCTCCCGATGGAATATGAAGTCATCTTTCAATTCCCTTCATTCGTCATTCTCCAAAAAGTAATAGCACCTTTCACTTTTAAACTTAATCTTTGACTCTAACGTTCCATACCCGCTACACCATTTTTTCCTGATTTGAAAAGTGAGTATCGTTTGGAGTTTTACCATTCTGTATCTTTCCCTATTCACCGGTTTGCTCGTCTCTTTCTGCCGCACATGTTTTTCTTAAAGACTTTAAATTCAAAAGTCATCTGTTTGTGTTCATTTCTCCGAGTTATGTCCACCTCTTACATTTGTATGTTAGCACATTAAAAATTATGCTTTCAGAAATTTTCCCTGTGTTTTTCATTTGGGTGTCCTACGAGACAAGTCAGGAGGTTATCTCGTCTAGGAAAGTGTATCTCTTTGTATTGGGAAAGCTCTGTATAGTGGACAACCCCCGTTCGGACCTCCAAGACTTCTTCCCTTTCAGTCGAGCCATGTCTAACATGTTCCTTTAAAATTGTAAATTTTCTATACAAAAATTAGTTGCTAACATTTTTAAAGTGTTTTAACTATTGTTTCTCGGTTCTTGTTTCCCAAAAATGTCAAACTATTCATTTTATGTCATGGCCCTATCTTCTGGACACCACTTCTCGACATACACCTACAGTTTAACGTGAAATCTGCACTACATGCATACTCTAGGATCAAATTTGGATCTCCCATAGTTTAATACCATACCATTAATCATTTGGCTACGAGAGAAAGTCTTATAGTTTCATTTTTAAAAATAATTAACGCATGACAAGACAAGAAATACGTACAACTTCGAAAATCTTAATTGAAAGATATTTAAAATAAAGTTTATGATAATTTTAGGTCATAACGGAAGACTTGACGGTGTGTGCTTCAGTATCAGTTTCACCTTAATAGGTGGCGTCTTATTGCGCCTGTTATAATTGGTCAAGAACGATTCTTACAGCCATAAAAGTACGCCTTTTGTAATTTCTCAAAAACTACATATCAGGATTTGTACTCACGCATGTCATTTTGTTTAGCCCAATGAGATATATCAATTGATGTATCATCTGTAGACATTTTTTAAAAATGTTCACTAGCTGAGCCTGAGCTGTCTACTCAGCACATCGTTCTGTTAATCTTATGGGCTCAAAACGGCCTCTAAAATGTTGAATAGAACAATAACGACATGGTTTTTGAAAATTTCAATGAGAACTGGACAATCTACACATTTGCAATCGACTAGTGAAAATGGCACGTTTCTAGCACTTGTGGTTTTCGAGATCTCATTGTCGAAAGGATTGGAGACAAACTTATAAAATTTTCTTTGCAGACAAACACATAAACCTAGCACTTTAATATATAAACTAGCTGAACCTGCGCTCTCTAAACAGCGCATCATTCACATATGAGCATAGCAAGAATCTCCTTGTCATTCCTCACATCTGTACATGTCCCTTTACAGACACAAGTGAAAGACGTCTTGATAAAAATCGGCAAGAGATACCGTAGAGGGGAGATTTTTTCGATTACTTTCTTAATATCTCGCACCGTTTGCAAGATTTGATCCTACTTCCGGTTGGAGTTTTTAATTCATGTGTGATCAGTGTTTTCTTTCTTCTTGCATGCAGTATGTAGTAAGCAAATACATTACACACACAATTAATTATAATGTCAATGATATATGGTGTTCAAAACACTCCAAACAACAAAGATTCAACTTAGACTGGAGAAATGGTTATCCTTCGTTGTTCATTATAATTTGGCGATGAAACAAACGCCTGAGACATATACAACCCCTATATACAACTAAGTGGTGTTGGAATGTATAATACGTAGGATATGATTTTTTTTAAATTTCAACACTTCCAATGTGGTCGTAAAAATGTAATAAAGAAATAATGGCCATGCTTTTTAAATTTTCAATTAGAACTGGACAATCTACGCAAAATTTGCAATCGATCACTGAAAACGTCATGTTTCTAGAGCCTGTAGTTTCCGAGACCTTATTGTCGAAAGAATTGGCCAGAAACATATAAACGTCCACAAACGAATAGTTTAAAAGAACTCTTCAAAGATGGCAGCACAATTCATTTGCATTGATTCTGGAGAAGGTTTATTATAATACAAAGGCTCTGAACAATAATCTAAAAAGTAACAAACTATGAAAAAGGTCTATTTAAATATTTTTTTAAAAGTACACATACTTTAAAATATTTGTCTTTCTTAAACGTGAAATCACAAATAACCGTAAATCAATGGTCTGAAATCAAAAGTTACAGGTTGGAGCTGAGCCGTTTTTATTGCTATTGTAGCATTTTAATAGATTATACGCAGCTAACACTGTAAGAATTATCATCAAACGTTAATCTATATACAATGGAAGCTCTCCTCGCTGCTGTAATGGCTAGCATACGTGCCCTTGATGCACAGAATCCAATGTTCGATTTCTGATGAGAGTCATGCAATTTAAAAGCATTACATGGTTTTCGTATTCCAGCTTAAACTATAGGTTCATGTCTCATATAGGTTCATGTCTCATATGTCTCATGTCTCATATATCCTGAAAACTCCAAACAACTACATGCAGTAAACTTTATTTGTTTGTTTTGTTATAATGGTTCTCAACCTGGGAGGCATGAAAAGGGAGCAAGGAGGCGCAATCTACTGACAAAAATGAGCTACATTTGTAATTATAAATCTCTCACAAAGAAATATTAAATTAAATACCGTAAAACACAAAATAACTATTGTCAGAATTGTCGTTCCATTACAAATAAAACTGATAAAAAAAATAATACTGCACTACAAGGATATGCAGAAATTTTGCTGAAAATAAAGATAAATTGGTGAGAATTATTATTATTATTATTATTATTATTATTATTATTATTATTATTGTTATTATTATTGAATATTTGAGACTTCAAATCTCGAAAGGGGTCAGACCAACGAGTAAGGACTGAAAAAAAATGAAATCTTTGAGTTTTACGTCTCACGATTATGCCGGTTAGGTTAAAGGAAACGGTGAGGATGAGAGATGAGTGAAATGGTGGAATGAAGAAAGTGGGAGGAAACGGGAGAACCCCGAGAAAACCCACGAGCACGGCGAGTAAGGACTGAATGGCGTGAATCAGGAATTAGATTTCTGGGTTTTCGGTATCTGTGGTCATGTTACATATGAAAGATAACGTCCCTCAGCAATCACACTACCCGAGGAAAGGGAAGGAAGAAAGAATTGGAGAAGGAAGGAAGCTGCCTGTGGCCTGTATGTTAGGTACCATCTCGCCATTGTCTGGTGTGAATGAGGAAAACTCAAGAAAACCTCACTCAGGATGGCTGGCCTGAAAAGCTTTTATACTTTTCCTACCGAGTGCACTCACCGGGAATCAAACCCAGGACGGCTCAGGAAGTGCGTGAAGTATGTAGGATTCACGAAAGGGTGTGCCAAGTAAACAAGGTTGGGAACCACTAGTAACGATACAACAACAATACAAATCAAATATTAAAATAGTAGGATATTGATAAGTCTGTTTATTGTAAACTGTCAAGTTATTTTTTTTCTTTTATCACTTACATCTAGTATAATAAGTAATATTCCTACTTGTTTGTATGAATGAGAGTATAACACACAAGAAAGCAAAATACAGTTATAATAAATGGAAATGAAATCTTTGAGTTTTACGTCCCACGGTTATGCCGGTTAGGCTAAAGGAGACGGTGATTATGAGAGATGAGTGAAATGGTGGAATGAAGAAAGTGGGAGGAAACGGGAGAACCCCGAGAAAACCCACGAGCGCGGTGTTTGTCCACCACAAAGTTCACTTGGCGGGGGCTGGGATCGAACCCGGGACCCCAAGCACCAGAGGTGAACGCTCTACCACTGAGCCACCGCGCCCCCCCTATTATAATAAATGGAACGTGACAAGTTACCGTCCTTGTTACTTGCTATTTAATGCGTTATTTGTTCACACATTCCCAGTATTTTCACAGCATTCTACCTTGAGTTATGTCATCAAGTAGGAACTCTTATTTTCATGCCCACTTCTGATACTAGATTTTAATACCAACAATTACTACGTAAAAGTTAATTGCTTTTGTTATGGTTTGGTTTTATCGAAGGAAAGAATTTGAAATCCTGTCTGATATATACTTAAAATTATATCTTTTGAAAATAAGGACTTATGTACTTAATTTTACATGTTCTGTTGAGTGGAGTCAGAAAAAAATCAAAATAAATTACCTAGGTACTTCTTAAGCAGCTGTGCGGGTGGCTTTGAAAGTAAATCTTGTTGAAAGTCTACTTTTCACCTTGGGTGTGTCTTACTTACTACATACTATATACTTTTTTTTTTTTGAAGCTCTAGAAGTCAAACAAAGAAAATACTGCCGTAGGCAAAATAATGTGTGTTAACGTACACGGAAAAATATTAGGTGGCTATACAGTTAACAATAGAGTGAACTGTTTTAGTTGGGTTTAAGGGATTGTAGAAGGAATAAAAATCACATTTTACGTTTTAAAAAAGAAATGAAATGTATATTGTATCAAGGACATCATCATCACGATTGAATTCCTATCATGTTACTGCTGACTGGGCCTGAAACAAGTTTAATTTTGTATGGAAATGTCCTGAGTTTTTTTTTTTTTTTAATAATGAAAACGCATAGCTGACTTGAGAGCGGTCCTGGGTTCGATTCTCAATGGAGAAACTCAGTCAAAAAAAAAGTGTAAAAGCTTTTTCAGGCTAGTCATTCTGAGTGAGGTTTTCTTCATCCACACCAGGCAAATCCCGGAATAGAACCTCACATTATGGTAAAAGGTCCCTTCCTTTCCCCAACCTCTTTTCTTCCTCCCCAATTCCGTGAGAGCAGTGAGATTACCGAGGGACGCCATCCGTCATACGTGACGAGCTAACATGGCCATACCTAGCGGTTAGCGTACGCGCCTTTGGCGTGGGAGACACGGGTTCGATTCCCGGCGGGAGCTCATGTGGTTCGGATTCCACGTTAATAAGTAAGTCCACGTCTCAAATAGCCTCGCTGCTGAAAGAGACGCTAAACTAAAATCAACTCAACTAACATGCTCATTGTTGTCGAAAGCCCAGAAATCTAATCCTAATCTGTAGCTAATTTGAAAATGTAGGCGAATTATAAAACATTTTAGGGGAAATATTAGGTCCAAGGGCTTGAGTTAAAATTTGACAATCATCAAAATAAATAAGTTATAATATTTCTCGAGATTTACATTAGATAATCTCGATAGAATTAATTAAGTTTAACCATAACCCAAACGCCTATACAACTGACTTAAGATTTTTTGTTATATGAACTAACAATTATTATTTTTTTTTTTTTTTAACATTGGTGTAGTGTGTAAGTTTGGGTCCCCAAGAGTGATAACATAAACTGACACCCAAATAATCGAAGAGAATACAAGAAAAAGGTTTGGGACTGGTTAGTATATTTAACAGCATTTTGTAGATACTACCTGGATTACTTTCTACTTATCTTTCTTCAACATTTCTGATAATCTTCATTGTCTTTTAAGTTATTCAATATTTTTTTTAAGTAGAGGTGAGCTTAGCAAAGAGGCGGTAATAATTCCTGTTATTATTATTTTTTTTATTAAGCAATAACATTAGCAATATTCTAGTGAAATATACAAGATGAGTGTTGAAATTTAACTTAAAGACAAAATTGAATTAAAAATCATAAGATAATCCTTGCACGTCCGAATTTTGATTACGTCATTATTGAGAGAAATTTATTTGAAAAAGTTATCTCGAAACTTGGGTCAAATATGTAGTACTTTGTATGTGTATAAGAAGTGAACGCTCTACTACTGGCTTAATAATAAGGCCCTTCATTCTTTTTTTCCTTCTAAGTTACAAGTATATCCTGATACAAGTGCATTTAGTTTTCTATTGTGTTTTGTGTGCGTGTGGTCCCATGTTCGATTCCTAGTGTGGGTTCTTGTGTAGGATTGTCACCTGTCCCGAATTAGGCTCGACAAGAAAATTTCTGCAGCCTATACTACGCCTAAGTGGGACACAGGCGTGCACCCAGAAATTTTTTGTTGGAAATGGTCCAAGCTTTCGGAGGGCTCCAATAGTGTAACCCACTACACGTCTGTGAAGTATTGTACGGCTATTGTTCTGCGCCCGAAAAGACGATAAGTAATTGTAAAATACTTCTAACTATATTTTCAAAAAACAAGTTAACTATTTTTAATAAGAGAAAGAGTACAAATGAAGTGTAAGATCCAATTTTTATGCTACATCAATCATTTCTCTGTTAAACAAGTATAGTTTTACTGACGAAGTGTTCAAATTATGTTGAGTTAGAAAGTTTTGGGAGGGTTCCGAATCCGGTGGACTCTCCCCCATGGGCGCGTCTCTGATGGGACACACATGTCGGGACGCCAAATTATCCAAAAACGTACAAAAGGTGTGACAGAAATTCTTAGTCCCACAAAATTCACATTTGTAAACACTGACCTACGACTATCGTGTTCTAACGCTAAAAGTCTTTCGTGTTGGGAGCAGGAAAATAACAGTTATGATACTATTCTTTTTTGTGTATAGGTTCAATGGTCCGTAACTTCTGTTATACTAACCGCCAACAAGCTGCCGTTATGAGGTTTTCTGTTTTGTGTGTTTTTGGTTTGAATTTTCATTGATAGCTATACGTGTAGTATATGTTTTTCTTTCTATTATTCTTTATGTAAATTGTTTCATGTAGAAATTTGGGTCTAAGGAATCGGCGATCCGCATATGTTTGATAATTGTGTCCTGGTTTAGGCCTACCAACAACTGGCAACCCTATCCTTATATAGTGGAGCATGAGTAATAGTTATGAAAATTTCGATGATTTTGCATCTTTATCTCCGATAAATAGAAACTATGCTCATTACGATATAATTTTTCTTTCATTAAAAGTTCAGTAATTTAGAGCACATTTGTTGTTGCATTTTTTAAAAACTAATTCGTGTGTGTAAGTGCACTTTAAAACATTTTTGGCATACTTAATGCATTTTCAGTATATGTTCATTATTTTAACTACGAAAATATTTAAAATAAAATAAGATAATATTTTGTAAGTTATGCTCACTTTTCGTAAAGAAAAGAACATATACAACGTTTCCCTCCTCCGATTTTGCATTGGTTACAGTTGCAGTTGTATGAATCAGATCTCCCCTTTCCCTTCGCCCGTTGGTCTTCAACTGTGTAGATAATTTAAATGATTTCTTAGATCAACAATTGAGACAGGCAGTTTTTGGTCAGCGTACAGCTTTGTTATTGCAAAATGCCTCGAGTTAAACAAATAAGTCTTCGAAACTAAATAGTTTGGTTTCTGAATTTTCTAGTGGATTTTTTTTTTTTATTTACCACGGATAAATCTATTTTCTACTGTAAGATGTGTGTAATACGACAGTTGCTAATGAAAGAAAATTTACTGTACAACAGCATGTACACGGGAGGAAGAGGGGAACATAAACGTGGACTTAAGCTACGTACGAACGAAAATAACAATCCCAACTCCTTAGTAGTGAGTAAGATACATCAAATCACACTGTGTTTTTTGAAGTAAAAATCTGTGTGAGGCATTTATCTGCACTGACATTCCTTTGAGTAAAGTTAATAATGTGAAATTGGGTGAATTAAAAAAAAAAACATTTCTAAACCCCACCCTGATTCTTCGACATTAAATACAAACTATGTGAAAAGGATTTATGTAAGAAAAAAAATGCTGAACATTAGGCACGAAGTGGAATGAAAGAACTATGGGTAATCGTGGTCGGAGGGACGCAATATTGTAAATGTTATTATTGGTGTGATGCAAAGTAGTAATACAAAACAGTTCTGAATCGATCTTAGTTACAAATATTTCTGAAACGGGCTTTTTTTTTTTTTTTTTTACTTTTTAGCGCATTTTTAAACATATTTTAGGACATTTTAAAGATATTTTTGGTGCATAAATGCATTTTTCATTCTGTATTTTCTGCAAATTTATAGTGCAATAAAATTAAAGCCCTAGTGATGAGTAAATTGTGTCTGTAACGAACTTCCAAAACGAAGAAACCAATAAAATGTAGTTTATAATACAAATAACAATATCCTTAAAATAACGTGTACGTATGTCTGTCTGTCATCAAATCTAATTGCGAACTAACCTTTTTTTATTGTTACTCGTGACGGGATTTGGCATCATACATTCTGGAGGTTCAAAAAGTATACAATATCTCAGAAGACCTCATGTTAGACAGAACACAATTACTCTACGGAGTTGCAGGTTGCATACTTTCCGGTCATTGCTAATATCAGCAGTGGGTAAAAAGAGGTGACATTACGGATTTTTTTATCATTATACTTTCACTGAAATGCGTATTCTAAGCAGAAGAAAGTCCAAATACTTTCTACAAACTTATTCTTCCCGAGCGATGAATGGGCACTTATTATTATTATTATTACAGAATAGAATTTATGGGATAAAATCAGGAAAAATCTCCAATCTTTTACCATTTACGTTTGTAATTTCTACATTTTTTTAAAAGAAAAAAGTATGAGTATACGAGAACTTCGAATGAGATTGAATGATACTGTACCTAGGTATACTAAAACTTCCTCATGTGCAATTTGAAATAGCATTCCCTCTAAACAATAAATCCGGATGCACCTGTGGAAGGGTGTTGCACTTTTTCTAACATAACTGTACTTATATGTTCTTAGCTTACTAAGTTATTTCTCTATCTACTCTGTGCTCTGTACATAAGCACCCATACGTACCACGTGAAAGTACATGCTCAATACGAAATTCAATATTTTATTATATATATATATATATATATGTGTGTGTGTGTGTGTGTGTAAGACAGAAATTTTGCCATAAAATTGCATTAAGTGCAGGTCTTTTCGCACAAAAGGTATGAGTAAAATGTCGTTTGCAGGAAAGTGAAACGAGATGATGGCAGAAAAGCGTAAGCAGTGAAAATCTAATAATAACTGCCACGAAAGGAGTCTATAAAGGGACATAAACTTTCTCCCTTTATACCGTAGAAAACTTCCATCTAAGCCTTCTGCCTTGAGAGGGGAAAAAAAAATGCTTACTTCATTCTTTTCTTTCCTTCAAAATGCATTTCGGTTTATTTAATGTCTTGCAGTTAAACTTTTAAGCACGTCATCACTCTCATTTTTGTTTTTAAGATGAAGAAATGATTACATTACTTATGTCATCACTCATACACCATGGAAAAGCCGCAACAAGTATCGAAAAATCTACGACTATAAACTATAAAAATATAATTCCCTTCGTTGTATTGTATGGATGTAAAAGTTGATCGTTAGCTCACTGTTAATCAGTTAGTTTTACGTTGTATACGTATGCTAAAATGACCACTCATCCAAGAGGCATACCAATGACCACGAAGGTTGCTCGGAGAGTAAGTGCTCTCCCTGTTAGTCTCTTGCTAGCGCATGGTAGTCTTTGGTACCAGAGACCGAGAGCCGAGCCAACAGCTCACCTAACCGAGCCGTACCGAACAGAACCAAGCTGATTGATCACCTCAACCGAGCCGATGATCTCGTTTCAACGGAGCTGGCTCTAGCCGATGGCTCGTGAGCCGAGCCGGCTCGAGCTGTTCGCTCAGTTGAACCTATCCGAGCCGGTTGACATCACTACCCGGGTTGAACTTCTGCTCGGGCTCAAAAATTCGACCGTGCAAGTCTCAGTCTTGATGATAAGAACTATAGTTTATATTGGTGCTCACGACATTTGAGGCTGTCTCTTTATAAAAATCTATTGTCATCTCGTATCGAGACGAGACGAGATGCCAGTAATGTCCCCTGTCGTGAGCAACACTAAAAGTATTCCACATTTCTCATTGCTTTCGCTTTCCAGTCTAATCAGGCCATGATTTCAAAATGAGTTAAAAACGAGCTGAACGAGCGAGCCATTTATCAAACTCAACTCGACTCGAAACTCGACCTCAAAACAGTGACTCGGCTCGGAACTCGACTCAAAACAATTGCCTTTGACTCGACTCGAAACTAGAGTAGAATTCGAGTCGAGTCGAGTTTTCAGCTTGACTCGTGTCCATCCCTACTTCAAAGATTTTCGCAGAGGCAAAATAAAGACTTTTATAAAATCGTCACAGGTGACGAAACATGAATTTACAACTATAACCCCGAAAGAAAACAGCAATCGACAGAATAGTGTTTTCAAAATAAAACTCCACCTTCGGAAATTAAACGAGTACGAAGCATGGGTAAAACTATAGTGGCATCTTCTTTCTCTAAGACGGGCCATGCAGCAACTATACAGTTAAATGATCGACATACAGTGATAGCAGAGTGGTACATTACTTATTGCCTTCTGAGTGTCTTTGAAGCTTGGAGATCTGTCCACTCAGTCTCTCCACTGTCTCATTTTTTCTTCAGCACGACAATGCATGGCCACATACAGCAACGAAAATTTGGGGTTTCTATAGGAAAGTGAAGTTCGTATTCTACCACTCCAAGCTTATTCTCCCGATTTAGCACCGGGTGACTTTCCCCTCTTCCCAAAACTCAAGAAAAAGCTTCAAAGACGCCGCTTTCAAACAAATGAAGAGGCCACCACAGCGAAAAATAATGGAATATCTGATATTCCAAAAACAGAATTTTAAAAATATTTGATTCGTGGTTTTTAAGAATGCAAAAGTATATTGATGCTTGTGGGGACTATTTTGAGAAACTGTAAAAGGTTTTATGTAAATAAATTGATTTTTCATAGAATATCTAAAACCTTTGGCATGTTCCTCGTATTTACTATCAAAGTACATCTTTTGAGCCTGATTATCATTAGAGAAAGGTTTGAAGCATAAAAATTTAAAGTAAACATGGAGTTAGCATAACAATTTCTACAAGTTTTGGACATGCTGAAAGTAAATACAGGAACTTGTGCTGCCTGCACTTTATCATAAATCTTATATAGTGTGCCATCTTCTCTACAGAATTACTGTAAACTCTATGGTGAACGTTTGTTCAGATAGTTTTATAGTTGATCCGTTCTCTTATTCTGCATTTTTTTTTTTTTTTTTTTTTTTTTTTGTTAAGAAATTTACAATAGCAAACGTTCATTTATATAAAATTAGAACAATTCATTTGCTGAAGGCCAGGTTATTAGTATAGCAATTAATTAACTTTCACGAAGTATTTATCACAGAGCATAAAAGAAAAAAGAAAAAAATTATATTAACCCACATGAACACGTTAAAAATAGTTACGAACTTTCCAAATGCAACAATTACTGTACTACTGATTAAGCACTTTGTTACTGTCATATCTCGAAAAAAAAAAAAAAAATACTCGAAAAAAAAGTGGGAATATAATATCCCGGTACATCAACTACTTATTGATTTTAGAAAGGCTTACGACTCGGTTAGGAGAGAAACATTATACAACGTTCTTACGGAACTTGGAATACCGAGAAAGCTAATTAGATTAATTAATATATGTTTAAATGAATCCCAAAGTAAAGTACGGGTAGGAAAATTTTTGTCCACGAGCTTTTACGTCGAAAATGGCCTGAAACAAGGAGATGCGTTGTCACCATTATTATTTAACTTTGTTCTGGAATACGCTATAAGGAAAATCAAAGATGGCAACCAGGGCCTAGAGTTGAACGGTATTCACCAGGTTATGGCATATGCTGATAATGTAAATTTAATAGGGGATGATAGAACAATAGAAAGAAATACAGAGATCTTATTAAGCGCTTGCAGGGACATGGGTTTAGAAGTAAATGCAGAGAAAACTAAATACATGGAAGTGCGTCGGGACCGGAATACAGCAAATTATGGATGCGTTAAAATATTAAATAATACTTTTGATAAAGTGGATACTTTCAAATATCTAGGATCAATATTAACAGAAGATGATCATATTCACGAAGAAATTAAATGTCGACTAAGAGCACGGAATTCGTGTTACTATTCGGTTCAAAATCTCTTGTCGTCGCGAATTCTGTCGAGGAATTTGAAGCTTAAAATATACAAAACGATAATCATGCCTGTTGTTCTGTATGGTTGCGAAAGATGGTCGCTTACTCTGAGGGAAGAACATAGACTGAAAGTATTTGAGAACAAGATCCTGAGACGAATATTCGGACCCAAGAGGAACGGGAATGGGGAATGGCGGAAATTTCATAACGAGGAACTACATAATTTATACGGTTTACCCAACATTGTTAGGGTCGTCAAGTCTAGGAGGCTTAGGTGGGCCGGTCATGTAGCTAGAATGGAAGAAAGTAGAAACGCTTTCAAAGTCTTGACTGGAAGACCAATCGGAAAACGACCATTAGGAAGAACTAGGTGCAGATGGGAGGACAATATTAAGATGGATCTCGCAGAGATTGGAATACAAAGTAGAAACTGGATGCAGTTAGCTAAGGATAGAAGTCAGTGGAGAGCTTTTGTGAACGCGGCATTGAACTTCCGGGTTCTATAGGCCATAGAGTGAATGAGTGAGTTAGTTACTTTCATTTGCCTAAGTGGAAGCACACAATTACGAAATTATTATTACTCAATTACGTAAGAGTGTCTGAGTTCGATCTCATTTTCTTCTTCGAGGTTTTTTTTTTTTTTTTGAGACACTTGAGACTATTGTACATAAATGCAAAGTCAAACAAAATGAGCTTCCATAAACATTTTTTTTTCTAAATAGTTTAATAGTATATTCCTACAACCTGTGATTCTAATTTCATACAAACTTGTGTTTTATTAAAGTCGTATACCACAAATATATTATTATTATTATTATTATTATTATTATTATTATTATTATTATTATTATTATTATTATTAACTAGCAGCGTTCACCCCGCTTCGCTGCGGTCACCCCGGAACGCAATAAACTTTGTTACTTAGATAATTTTTACTTTTTCGCTTTCAAGTGATATGATAAAAACCATAGAAGATTGCAGTAAATGTTAACATTATAGCGCCTGTCATTTATGTTAACCCGCCCCGCTTCGCTGCGGTCACCCCAACCCGCCCCGCTTCGCTGCGGTCATCCCGGAACGCAATAAACTTTGTTACTTAGATAATTTTTACTTTTTCGCTTTCAAGTGATTTATAGCGCCTGTCAGTTATGTTAACCCGCCGAGTCACAGGGTCATGCGGGTTGCATATAAATACGTTTATTTTTATACCTATGATGAACTAATAACAAAGGATTTGTACGTATGGACACCTGAATGGTCAATTATCTCAAGACACTGGTAATTGAAAATTAAAGTGATATGATAAAAACCATCTAGGGTCCACATCCTAACAACCCCCCAAAAATGAAAGAAATCGGTTCAGCCGTATTAGCGTGATGAGCGGACAAAGGATTTTTTTTACGTATTGACACCTGATTGGTCAATTATCTCAAGACACTGGTAATTGAAAATTAAAGTGATATGATAAAAACCATCTAGGGTCCAAATCCTAACAACCCCCCAAAAATGAAAGAAATCGGTTCAGCCGTATTAGCGTGATGAGCGGACAAAGGATTTTGTGCGTTCTCTTTTATATATATAGATAATAATAATAATAATAATAATAATAATAATAATAATAATAATAATAATAATAATAATAATAATAATAATAATAATAATAATATAATGCGTGTCATATGTACGTATGGCGAGTCATTAATCCTTTCATATCTGAAACACGACTTGCGGAAATGCTTTTGGCGTGTAAAAGCCCGGCCCCGTGAAGAAGTCACGTGCCCGTCCCAGAAAAACTTGCTAGCTACACCACTGGTTTATAGTCTATTTCTTTAAAACTGGAAGTTCAAGTTAACAATTAAAACTCACTACCTTCCCTTACTACAAATAGCGAATTAAGATATTGACTGCACTTCACTGCTGCGACACCAAGCCACAATATGACTGGTACAGCGAGAAAGGGTGCCACGGTGAGTTTGGCCGCCCGCACAGAGGATGGAGAGGGGGATACAAGCAAACAAGACTTGAACCTTCTTGGATTTTCGAAGACTATTCAGTTCTTCGAAATACATATTAGATTTGCTTACTCACACACTACATTCACATTCATGCTTTAAAAAAAGTAAGATGAATTTGATGGCGTCGGAAGGCGAAGCTTTGAATTCTTTTTAACATTATTAGCAAATGAGAGAGCTGCGGTGTTGCCACATCTTTGTACATATTCACGTCAGTCTATCTGCCAGCTGCTCACTTGCTTGCACTGAAGTGCGTCTGTTAACCACACCTCTTTACCACATGGCAACGTTGCGTCAGAACTTTCATTTCATTCGCTTAGACCACACGCCATTAAAGTTTCTCCTACGCTTCAAATACGGTAGTACTATAGTATATTTACTGTAGTTAAAAATAAAGCTATACAATAAGTATAGTTTGCTATTATGTGAATACGTACATCAAGAGGTGTGTGTCACGACTGCGCGCTCGTGCGTTGGTTTTTATCCCACATTGGAAAAACATTCTGCAGGAGGGAATAATCTTCAGATCTCAATTCTGAAGTAAATATAGTACGACTATGAGCAATGTATTATCCAAGTTTCATCTGTGTGAAGGGACAGCGTCAAGGGTTATCTTTACTGGTTGTCGTCTTCACAAAATAAGACTGGCCCATTCCCCAAATATGTGATGGTATAATTTAGGAATATCCAACTCGATTTTGACAAAAGTATCTTCGACGTGTAATAACTTATAATGTTGCAGAAAAAATTATATCCAATAGCTAAAAAGATTTATATTAAATTAGGAGTAGAATGTGCGTGTGTGTATATATATCATTCGTATGTAGTTACCGTAAGATTATCTTATTTTACTTTAACTGTAAATTATCCTTATTACGCGTTCGTTAATACTCGACTAACACATGACCCAGAACAGAGTCCGATGTATATAATCTACCACTGAGCGGTATTTAACAATTAGGCTCCTGTAGTGAATGTTATAACAAAAGCAAACATAGTTATTTATATGTGCGTGCATCAAAGAAACTCCCAATCAAGAAAATTCAGATTCAAATCAAATGTGACAGACACCTGACTTGAAGATATTTTCTCATATGGAAACAGGGCCGTAGCCAGAAATTTCATTTGAGGCAGTCACATTTTCTCCACTTAAATAAAAATCGAAGATTACTCTAATTTTTCTCTAGGTACTTGTTTTATTTACTCAATGAGAGGAACAAAAATAATGCCATTGATAGGAATTATTTTTAAAGTATTGTATATGAGAGAATACTAAATTATGCGCTTCATTTTTAAAAAATCTGTACCATCTCTTGTGTACTGTAAAAGCCAAAATTCTCGATCATTTATTTAAAACATTTAATAGGGTGGTATTTCCTATTATAAAACAATACAAATATTTTCTTTAAATAACGAGAATAAAAGAAGGAATTCATATTTGTTGTAAAGTCCCAATTTTCTTCGTTTCTCCTTAATTTGCGGGGAAAGGATCTGAATCTCATGGACTTCCCTTGGGTAAGCTATTTGAAAACGCGAAACGAATATCAGGATAGTGCCTTAAGAAAACCAGGAGTATTACCTTACTATACAATGACTTCATACACACACAAAAAAAAATGATTCTATCATACATAGATCACAAAATGCGTCAAATGTAAATTTGAATCACCAATATGCGTCATACCATACTGGTTGATTTGGAGTTTACGTTCCGTTCAGCAGTAAGGCTATATAGGACGTGGACTTACAGCTTAACGTGAAACCACATGAACTCCCACAGGAAATCGAACCCAGATCTCCCGTACTGCAAGCACGTACACTGACCATATAGTCATGACGAAGCTCTGTCATACGATATTATTATTAACCTTCCTTTTAGACAACATACCGTGGAAACTGAAAATGTACTACATATGTCATATATGTAGAGAGAGGGAGAACATATAATTATTGTTTGATATTAAGAAATACAGTTTCACGTACATCAAAATGGTAATGGTATACCCTATATACATATCGAATTATGACGTGATAGATAATGAAATTTCTAATTCTCATCAATTTTAGAATCCCAAAAAACAGGTTTAAGATATGCTAATACAATAACTACGTTGGTCACTATAATCAAATCACCAACATATGGAACACACTCTTCAAGGACACTACACAGAGTCAATACAAGAAGAAGATGGGAACGATTTGGAATCATGGCAGAGTACTAGTACTACATGGGATATACACAAAAGTAATCTACAGGTATATTTTTAATACGCATACTGAAGGGGAGGGAAGTACAGACGAACTAACACTTACAATCACCGTCCATATCCCAGTATGCAGGAGCACTGAGTTCGTAGCCTAAATCGGGCGATTCTTCAGCACTATATTTTGCGCATTTCTGTCTTGAGTACGGGTCCAAACTTATCATGCCTACAATAGCCCGGGGACTCCCTACAGCCAGCATGATGTGCTACGTACCACACTTTTAATGTCAAGTAGATATGTTACGCATCTTTTGTAACTTTCAACATGTAAAATATCGGGTATCATTGAAAAATAACTAATGTTGATGTTTAAACTTTAAAAAATTAAAGAAAAGAAAGGACTTTTTCGTTTCGCAAAGGTTTGATGATACCGCTCCAACTTTTGCTGTGATTGGGCGCTGCAGAACCAACACTAATCCATATTGTAACTGGTTGAAATCGCTTTTGAGTTTTCTTCGGGTCCTTGCCACATAGGATAAGGACGAGGCATGCGCACCTCACAAGAGAAGCGAACCCCGATGCCTTCGCCGCACCGAAAACTGGGTTACAATGCAGCGACGGAAATCGATTGCCTGGACCTCCATTTGCCACTATCCTAATTTCAAAACCAGCTGTAAACCAAATACAAGATTTTTCTTTGCGTTTGTCTGTTTGTTTGATTTTTTGCGTCCGAGACAAGAAGAAATTTCTAGAAATTCTCCTACATTAATTCTATTTATATACACTCAACGAGAAGAAATCTTGTGGAGTTTATTTTATTGATTTTCTGAGAAAAACAAGCAATTTGTCTGTATGTAGGCGCGTTAATTTAGTTTGTGTCAGTCATGGTTTATCCTAAACCAAATCACAACTTCCTGAAAGGCTGGTTTACCATTTGAAGAGCTTAAGAATCAAGTACTTCACTTCTATTTAAACGTAAGAAAACTCTCCAGCTATAATAAACACGCGCTTTAAGTTTACGAATGCTAAAATAACCACAACAGGACTTTTCTGTATATGTTTGTAGGTGGGAGGGAGAGGGGGAAATTTGAAATTATTAAACATAGAGATGTTCGCACGATGTCTTCCCGTTTGGCCTATTCCTTTTTCGCCTACAGACCTTCCAGCAAATTCTATTATTATCTCAATCTCATTTTATCTGTAACTAAGTAGGGTATTCCCATTTTGACTATTCTCGTTACGCCTACGTTCACTCGACGAGGGATATTTAATATTTGAGGAAATTTTTAAGTGTTTGAGGTGGGAATGAAATATAAGGATAATCAAAATATTAATATATCGACTAAATGCAGTCATGCCATTTTCAATCAACTTAAATATATGGAAATTAATTAGTCTAGGGAATAAAAATAAACCAATTAACTTGAATTTTACAGAAGAGAAAATTCCAAAATTAACACTGCATAGTATTCCTTTTATTGTCTAAAATTATCATACTAATTACTAAATGCTGTAGTAAATTTGGCTTCTCTATACTGTTTCTAAGTTTCTATGCTTAAATTTCTCATCTTTACTTTTTATTTTATTTTTTAAGAGTTACGATTAAGATCAATTGAGTGTGTTAGGCCCCATAATATTTTTAAATGTGATTCAGCAACGTTAAAATCCCGTCGTTGTCAACTATCACCACATTCACTTAAGACCTATCCCGGCCCATCAACTCTATAATACTAATACCTTCATTATGAGAAATTTGGAATAAAAATTAATAATTTAGCTAAAATAGGTTTAAAGAAATTCGGATTCGGAAGGTAATTGGCTCCCATTCGAGATATTCCGCCCTATACTCCAGAGCCGCGTTAAAAACTATCAAAGCAATACAGCTTCTATATCTCTTTATTTAGAGAAACTCGTACTCAATTTATTCAAACAGGAAGAACGGGGTAGAAAATGGACTCCATTCACTTCACCTCTGCTATCTTTGGTTCGAGACTCATGCTATCCTGAGTCTTTTCTTCGGCCCTCAATTTTACTCTACTTGCAATATTACAAGTACTTCTGCAATTAGGCAGAGAAACTACAAAGTTACTTCCATCTACCACTAAGGCTGAAAATTTCATTAAGAAATTTTCCTAGCAGGGCAGTTGCGGGCGTAATGGTTCATCTCTCAAAATCATGACAATACCTACCAATTTTGTGAAGTTCGAGAAACTGATCTTGAATAGTTAGTCACTCCCCTTTTTAAATTGTTCTGTGAGCCCATAAAAAAAAAAAAAAAGAACGTATATCAGTTTTGAAATGGCGATCTTTAGAACTACCAGTGGCACGGCATGTACTTGGCTAGAACCACAGTCAATTACACCAGAGCTGTTACTGACGTTGAAATATAAACTTATTAATATATCTTTGTAAAAAAAAAAAAAAAAAAAAAAAAATTCCCTCAGATACTAAATATCCCTCGTCGAGTGAGTGTAGGCAAAACGGGAATAAGCTACACGGGATGACGGGAATACCCGTTTGGCCTATATCTAAGATGAGATTGAGATAATGATATATATTGCTGAAATGTCCGTAGGCGAAACGGGAATGACCAGCTCAAACAAAGGTGATCGTTCAGTTTTCTTGAATATGATTTTGAGTATTACTTTCAACTTTTAATGAAACGTGACTATTTTTAATGATATACAAGCATTTCTTCCAGTGTAGCCAACAGTTTTGAGTTAAATTTTCAGTTGAAACAGAATTTTCGGTATTGAGCCAGTATATTTGGTATTTGACAGTTAAGAAGTGGTAAACTACAGTCCATAGTAGCACACCACATTCTGCGGAATGTGCACCATCTAGCTGACCATATCCCTTCGATCAGTGGCGGATCCAGGATATGATCAAGGGAGGTGCTAAACAATAGTTTCCCCGGTTTATCCAGTGTAAAGCAGGAATGAAGTCCATTTTATCCAGTGTATACCTGAGCGTCAAGGGTCATAGTAGCGTGTAGCCCCTATAGCCCCCCCTCGGATCCGCGCCTGCCTTCGAGGATAGTAGTGCTAGGAAGTGTAGTGTTGTCCAGTATAGTGAAATGGGGAAAAATATATTAGGATTCAAAACACTGAAGATTCAACTTCTCCTATAAGTAAGAAGTTGACTGATTCAATTAATTTTGAAGAAACTTTTGTGGTCCAGGAAAGCAAAAACAGGCTACATCTTCAATGTTTATCAATAAACCTATTTAATTCAGTTGTCTCAAACATAAAACTGTACCCTGCTTGCTGGTCTAATAGCTAGCTGCTTTGTGTTTGATGCAGGATGTCCCGGGTTCGAGTCACAGTAGGAGAGCATCGGACACTCCATAGTAGCTATTATCACAGTTTAAACTGTCTCCTCATATACAGCCTCGGGAGAACATAATGACAAATGCCACTTCCGATGAAATTGGGTTATTAAGTGGAATGAGTTGGGATTGAACCATAGAATAGTACGTAGGTAGTTTAATTTCGAACATGTACCTGCAGATGACAGAGGAAGTTTCTCTGGTATGGGTGATTGTATTGAATTTGGTGGGGATGTTGTACCTTATTTCCCAGTTTACTCGAAAGTTAGAACATGTGATATACCAGCTAGTCAGTTGGAAGTTACCTCATAAAGATCATAATAAATAAACACAATACTCACTTTATCTAGTTGTTGTAGAAAATTTATATAAATTTTCACCGAAAGGTACGAAAGGATTAGCAATTAGATTTCTGGGCTGCCGGCATCTAAGGCCATTTAGCCCGTCACGAGTGTATATGAGGGATTACGTCCTTTGGAGAGCACACTAGCCGACGAAAGGGAAGGGAGGAAGTGGACTGGTGCCATTACGCTAGGAACTATCCCGGCTTTTGCCTAGTGTGAATGAGGGAAACCCAGGAAAATCCCACTCTAGATGGCTGGCCTGAAAAAGCATGTCCCCACCGGGAATCGAACCCGAAATCACTCGCACCAAAGGCGAGAGTGTTAGCGATTACACCACGCGGGGCCACGAAAGATACGACAATCTTGTGAAGCAGCCGGTTTGTAGATAAGCAGTTGGAAATCCCTAGTTTAAGGGTAAATTCTCGGTACCGTTGATTATTCTAATTGAGTTTCTTTCTTCGACACATTATGCTGTGTAATGCTGGTATATTACTTTATTTCCAGGTCACATATTTGCCGTACAAACAGAACAGACACCCAGATTTAATTCTCGATGGAAATTCGTGTGATTCAGATCTCACATTCACTGTAGGTCCGCGTCTCATAGAGCGTTGATGCTGAAAAAGGATGCTGAACTCAAAAACAAGCAAGCAGCCAACATAGAAATTTAGAATTAGCGTTCCAAATAAGATTTAGATACCACGAATATTTGTAGCTTTCCCCCCACCCACTCTGTAGTGAATTAAAGTACAATTAGATCCAAGTCATTTTCGAAACAATGCGGAGGGTTGAATTTATGCAGTCGAGTAGCCTCTGTCGCGCTGTCACTTCCAAACTAAAAGTGCTGTTTGTTTTTTTGGTATTCTCACAGTTCGGAAAACCGTCGGGCTAAGAAAAAAAAAAATGGAAAATATTATGAGCATATGCGGTCCAAAACGCATTTGAGACGTCAGCAGCATACATATACACTCATGAAATGCATGTGCCGACTCAGAGAAACGAATGTATTAGGAACAGTGCAGACCCGCTGCGGAGGAACTAAAATTGCCTGCAGAATACCATTTGCAAGGGAATATAGCATAATACATAGGAAGATACACACACACACATACACATCCAAGAAGTTTTCTTCATCTTCAAGATCGTCGCTACCATTGGCAAAAGTCCAATCTTCTGTCGGGGAGCGTAAACATCATTTCCTCTTTTTTTCCTCTCAGACTGAGCGACATGAGAGCGGTCTCAATTCCCTTCACTTGTTTTTGTTAACCATTTACCGATTGAGAGAAAGAGAAAAAAAAGAAAGGAAATTTATCTTTCTCTCCAGACGGGACAATCCTCCAATGATTTTACTCTCCATCGGACTACGTATACGTTCTTTTCTTTATACAGGGTGTTTTGAAACAACACCGACAACGTTTAGGAGGTGATTTCTGACACCAAGATAAGACAAAAAGTATAGACCAACCTGGGTGCACAGATGCTTCCTTTCGGAGTTATAGGGCTGCCGAAAACATGAAAAAATAAACTTTAAAGCTCCAAAACTATGGGACCTACCGTAGTCGGGTCAAGACTTCAGTTAGGAACTAATATGTGCCCTAACCAAATATCCATGTTTTAGAATCCTGCGGTACTTCCGCAACAATTTTTATAGAGGTAGTTGGTGAGTACTTCAAATTATATGCCCTTAACCAAACCCACTCTATAAAAATTGTTGCGTGAGTACCGCAGGATTCTGAAACATGGATATTTGGATAGGGCACATATTAGTTCCTAACTGAAGTCTTGACCCGACTACGGTAGGTCCCATAGTTTTGGAGCTATGGACCTTTAAAGTTCATTTTTCCATGTTTTCGGCAGCCCTATAACTCTGAAAGGAAGCATTTGTGCACCCAGGTTTGTCTATACTTTTTGTCTTATCTTGATGTCACAATCATCTCCTAAACGTTGTCGGTGTTGCTTTAAAACACACTGTATATAGTGAAACCTACGTAAGTTGGCCACTGTAGAAAACTGTCCAATTTACACAAGTGGGCAATACGCTGGGTAATATACCATATTATATATAGGTTGGTAATATTGTGATATACTGTAAGAAATTTTATATCACGATAATAGCTTTGTTAACTACAGTAAATATATTAAATTCTGTAGTGTTTGAGTAGGCAAATCTAATGTGCTTTAACATGTGTTTTGAAGAACAGAATCCCTTTCTAAAATTCAGGAGGATCAACAGCCCCTTCTTGCCCCCCTTCCGCTGCGGGCACCAAGGCACTCATCCACTTTATTCTCTTCAATTCGATGAGTTCGATTGATCGGTATTTGTCTCATATTTGATCATTTTTTTCGTTAAATTATAGTTATTGTAGAATTTACAAAAATGAGAAAAAAATGGGGCTTAAGCATAATGAAAACTTATCTCATAGCTATCAATATCATAGTTTGAGGTAAGTTAAATAACTTATGCTAAATAATACTTTGTAAAATACTTTGAATGGAATTAATTCAACAAGGTTAGATACATTTTAAGGGAAAAAATAATTTTGTTTCGCACATATTAAAACAATGACTTGAAAATTATTTATTTTACATGTATTGTTATATACCGTACGTAATATTACTTTTACCTAGTTTGGGGATAAATTTAGCAATTTTCGCTAAAAAGAAGAATGACTCAAATAACACGAAACACAATGTATGAATAAACTGATATCGCTTGTATGCAGAACATGAAATTATGGCACACAAGTGTTCTTTCCTCTGCTTTCTACAGGTTATGCTTCCCTTTGGTTTGGTAATTTTTAGTATTCTGTATTTCACTACATATTATATATTGTCTATGTGAAAACTAACAATAGTGTAGAACTAGTTTCATGCCCATATACATGAACGCAGCACTAATGAAGAACTGACCTATTTCAATTTCTCCCAAACTACTTATTGTACAGTTTTCTTGATTATTAATACATCCTCACTTTTAATAAAAAAATACTGACTATATTTATAACATCTCGTAAGAATACAAATATCGGTAATTAAAAATATTTTATTAATCCACGTATAAATTGGGCTTTTGGTTGTATTGCTAGATATGGTACTAACGATAATCGAATGCAATCTATGTTTAATAAGCTTATAGTGTCTCCAATGCTAGTTGGAGAAATAAGATAGAATGGAGTGGAATATAACAACAGCTATTCATCTATTGGAAATTATGCACTTTCTATTGTTTACAACAAACACATTGAGTATCGTCGAGTTTATCACTTTCATCGTAGCACGTAGAACTCTGAAGACGACGGATAGATGGCAGCGATTGTGAAATAATCATGGCTAATTGCAAAGAGATGCATCGAAAAGCGAAAGTAGTTCGACTTGTCTCTTCTGCTCAAGAAATTAAAGAAAAAAAATGTACTGAGAAGTGATTACTTGTAACTTTCTCTCCATTGATACATAACAATTAGGTTCTGTTCTTGAGTTCTAAATAAAGACGTTATACAGCAACCAAATCACCTCTTTTGTACGAAGCACTTTTAATTTTCATCAAGTTTAAATAACATACTCTGAAGGCATATTATTTATACAATTATTTGGATTAATTATGGTTGTTGTTGGAACACTTGTGTCATCTTAAGTTTATTAATCCTTTCATTTACATAGCGAAATATTTTCTTTTCTTTTCTTTTCTTTCTTTCTTTCTTTCTTTCTTTTTTTGGTAAGTGAACGACAGTGGCGTCTCGTGAGGGAAGTTAGATCGGTAAAAAAAATAAACTTGCACAATTTTTACCACTACAAGCTAAGAAAAGAAAATTTACCTAACGTCTTAATTCTTGTAATATATAAATTAGGCAAGCTTTTTTCCTTAGCTTGTAGAGATAAAATTTTACAAGTAATTTCTACCAATATAATTTCCCTCTCTAACCGCCACTGGTGAATGGAGATTTTAATAGTTGATTTTATTTATCCCTTCTTCAAATCTATCATGTTTGTCTATTTAGCTTAAATTGAAGAATGAATCTCACTCAGTTTTAACATTTTATTTTCCACGTCCCCCAACCCCACTCCGTGTCCAGGCCACTCTTGGAGCAAAAGGTGGACCAACAAGGTATTAGGTAAGGTAACTGCAATTCAGTGAGCACTCAGTGTATAAGTATTAATCCATAATAGTACATCCATAGTACTCGAGTAATACATATAGTGCCAACTTAATCCAACAAAGACTAACCACAGGAAAGCTCAAAAACAGACATTGGTTATGATGCAACAAAATGGAGAGAAAGCAGACTAATTCTCAGCATTTGTAAAAGCACAAAAGAAGAAGAAAAACATCCCAGAAAAAGAAAAATATTTAATAATAATGAAAAAATCAGTGTCAATAAAAACGTGGAAACAATAGGTACGAGAACAATAAGACAGATTTCTTGTAACGCGTTAAGAGAATAAAACGTGGAAGAAAAGAAGGGAGAGGGAAATCTCATCACAATAGAATTTTTATTGACCAATGCATTACGCAACGGAACAGACAGGAGCATCCTCTCCATGAAGAGGAGCAGATCCAAAGAAAGCAATGTACTGTAAGGATGCCTTTATAAATATATTCATGAAACCAGTCCCAGGGAAACAGGGTTCAAAAGATGGTTACTTCCGTCAAGAGGCCAAGAAGTCGACAGTAATGGGAGAATATTACGCGAAAACATTGAAATTTAAAACGAGCCATTTTTCTTTTTAATGGTAATTCCTTGTGAGACAAAAGAGAAGATTATTAAAAAGTAAAAGGGTAAAACAATTTATGCATATATTAAATGTTACCAAAGCAAAGGCAAAAGAGAGAAAAAAATATTATCAAAGTTTTCTGTCCATTCTATTACTGGTACTTTCCGTATATTAACTAGTACTTTTTATATGAAGATATTACAGTGCTACTATTACTACTACCACTAACTAACTAACTAACTCTATGGCCTATGGAACCCGCAGGTTCAGTGCCGCGTTCACAAAAGCTCTCCACTGACTTCTATCCTTAGCTAATTGCATCCAGTTTCTACTTTGTATTCCTATCTCTGCGAGATCCATCTTAATATTATCCTCCCATCTGCGCCTAGGTCTTCCTAATGGTCGTTTTCCTATGGGTCTTCCAGTCAAGACTTTGAAAGCGTTTCTACTTTCTTCCATTCTAGCTACATGACCTGCCCACCTAAGCCTCCTAGACTTGACGACCCTAACAATGTTGGGTAAGCCGTATAAACTATGTAGTTCCTCGTTATGAAGTTTCCGCCATTCCCCATTCTCGTTCCTCTTGGGTCCGAATATTCTTCTCAGGATCCTGTTCTCAAATACTTTCAGTCTATGTTCTTCCCTCAGAGTAAGTGACCATGTTTCGCAACCATACAGAACAACAGGCATGATTATCGTTTTATATATTTTAAGCTTCAAATTCTTCGACAGAATTCGCGACGACAAGAGATTTTGAACCGAATAGTAACACGAATTCCCTGCTTTTAGTCGACATTTAATTTCTTCGTGAATATGATTTTCATCTGTTAATATTGATCCTAAATATTTGAAAGTATCCACTTTATCAAAAGTATTATTTAATATTTTAACGCCCCCACAATTTGCCGTATTACGGTCCCGACGCACTTCCATGTATTTAGTTTTCTCTGCATTTACTTCTAAACCCATGTCCCTGCAAGCATTTAATAAGATCTCTGCATTTATTTCTACTGTTCTCCTATCATCCCCTATTAAATTTACATCATCAGCATATGCCATCACCTGGTGAATACCGTTCAACTGTAGGCCCTGGTTGCTATCTTTGATTTTCCTTATAGCGTATTCCAGCACAAGTAATAATGGCGACAACGCATCTCCTTGTTTCAGGCCATTTTCGTCGTGAAAGCTCGTGGACAAAACTTTTCCTACCCGGACTTTACTTTGGGATTCACTTAAGCATATCTTAATTAATCCAATTAGCTTTCTCGGTATTCCAAGTTCTGTAAGAACGTTGTACAATGTTTCTCTCCTAACCGAGTCGTAAGCTTTTCTAAAATCAATAAATAGTTGATGTACCGGGATATTGTATTCCCACTTTTTTTTCGAGTATTTGGCGAATGGTAAATATTTGGTCGATAGTTGATCGATTTCGTCTAAATCCGCACTGATAATCTCCAATAATTTCATCTGCGTATGGGGTCAGTCTTGCTAATAGAATATTTGAAAGGATTTTATAGGATGTTGACAGAAGAGAAATGCCTCGATAATTATTACAGTCAGTTTTGTCGCCTTTCTTGTGAATTGGAACAATGATTGATTCTTTCCACTCTTGTGGCAATTCTTCCTTGTTCCAGATAAGGAGAATGAGTTTGTGAATCTTGTTCCACAATTTTTCGCCTCCAGCTAAAATTAACTCAGCCGGAATTTCATCCACACCCGGAGATTTGTGTTTCTTTAATTTCTTTATAGCGGTTTCTACTTCTATTCGATTGGGTTCTGGAATATACGGTTCTGCGGTGTGTATCTCCACTACTACTACCACTAGTAATAATAATAATAACTGAGGCGGCTGGGTGTTCGAGAACTCTCTTCTGGTTCTCGGGGATCCTAGTTCATGTGATTTCGTCTGATCATCATCATGCCTAATTTCCTTCTACATTTTGATTTCACCAATTCTTACATAATTGTTCACTTTCATTAATCATTCCCCTCCTTTTTAGCCTAAAAGGAATAAACGTCAAAGACGTTAACAGCTTCATTTCATAAAATCATAAGAATAACCTTTGAGACAAAATAATCTTGATACTGAATACAAAGCGCTTCCAAACAAAAATTTGATATCAAACAAATATGCTATATGATCATATGATCAACTTAATGCATAACAGGGGGCCTTTCAATTTTAACTCTAATGACAATTCTGGACTCAATTAAGGAACTTTTGATTTGATTTACAGTTTAGTGTCCTTTTTTCTCAGCAGTAAAGCTATATGAGACGTGGACCTCCAAATTTAACGTGGAATCCGAATCATATGAGCTCCCGCCGGAAATCGAATCCAAGCCTCCCATGCCAAAGGCGAGTACACTAAAAGCTTAGCCACGAGGAGTTCTTAAAGAACAACACATATATAATACTCTTAATTAGTCAAGGAAACGAAGCAGTTCTTACTGTATGAAGTAATAAGCACCAACAAAAATATGAAAAACAAGTGTTTTGACGCTTTTCTCATTGTGAAGACAGTGATGTCAACCTGAAACATTATAAAATCCCATATCGAGAAGCAGAAATTCCCATTTTGCTCTTGAATTTCCTACGTGATCTAATTACACAATTAACAAATAATAATAATAATAATAATAATAATAATAATAATAATAATAATAATAATAATAATAATAATAATAATAATAATAATAATAATAATAATAATAATAATAATAAAACACGAAAAATTAAACTATTGTACCATATGTCATACATTTTCTTCCATATAGGAGTAAACTACCCGTAAATTTCGATCTTCTACGTTTATCAAGTAGTTGCACCTATTTTTTCTTTTTTCTTAATTGAAAGAGAGAGTTAAAAATGTTGGCAAAAAGAAGTACATTTTATCAAGATTTAGTATTTACGTTATTCCTTTGTTGTATCATGATATACTTATACTTATATCATGAGTATAAGGATACTACAAGAACTTTATACTAAAAGTCGTTTTGTGTAGAACGTTTTCGAAGTTGACTGTTTCTCACTTTCGATTTTACTTCTTCTCTTTTTTCATGTTCCAAAACTTATTACGATTTACTTTTCTTGGAGCTTATTACTTTTGAGAGTCGAAAATTACTTCTGCATTAACATGCATATTCCGGGGAAAATTTTAGTTTATTGAAGAGTCATTGATTTATTTTCCACTCATAGAGAAATTTCGTTACTGTTGATGAAAAATCCCATATTTTCTGCCCATTACGACGAAATTCTGATCATCCTTTTCGAGAAATTAATGTCAAAAAATCCCACAAAATGGAAATTTTCCCACCAGTTGACGTAACTGTCTCGAGAGTATTTAAATACATTGTCTTGTTATTTTCAAAGCGTTTTCGGTGCAGTAGGTCTTAAATTTGCGATTATTATTAGAGTTAAAAGAAAAAAAAGTTTTGTATGTATGAAGAATTCTAACCAAACAGGTAGCTTGTTAATATAGCGAGCAAATCGAGAACTTGATCCTGCTGATCTACCATCCTATCTATATCAAAGAAAGTAATCTATAACACAGTGCTGATTCCAGAAGATTTCCCAATAAGGAGGGTGCTTTGAGTATACGGGAGGTATTCTTGAATAGTAGTAAAACGCAAATACAGTTAACTCACATTGAGCAGGAACGGAGGTATGGCTCCGGACAGCGACACTGATTTCTGTATAACTTTGTGGGATGGGGTGGGGATCAGTTATGCATGTTTCGTTGTTAGATCTTTAAGGAAATACACTCATTTTATGTACTGGATACGTTAAAAAAAAATACTGTTAAGTAGCAGTGGCGTATCTAGCCCGTGCCTTGGGCCACCAGTTTTTTGAGTGTCAAAAATAATTAAAGCCATTATTTATATATATGTATTTTAAAGTTTATAGTAAACTTATGATATACCTATCATAGTCTGGTCCTGGCTGCCCGCCCCCAGTTTTTACTTTCTAGATCCGCCACTGTTAAGTAGCAGATTATATCTATTGTTATTTCTGTTCTTCTAACGGTGACACACAAACTTCTTCCAGTGACGTATATATATACTACTTGTAAATTACGAAATTCTTACTACAGAAGTGAATCTTTCAAAAGAGAGAGAACTTGCTGCACTATGAATGAAGTGACCTATCCGTGGCCTTGACCAATAAAAAATCTTATTGCGAAATACATGTTAAAATACACATACACATAAATAACAATTGAAAAACAAAAGCTTCCTCTTATTTTTCCCCCTTTCTTTCTTTCACAAATGTTATACGCACTTACGTACTTCTCTTGGTTACATCACAAATTATCTGTGCATTGTTCAAAAGAAAAGGAAAATAATAAACCATGAGCAAAAAGTGACGCTTTGTTTAGTTTTCTTTTTATTTTCTTCTTTTTGTGGAAATCAGTGGAAAAAGAAAACCATTACAAGCTATACAACTTGTCCTTCCCATAAAACACGGATACTATTAACACTACAGCTGAGTAGTGTACAACCATGGCCCACATGCCGCGAGATTTGTATAGAGATAAGTAATTTGCATAGAATAAATAACAATAATTAACGATACATAAACATGCAATGGTTTTGCCTATAACAACCTTTTTTTTATTTCGGATCAGTTTCATAATTATGGATTTACAAATAATAATAATAATAATAATAATAATAATAATAATAATAATAATATAAAACGAAAATGCCTATTTAACTTGGTAAGTAAAGATTATATTCATAAGAATATAACTATATAAGAAAGAAGAAACAAAATAATTTGTTGCACTTTAATTTTGTTACTTGCTATTACATAAATTTATAATTTATAGATTTATTTTCTGCTTGTTGTTCAACTAGGGCTACACAAGGAAATCTTTCTTTTCTACTAAAAACAAGCGTTAAAATAGTTTTAAAACTAAAAAATAAATGAATTTTTCAACTTATATTTCAGATTATTTTATTAATTAATTTTTAAAAATAATTTTAATAGCACGAGTTTTAAAAAGTCTACTTTAGTAGTTTTTAATTTTAATATTTAGAATCTATTAAAGTTTTCTTAATTGTATTTAAAATTGTATTTTTTTAAAAAAAAATAGTTATATTTAAAAATTATTATTACTTTTAATTACTGGTAGTTATTTTATTAATACACTGAGCGTACACTGTTCGTTTAAAATTACTGACATTATGAATTACTGTGAATATTTTATTCTCCCTTAGAAAAAAGGTGTTCGTGTTACCATCTACTGTCGAATGATACATCTTTACACTAACCCTGGTAGTCATGCTACAATTGTGCGCAACCACTTTCACTAACAAGAGAAACAAATTAGTTGTGCACCTGCCTTCTTCACTGTGCAAAAGTATAGTTTCGTTATAATTATATAATTATTTTGTTCGTCCGATGACTGTATAAATATTTGTCCATGTGCCGTGTTAAATTAGGATTACTTACGAAGCAAGATTTGAGGCTGTCTCGTCTCGAAAAATGTCGTTTTTGGAATTCAAACTGTTTCTATTGGAAGACCTCAGTCTCATTTCTCTCACGAAAATTGTATTTTGTCTCGACATTTAACAACCTTGATGTTATTTATGATTTCAAACGGAAAACTAACAGGAGATTGTAGTCCTTTAAAGGAATAATGCTCTGATAGAATAAGTGGAATTCTTTTCATGTAATGGTCTCACGATAATATTTTCTTCAAGTATGTTTCTCGTATGTTGGTTGGATTAGAGTTTAACATCCTATTCAGCATCGAGGTTATATTATACACAGACCTACAACTTTGCATTGTATCCAAACCACATGAACCCTCAATGGAAATTGAACCCGGGCTTTCGGATTCAAAGGCATATACGTTCGCCATATAGCCATGACGGAGCTTCTTATGTTTATTCTTATCATCATCATCATCATCATCATAGGTTTTGCCATCATCATCATCATCATCATCATCATCATAGGGACAGGTCATTTGCCACAAACTGAGAATCTTCCATACTCCACAGTCCTCAAGTAATACATTTTCATGTAGCAACTATCCGTTTTAATACTGTCCATCAATTGTAGCATCGTTAATCTCCTCCCATTTTTTCCTTCCACTTTATCTTCTAACACATCGCTCACGTAACTTCTCAGCCCATATTCCAACCAGATTACTTCCTTCTTTTGATTACATTAAACAGTGTATTTGGTTCGCTACTACTGACAGCGCTTTCTCATTGGCTTTCCGTTGGACCCTTTATTTTGCCAATTCTTCTCTACATCTACATATTGAAATGCTCTAACCGTTTTTCGTAGTTTCTGCGTACTATGCACGTTTCTTTCCCGTACGGTACGTACAATACTCCACACTAAACGCTTTAGAAGTCATTTTTTTAGTAATTTCGAATTTTATTTAAAAATGATTTTTTTTTAAAAGTTTTACTAAGTCTATGCTAATTGATTGATTAATAAAGTTAGAAAATTTTCATAAAGACTTGTAGGTATTTTAAAATATCCATGGACGTACTTCATGTTTTCTTTAGCACGTACAAAGAAAATACATGAGACGACTCAGCTACATTCCGTATTCGCATCTCGGGGTTATATGTACTGATTACAAATTATCTTTTGAAAGAATAAGATCTACGTGTAACATCGTAAAAGAGACATGAAGAGATCGGCAACATAATCCGTAAATTCTAATTAAATAAATCAACATCCTGGATCTGAACATCCCTTAAGTACACACGAATGGAAAGCGAAGGGGTGGAGATAGTAGACGCATGGAATCAATGATGCTTTCAATTAGTATGGAAATTATCTGAGAGAGAGTTGGTTAGTTAATGGGGTAGTGGAAGGGGGCAATGTAAACACAGTGATTGACGCTGGTCTCATTATGTACGGTTTGCTTCTACTGGTGTTACTGAAAGGCTTCAACTTTATGCAGTTTGTGGAAGGGGCAAGGTCATGCGAAAATGTCACTTTTGCCTAGCAACATAGAGGATTCGTTGTGCATATTCTCATGGACTTCCACACAACTATCATTACTGACCTCAACTAGTCCACTACTCAATTTCCTACAACAAAAATATTTACATAGAAACGGAAGAACATAAAAATTTGAAAAACCGTCCGCCAGAAGCTCTTTCTTAAACATACTATCTCGGTATTTCCTGGACTTGACTAATTGCAATGACAATTATTGTAAAATTTATCCAAAATAACTTTTATTATTGTGAAATCTCATCGGATGCAAAATTCTTAATGTGTTTGTGAATAATTTGTCAAAGATCTTGAACGACTCAAATCGAAAGGTGTGAACCAATCTGTAATTCACGGAAGAAGGAAAGAGCCTTTTACTAATGGGCGTTCACCAATAAGTTTCAACCTTGAGCGTAATTGACTGGGCGCATTGAAGTGAAACTCACAGCCCGACCTTCCATTGTCTCCTAACTAAATATGTACCGTACCCCGTACGAATAATATATCATTATTACATTCATGAAAGTAGGTAATTTTTCTTTATTCGTAAACAAGCAATAATATATTACATAAAAATATTAGGACTTTTTTATAAATTTTGTTTAATTAAAGTATTCCAGTAATTAGTGGAACATTAGAGGAAGTTCTCCTAAGAGTACGCACTTAATCTTAGAAGCTGATTAAACATCACCGTGGAATTGCAAGAAAAAAAATGCATTTCTTTATAGGACTATTCATTGATGTTTCAAAATTTACCTGAATAGAAAATGCGATTGATGAGTTGAAATTTTAAGTAACAATGGACTATTTTTACAATAGTACATTTACGTACTCCTAGACGAATATGCCTCTAAGAGTGCGCGGCAAATCCTTCAAAGAGTATGCACTATAGAAAACATCACACATAAGCACTCCAATATCTTCGAAACGTGATCCAGCTTCATGCCACCACTCACGACAAGAGAATTTGTACAAGAATGTCCACGTTATGTCTAACAACTAGTTAAAGTAGCTCTACAACGCTAATTAGTACTACTACTGACAGAGGTGGTTTCTTCAGTTTTAAATTAGAATGCATTTAAACTAACTCTAAAATTATGTCAATATTATTGGTTTCCCTATAACGTATTTATGCACTATCGTTTCCCTACCGTGCACTTCAACTTGCACATCATCCTCTACGCATTAAAATCCAGTGTTTCAAGAATAAGAGTGCCAGATCTATAAGCGCATACGTTATTTCAAGGGTTAGGCTATTCAAGAACGCGTTTCCGATGTGTTGCCCCTGCAACGAACGCGACCTACGTGGCTACTTGGTTATTTTACTTTCGTCAGAGGTATACTGTGAGCCAATCAGGGTTTCCAGGTCTTTTTTTTTTGCCAGGTACACATCTATAATAGCAGAGTTTCAATACTCTGCACAAAGCATCTTCCAAGAGCTGTTTCTTGCTAAAATCCGCTTGCCTTGCAACACGTCTTTTCTCTTTTCCCTCCTTCCTTTAGACATTTTTTAAACAACAGGCGGTCTATTGTTTCGAAGCGCACCAAATACGCTCGAGCTGACGTTTTTATTGCTTTCGCGTTTGTGATTAGCCATCCACATTTAAATACATGGTCAGCGTATATCAAGCGTACGCATGAACAATAAAAACGCGTTGCGAACGCTTCGAATAGCCGCCCTGTAAGTGCGCATTCTGAGGGACCATGTTAACGTATTCTGAAAATAATCGCATTAGTTCACCACATTTCAAGAATGTCGTTCATATCTATCCAACTCGTGACGGGGACAAATGGCCTTGCTGCTGACGCCCCTATTAAACCATAATCATGAAAAATGTGTGTGTTACATCTGTTACATTTTGAAAAATGTAGTAAGACTAATTTATTTATTTATTTATTTATTAGTGCAAACTATTTTATACTTTAGAAACGCATTAGCTGCAGTTACGAATTTCACATAGACACATTACACTGCATTATTTCTTCACTCTGTTTCCTGGAGGCAAGACAACATAGATTTCATTTACATGGTAAAAATCGGTCTCTCAAATCTTAGTTTAGTACACTTTATTTTCTTCTTTTTGTATATGTGCATTTTTGGGAGATCGTGCTTTCGAACATGAAAACAAATCATGAAAGTTAAAAATAAAAATAATGAAACCAATTAAGAATGCTTCAAGAGCATTGCCAGAACGAACTTAAAAAGAATGGAGAGATGGAGCGGGAAGGAAAACTGTGATTGTTCCTACATAAAAAAGCAAATATTTTTATCCGCACCGTCTTCTGTTTCTCACAAAAATTAGCAAAATATCATCTCTCTATGCCTTGCGGTTCCCGAGATATGGCTTCTTAAATCTCCCGAAATTCGAACGTTTTTGGCCAATATATGGGGAACGGTGGCCAGTTAGCCAGTGGCTGCCATTTACTACTTGGTACCAAAATGTTAACCATCCTGTTAGGTATTGATCAACACCAATACGATTTCTCTGTAACTTATGGTTCCCAAGATATGGCTCCGTAAATGTCCGGAAATCGGCCATTTTTGGCCAATATCTCGGAAACGGTAAGAGTGACACGAAAAATTCCATGGAAATCGGCCATTTTGGGCCAATATCTCGGAAACGGTAAGAGTGACGCGAAAAATTCCATGGAAATCGGCCATTTTGGGCCAATATCTCGGAAACGGTAAGAGTGACACGAAAAATTCCATGGAAATCGGCCATTTTGGGCCAATATCTCGGAAACGGTAAGAGTGACACGAAAAATTCCATGGAAATCGGCCATTTTGGGCCAATATCTCGGAAACGGTAAGAGTGACACGAAAAATTCCATGGAAATCGGCCATTTTGGGCCAATATCTCGGAAACGGTAAGAGTGACGCGAAAAATTCCATGGAAATCGGCCATTTTGGGCCAATATCTCGGAAACGGTAAGAGTGACACGAAAAATTCCATGGAAATCGGCCATTTTGGGCCAATATCTCGGAAACGGTAAGAGTGACACGAAAAATTCCATGGAAATCGGCCATTTTGGGCCAATATCTCGGAAACGGTAAGAGTGACACGAAAAATTCCATGGAAATCGGCCATTTTGGGCCAATATCTCGGAAACGGTAAGAGTGACGCGAAAAATTCCATCACTTGCTCGAATAATTTTTGATGCTCTATCGAATGGAGGGCTCAAAATTGCGGACGGAGAGAGAAACAGACAGACAGACAGACATAAAGAATGCAGTAACGAACTGTAAGTTCGTTGATAATAAAAGCCCGTTATTCATTTAAATGAATGTAACCATAAAACATTTTTTAACAAGCAAATTATCAACCTACTTTTCCATTTTTTGAGGTTGTTTGGGCTGGTACGAAAGTCAACCAACCTACCTACATATACACAACGGCCTTTTACAAGGTCGAAGACTCTTCTTATTCGGGTGTGGCCACAGACATCTTCATTTTCCCTTTATTTATTCGTCGTGAATTATCCGTTTTGCATTCCTTTTAAAAAGAAAAATAAACTCTAACTTGCCTTTTCTGACATGCATTATGCAACACCACACACACGTAAACAGCAACAAAACGGGTCTTCCCACTGGGTTATTATATCTTTTGTCTCCAGACTGCTTCCTGCATCATTTCTTCTTCCAGATCTGCATAATGCACTACATGTGAGTCTTCTTCTTACACAACGGAATACTAACACTTTTTTTTTTTTTTTTTTTACTTCTCTACACGCACGCAAAACATTAAGATTTGAAGGACCGACCTTGCAGCTTAATGGTTAAAATTCATTCTTGTAATATGGGAGAATGAGGTTCTATTCTCAGTGATATTAAATGTGATTTCGATACAAGTTAAATTGTGGGCACAACAGTGATGTAAGAAAGCAGACTCGGACAGAAATATAACCTAGGACGGCAAAAGTCAGTCAGCCTCTCTCTCTCTCTCTCTTATCTTTCTAAATCTACAACTTTCTTGTTGTGTGCGTCAAAGCATTACACTGACAGATAACTAGAAGTTCTATTAGGAAACAAACGCATGAAGGTCATAAAGCTACACGTTTCTTCTTATACGGGATCGTCAAAATTTAATCGAACCAGCCTGTAAAACTTCTCGTGTAAAATATAAGAGATACCGCTGAGCCTAAGCAGTGTTATGTTAAGTCTTTTTGTAGGCTATACCATACTCTGCATTCAAACCCACGGCATTATTTTGCAATATTAGAAAACTAATACACACAGAATTATATCTTAAAGACATATTATCTGGATTTAAAAAAAATATATCACAAAGGTTATCAAACACGTGACTGTTGGAGCTAAAATAGTAATGGACATCATTAATTCACTGTAAAATTCTGCAGTAATGCTAATGCTGTAGAGATGATAATTTGGTTGCTTTCGGGTCATCGAATTTGCCCGAGTCATATTGGGTCTGAGAACCGGGTGATCTGGATGAAATTCAGACCCAGTCACCCGTTCCTCGAATTATACATTTTTCGAATATTCTTCATTGAAATAACTGCTATTCGAATAATTAATAAATCATTACAACAAATTGTTCGAATAAACAAATAAAGAATATTCAAATAACTGGAGAAAAAATCAAATAATTAACATTGGGATACGAAAATGTTTAAACAAGTGAGTTTCGTGTCAAATTATGGAGCTGCTGTTGACTTTCAAACTATTGGATCCCAATAAAGATATCGTCTGTGAGTTTTATCTGGATTATTCCCACATTCTCATTCCATCAAGATTCACTTACTTTAATCATCCGTCTCCTTAGCCTAACGGGTATAATTGTGGGATGTACACTGAAAGATTTCACTTTTCTTCCAATATTGATATCGGAAGTGGTAACTTATACCACTTCCGATTTAAATAAAACAACTAGGACGGAAATGGAGAGCAAATATTCACCCCCACTTCAGCCATATATTTTTTTAGAAGATAGTACAACATATTTAGAGGTGTAAATTTGGATAAGGGCGTAACTACCAATTCTTCAATTTTTTAGAAGAGCAGAAAAACAAACGCTCTTATCCATTTAACCAACCATTTCTGAGGATTAATCAGAAATTAAGGTTACAAAGTCTGCAGTGAAACGCATATATGTTATTTCATACAAGTAATGCAGCCACCAGAGTACATACATTAGATTATTTTTCTACATAGTCTCCATATTGGTTGAGACATTAATCGCATCATGAAATGAGTTTGAAGATTCGCTCCTGGTAAAACAAAAATTTTGTCGTTGCCTGCTCAGCCACGTTATCACCAAGTGTTTTATTTCCTCGTCTGAAGCAAAGCGAATGCCTCCTATGTCTCCTTCAAGTACGAGAACGGGTGAAAGTCGCTTGGAGGAGCGAGGTCCGGGCTGTGGGGAGGTGGTCGATGATGTTGCAGTTAAACTGCTGGTCTTCTAGAGTTTTCCTCGATGATATTTTCCATACCAGCCACAAACTTTTGACACTATTCTGCAACATGCTGACGAGACATTACAGTTTATCCGTAAACCTCTACCAGATACCGGTGAATTTCAGTCGTGGTTATATACATGTTTTGCCTACAGAAATCGAATAACTGTGCGGACTTCACTTCTTCGCGAGACCAGTTTTCTATACAAGTCTCCATTTGTGTTTACCTACAACTAGCACTGTAGGTGGCGTGTGGCTGAAGCTCGGCACAGTTGCAAATTCCATATATTAAAGTTACCGCATACCTTGTATTCCTCTATAACAAACGAAACTCAAGAAATATAAGCCTTGTAACCTTAGTTTTTGATCTTCCCTTGTATCATTGCCCTCATCACATAATGTGTCTGATGAAGGCAAATGATACATTGCCGAAACTATAACAGAGACTACTAATAATAAGCGTTTGCTTTGGTCAAATAGTAATCTATATTTAAATTATAAGTTGCTCTTTAAGATCTGGTCTTTCGTTCTCAATGTGAATATTTCCGTGACGTACTTTATTAGATTTTTTCCCACATAATAAAACCTATTCATTAAATTCGTTTTGATTCGTTAAACGAAAAGGCTGTTTTTTTCCCTCTGTATTTAACATTCTCCAAAAGTTATAAAAGATTTAAAAACAATGAACAATCGTGACTTTACCACTTTCACACTAAGGCATAGTACATTCTCTATATTGCTTCATTTCTTCTTTTTTTTCTTTTTTTAATTCAGAGAGTCCCTGAAGAAACAAATGAAAGATTGCCTTTGAGCTACAAAAAGATTGTTTTCTTTTTCACTGCAATCTTCTCTTACTGTTATTCTTAGTCTTCTTTGCCCACAAGCCTCCAGAGATTGTTCTTTATATTTGCTCTTCCTTGGAACAAAAATAATAAATATTTTGTGGTGTACCAAAGATTCAAAGCAATGAATGGTTGGTTGTAAGAGCTGCATAATAAAGTATGACGAATAAAATCTTTTGACCAAACTCCTTATTTAATATATATAAAATATACAAATTACATGGTATTATTAAATAACAACTTCATCCGCAGGTTTCTTTCTTCCCGCGTAATTTCGGTTTCATGTTCACGGAGGAAGCATAAATCTGTTGAATCATTTAGCTATAAGAAATAGTGAAAGTATGTTCCGCTTTGGAAGTGGAACCCTAATTCAAAACAATTTGAACTAAACTGATCTTTATGGTATGATGATGTCACACAGGAAGTATAGTGCACAACAATATGGTATTCAATAATACTTCCCTAATTACTATTGGTAAATATTTTTTAAATAATACATTTGAAGATAAATTTCAGTCACCTTTAATTGTATGTAAGTTTGCAGTGGAACAGAGGGTTTGTAGTAGGAGGAGGAGGACGAGGAGGAGGGGTGTCCATAAGGCGGATTATGACGCAAAATGCATCATTGAAATTTTAAAGAAGTTGAAAGAAAATTAGTTGAAACTAGCAAGAAACTTAAAATTTTATACTTTAAACAAGAATAATAAATTTTAATCAAGGTCGTATCTCTGGCTGTGTGTACTGGAGGTCCTAATTAATGGACAAATATGGAAGCATATAAGGCTTCCTTGGAGAGTATGTGAAAACAATTTATTGAGGTTTCGACATAAATCAAGAGAGGATGGTCACCCCTCTTATTTGGGACGTCAACCTATAGTTACAACTGTGCGAAATTTGGATCGTTTGATAGATTTTTTTCACATATTAAATTATCGATATCGAAAAATTTTACTCACAATATTTCGATGTTTTTCGATATATTGATTATGTTTCGCTATTTTATCGAAATCGATTTTCGATATCCAAATTCGGATATCGCACAGCCCTACTTAAAGTTTCAAAGTTAAATTATTTCGAACCAACTGGGAAATTTCCTTAATACCCTACCAGTGGAACTGATTTTTTTTGTTTGATTATTTGATATAAGTCTCACGTTCTTTTCAGTACCAAGACTACATGAGACAGATGGTCACACCGCGATACGAACCATTACTCGGGTTTGAATCCGAAGCAAATATCATATTGGGATCGAACCAAGAGCCATGAACATAGAAAGCGTGTGCGTTAGCAAGTTAAACATGAATGTGCAGAAATCCGGTACAGACAAGTCTGTAGGATAATAGATGCCAATGAAACAGATTAGAAATAAAAGCACTGAACAGTTTAAAATAAGCCAATTCGATGTTCGAACAACAGTATTCAATAACTTAGACGTACGTTCCTATCGTCATTCTCATCACTTCACACACACACACACACACACACACAAAAGTGTTACTATAACATATTCCATAAACCCTGCTGGAGAAAACCATGTTGTTGTTATGTATGAGATACCATGGTTTTGCTCTTATTTTGTCCGCAGAATATGTTGTTTCTGTTCATGTCAGGTGATGTTACGTCCATATGTCCGCATACGTAACGAGTAATTTTTCTTTTTGCTTGTGTACTGCAGCGACTGTATCCAGTGTCAGGGGTGGCATAATATAACGATCCATCTCTGGTTTCTCTGTGTCGTGTTATATCTCTTGATGATATAGTAGAGGATAAAATACGGGACGCGTCGGTTTTACACTGACAAATATTTTCTGTATCCCTTTAAAGCTAGAGAACATGTCGAGAACAAGATAAAATTCTTTTACACTCTCTCCAGACACAGTGTGCTAAAGGAGGATGATAAATCCTAGCTTCCCTATCAAACTAAATAATAGTATCTTACACTGGGATCTAAGCTTCTCTATCAAACCAGATAACAGCAACTTATATTAAGATCCTAGCTTCCCTATCATATCAGGCAACAGTATCTTACATTGGGATCCTAGTTTCCCTATCAACTCAATTTTTAGCTGACCTTTCTATATGCATTGTTACACACACCGTAAGTGTTGTACCAGTACAAGGAAATCACTTGTACTAAGCGGTTAGCATACGCGCGTTTGACGTGGAAGACTCGAGTTCGATACCCGGCGAGAGTTCACGGATCCCACTGTAGGTCTATGTCTCATTGTAGCCTTGCTGCTGAAAGGGACGCTAAACTGAAAATCAAAGCAAAATTAAAATTTTCTATCAACAGCCAATCCTCCTCGTGACACGTAAGCAGGGTTAAGGTACACTTTTTAAAATTTTATTTTATCGTCTTTCGTTTGATTTTTCTCTTAAAAGATCAATTCTAAGGACAGCAAGCATCATATATAATACGCGATTGATGAAACTCAACCGATCTTGCCCAATATTGGCGCGGTGATAGATTTTATGAGCTTAGTACTGATTTGAACGAAATATTATGGTGTGCAGAACTTCAGTACAATCAAATTTAGGTGTGGATTTAGTGAAAGAATCGCGTGCTATCCCGTGCCTTTTGCTGCATTCTTTCGTCATCATGCTATAAAGGTCAAGCCTAGTCGTTGCAACCATAGATATCTCTCTTCTGCTTTGTTCAATTTTATTTTTCTGTTTTGTTATACAATATGCTTAGATTTCATTCCATGTGTTCTTCTTGATGATACATGAAAAAATCTTCTTGATGGAAGAATCGCATGTATTTTATGCTCAAAATAAAGTTTTTCTGTAATCAATGAAGCATAAATTTTTCTCACTTACATTAAACCTACTTTTTAATTTATTTTATTTTACTATTTTTAAATAACGTGGTAGCTTCTCACTTTTCGTTTACAATGTTGTTTGGTTGCAATTGAACAGCCTGTGACAAAATATTATACTTTCATATTACATACATATATATATATATATATATATATATATATATATATATATATATATATATATATATATATATATATATATATATATATATATATATACAGGGTGCTATATAACTCCACCGAAAAACTTTGGGAGGCGGTTCCTTATACGAGATGAAAGAAAAAGGTTCTAATAAACATGGGTCGAAAAACGTCTCCTTTCAGAGTTATGAACTACCGAAAATTCGAAATATCACGTTTCAAAACGCCTTGACTTAGAAACTATAGGGCCTATCCCAAGCGGTTTAAGGAATTACACAGGAACTGGTATACGCTCTATCTAAATGTTCATGTTTCAGAATTCACCGGTACTAGCGAAACGAACACACCATTATGTCTTAAAGGAGTATCCCTATACTTCAACTTCCTTTTTACAGTTCCTTTCACCGATAACGGAGGATGGTAAAACATGGATATTTAGATAGAACACATACTAGTTCCTGTGTAATTCCTTAAACGTTTGGGACAGGTCCTATAGTTTCTAAGTTAGGGAGTTTTGAAAAGTGATTTTTCGAATTTTCAATGGATCATAATTCTGAAAGAAGACGTTTTTCGGTCCATGTTTATTAGAACTTTTTTCTTTCATTTCGTATAAGGAATCGCCTCCCAAAGTTTTTCGGTGGATTTATCTACCACCCTGTATAATCTACATACAGAATGTGTTATTTTGTTTCGTCGACGACTGTATCAAATTTGTTTATCTACAACATAGGTGGATCCAAGAGGGAGGTGAAGAGTTGTTCTCCCCTCCCCCTCCTCAACAAAAACGGAACAAACATCAGTGCGGTAAAAGCCCGAAGAAAAAGAAAACTGAGAATCTATCACCGACACCCCGGAAGTCCGTCCTGGATCCACCCCTGAACTTAAACACTGTCCACATAAACAAGTTTTACGAGTTTTCCTAATAAATGTATTTTAAAAATGTAAACACATCGCGTTTTCACGAAATCCAGGTGAAAGAAAGAAAAACTAAAATAATTTAATTTAATGACCCGAAGTTAAGCCCTTTAGGTTATAAAGAGCGAATGATTAAGAGTCTTCATCCCGGCGAAACTAAAATACCGCTAATTCTACAGTAATTATGTGATATCTTCAAATAGATAAAAGATAATTGAAATATGGAACAAGAGCGCCCTAGACAATATTATTTTGCGTGAGGTACCGTTATCACAAGTCACCTAGTGGCTTTCCGTTTTCAGCTGTTTAGAAACGCGAAAATAAATGCCGATTTTCAACATGGCTCGAAATCGAAAACAGATAAGTGAGTCGTGATAACGGTTTCTCATGTAAAATAATATTGTCTAGGGCGCTCTTGTTCCACATTTCGATTATCTTTTATCTATTTGAAGATATCACATAATTACTGTAAAATTAGCGGTATTTTAATTTCGCTGGGATGAAGACTCTTAAGCAAAGCGAATGCTTATGGAAGAATTGGTGAAATAAGGATGTGGAAGGAGAACCCAGAGAAAACCCAACGACCGATGTTATCCACCATGGAATCGAAACAGGAACTCCAACCAACAGATAAAAATTCTACCTCTGGATCGCCATGCCCCCTAAACAACTATTTTTATTAAAAGAAAGAAAAAAATAAAACGTGAAAATCATTTCCTAGATAAATTGAATATAAAGTTTTATGAAATCCGATCAGAGTAGGCTTGACAAATCTCAGTTAAATATGTTTCAGTTACAACGAGAGATACACCGTTCAAAAAAAGTTTATCAAGTTCATTATCCAGTTATTACGTTGTTAAATACCAAAATCATGTAATCTATCGGTGAAATATACCTAAATTTATATAGTATATAAACACATCTGAAGAATCTATCGGAAACATACAATTACATTTCTTAAGTTCCTAATTATCATATTATAATGCTAAAAACGTATTAAGGGGATGATCTACCTTTTCTCGGCACAAAAATTTTTATATTGGACCTTATGGGGAGAACATGGCTACCGAATTTCCTCAGTTTCTAAGGAACTAGGTATCTCTAATGGAAAAGAAAAATTTTGCAGCATTCTACAGAAGTTTATTAACGGGTTGAAATACTTAAATTGTATATTTGTCTGCTAGTTTAGCAGAAATAAATTATTAAAAAATAAATAAATTAGTTTCTTTTTATACAAATTAAAATATGTCTAACTTTGGAACAAATTATGGTAGAAAGATCAACTTTTTTTTGTTTTATTCCTTGAGAAGAAACGACTCTAATAGTTTTAATCACAACCATATCTGATACGCCAATTAAAAAATAGTATTTTAATATAAGTATTAAAGTCCACCTGTCAAGAAGTTTGACGAGGGTAAGGCATCCCCGCCCACCCTTTTCTTTTGTTTTCGTCCCGCGAGATATGAAGGGAAGGGTCTTCACAAATCTCTTTCAGCTATGTACACAGACCGTTTGCACAGCAGGTGTCAATGCGAATGTAAACATCGTGTCCTCACGTTCAATAGCCCAAGTTCGGCCACTTTCTCTCTCTCTTTTTTCTCTCTCTTCCGAGGAGGTGTTTCTACCCTGTAAGAAAATTATAGATATGTAGAGAAAATGGTGATCAATTATTTCTGATAGCCAGATGATAGACAAGCATTCTAAAATGCCTTTGAATTCCAAAAATGTATCGACCATAACTTTACCATCTGGTTATTTTCAGGAGGCAAAAGTTATATTATTATTATTATTATTATTATTATTATTATTATTATTATTATTATTATTATTATTATTATTATTATTATTATTATTATTATTTGGAGTTAGAGTGCAAAGCCACGAAGATACAAATGGCTCCATTGGCTAAACATACACATAGCTGCCCCCATTCAGAACATTCCTTTGTGCGTTAGAAAACATGCTATAACAATGCGCCCCTCGCAAAAAATCTAATTCAACTCTTATTGACCTCAGTAGCGCTTACTAATAGTGTAAATGCTATAAATCAGGCATTTGCAAGTAGGAACAGGGATTGGCCGAATCACAGAAATCTTACTGTCGTCACGGGCTGTAAAAGGTAATATATGACATTTTCACAAGAAATAATTATCGGACCTACCGTAGTCGGGTCCAGACTCCACTTAGGAACTAACAGGTGCGCTATCCAAAAATACATGTTTCAGAATCCTAAGGTACTCACGCAACAATTTTTTATAGAGGGGCTTTAGCTACGGGCATATAATTTGAAGTAGTCACCAACTACCTCTATAAAAATCATTGCGGAAGTATATCGCAGGATTCTGAAATTTCGAGTTGGTCTATACTTTTTGTCACGACTAGCTATATACCGTTTATATGCTAGTCAGTGGCGGATCCAGGGGGCAATCGCCCCCTTCCCCAGAAGAGGAAACTTTCTTATTTTATATATATAAATAAAACCCATCCCAGAGTTTAGAGCTCTTAAAAGTATCTGTAAGTAGGAGTATTACAACTCACCGCCCCCCCAGAAGTCCGTCCTGGATCCGCCCCTGATGCTAGTTTAATACTCTACGTTGAAATGTATCATAACTCTGTCATTTGAAGGAAAAAAAGGAAGGAGAGCTGTTGTGCAACATAACATGGTGTTGACATACTCAACCAAAACGACCAGAATGCTTCATTCGGGTAGGTTCAAGACGATTCTTAATGCACGTACGGACACAACAGCTGTAAATTCCTGGATATTGTAGAGAGTTGTCACAGGAAAACATAAGAGTAGAAGAACCTCTATTTTGAATTTGGTGGAGAAGATAATAGAGCAGAAACCTAGAGCTGCAGGTCCTTCAAGAAAGTCAAGAATGTAAAAGAGAAGAGACCCTAAAAGAGAAACCTCAAACTAATTTCGTGATCAAAGGTTTGCAGTGCTATCCTAGAAATGTTGGATATTACAAGTGTCAATAGTTGAGTAATTGTGTTAGAATCATGTACAATAGTCTATTACAGAAAAAAGTCGATAGAACATATTCAAAGAATTCTTGTAATTTGTCAACATTATTTTCAAAGACGTAGCCTTCAATGTGAATGCATTACTAGAAAATAAAGATTATATGGGAGATTTCTGTGGAGCACGCAATTTTTTGTCGCTTTCCCCCTCTGTGCATGGTGCCTCCGGAGGAAATGATCTGAAATTAACACTGCTATAGGATAATTAGAGATTGGCTTACAGTGCTTAGTCTTAGCGAAGTAAGCACGAGAAACCAGAAATATCACAAAAAACAGGGCTTTTGCTCCGCTGTTCCTCCGTAAAAATGCACGGTTTACACACAATACAGATTGGATCTAACAGGGCTATTTAGAGAACGTCTTATAGAGCATTTGGTGTGCAGTGTTGTCTGCGGACAAGGAGGCAAAACCGTGATTTTCATTAAAAAATGGAGTATTTTAAATTTCCCTCGCCCCCTCAGGAGACGCTTCTTCAATGAGACCGTATCCTGCCTCTTTCTCCCATTCTCTAGGCTCTAGGTCAATTAGGACTGACAGGCATTTGAATAAGTCCATTACTTGGTTGCCTAGTAATTAGCCATCATATTGGCTGCCATATTGGATTTAGACAAATGTTCTCTCATGTTACCATGTAAAATATGTCTTGTCGTGATGAAAGCTACCAGAAAATGTAGGTTTCGCTTAGTCCTGAGGAAGTACGCTACATCCTAAAGTAATGCGTGCATATACGCATTTGTAACTTTGTACAGTTAATCGTTAGACAACAGTGTTGCCAGGTTGTAAGGTTTCTAAGTGGCAATAAATAATGCCATATTCATCGGCCTCAAAAACCTATACTTTGACACCAAAATTATCTTTCTAAGTGCCTTGGTTCACGATCTCTCTCTTTACACACACACACACACACACACACACACACATATATATATATATATATATATATATATATATATATATATATATATATAGAGAGAGAGAGAGAGAGAGAGAGAGAGAGAGAGAGAGAGAGAGATTTACGTAGGGCGGCGGCCATATTGGAAAATGACGGCTACCAGGAAAACACCTCAAATTTGAAATATATTCCCAAGACATTATAAAAAAAAACTTTTTTTTTACGAACACCTGTATATGGGGGCCAGGACTTTACATCGTCGGAATCCTGTGGGGGCACCCCTCTGCCCCCTTCCCTTCGCCACTACTGTATGCTATAATATTTGTCCGGAAGGGGTAAAAATCCCAAAATAACAGCGTTTTCTGATATATACTGTTCTTCCCGCGCACTCTAGAATGCATCTTGATGAACTTCCAGAGGTAACGGGGAAAAGAGGATACTTCACACCACATCGTCCAGTCTCTTAGTATGGAACCATTGAGGGAGACAAACTCTATCAAGCTAACAGTATTTGGCAGCTGACAGGTAATCTCAGAAACTGGTCGAGAACCTGTTTTATTCAGCCATCCACCCCCTCCATTTCACCAACACCCACCCTTTCCGCGGCCAAGCTTAGAGTGGGGCGTGACTTACCCTCATCAAACTTTGACAGGTGGACTTTAATACTTATATTAAAATACTATGTTTTAATTGGCGTATCAGATATGGTTGTGATTAAAACTATTAGAGTCGTTTCTTCTCAAGGAATAAAACAAAAAAAAGTTGATCTTTCTACCATAATTGGTTCCAAAGTTAGACATATTTTAATTTGTATAAAAAGAAACTAATTTATTTATTTTTTAATAATTTATTTCTGCTAAACTAGCAGACAAATATACAATTTAAGTATTTCAACCCGTTAATAAACTTCTGTAGAATGCTGCAAAATTTTTCTTTTCCATTAGAGATACCTAGTTCCTTAGAAACTGAGGAAATTCGGTAGCCATGTTCTCCCCATAAGGTCCAATATAAAAATTTTTGTGCCGAGAAAAGGTAGATCATCCCGTTAATGACTTTAAATATAAATTTTCTTTTAATGAAATTTCCAGTCTCACATTCGATTCTCGTTGGCGGGTACTAGCCTCGGTCACAAATCCGAATAGTGGTCCGAATCTCACTTTAAAAAACTGGTTGCTCCAATCTCATATAGTGACTATAATAATAATAATAATAATAATAATAATAATAATAATAATAATAATAATAATAATAATAATAATAATAATAAATGGAACTATGATGTGAATAGAATCGAGCACAGCCGTTTATAAAAGGATTCATAAAGTATTTTAACTAAAAGGACACAAATAAATATAGGGACTTCCCTGAAAACATATAACACGTCCCGCCATTGATATGCACGAACATAAATTTTGGAAAGTCGGCGCCGTTGTACGTAAACACTTAAAAAAAAAAATCAGAAACTCGCCGTCTACATGATACACAAGGGATCATAGAAAGATGTCTGTATGATAGAAATCACCCGCAAAGATAGGAAAAGAGTCATACGTATCAGAAAGATGACGGGAGTGGTGGATAATATCATGAGAAATAAAACTTTTGAAATTACGGCTAGCTGAACATATTGTACACTTCTGCAGAAAGAACGTTAGACACAAATGATGGTACACTGGATTGTATTTTTTACATTATTTTGGTTTTTTTGGTTTTTACATTTTACATTCATAAAACTTCACTATAATACGATTTTAATGGTGGTCCGAAGGACAAATAGTGTTTAAATTTGTTACTTATTGATTAGGAACGTCTCAGGGCCCAATTGCAGCTAAAGGGCTGGTTCAGGAGAACCTCAAAGCCCAGTTGCAGTCAAGAGGTGGTTGTATGGTGTCTTTTAATGCCTAGACGCAGCTAAGAGAAGCAATATATATATATATATATATATATATATATATATATATATATATATATATATATATATATATATATATATATATATATAATAATAATAAAATTGAAATTGAATTTGAACAGTGTGATTGAGGTGAAAGTGAATTCGTGTACCACAACAATGGAACACGTAGTATAGTGGAATTATAGTTATAGTGTATTGCATTGCCTACATTGCTTGTTATGAGGGGAATTACTTGTTACAAGGAGAATTGCCTGTCACATGGAGACCTTACCCAAATTGTTATGATGTTTTATTTAGATGAGACAGATTGCAATGAGATTGAATAAAAGATAATAATGCATAATGTAATTGATTAATATTAAGAATAAAAGAAACAATTACTTATAAGTTAGATACACAAATATATTACTAAAAAAAGAAATATACAATAACTACAAAATATGTGAATTACTAATATATAATTTAACTTGTCATATAATATCATACATTAGTTATACTTTTTTTTTTTTTTTTTTAAAGTTCATACTTAATGTTCTGACGACCGATACTCAGAGACTTTATATTGAAGCTCTGAATGAAGTGTGGATATGACATGATGTGAATAAGTGATTTTTGTAAGATTTTTAGAGTTTATATATTTATTTTTTATATTTTTATTTTTTATTTTGGATTTGCGAAAATAGGATTGTTTATGAAATGGCTTATTTTTTTTGTAAAAGTTTTTGTGTTGATAATATTTGTTTTTAAGTTTTACTATTTTTACCAAAATGTTTTTTAATACTTTATTTAAAATATTTTACTTTTACTTGTTTATTGTTTGGTTTCCCCGACAGATTAAGAAAATACTTCAGTTTTTAATATCACAAAATAAAAGAATGTTTTAGAAGGTTAAGGTAGTTTCCAAAGCCCTGTGCAGCCAAGAGAAGGCAGGTGAAGGGATCAGTCTCAATGTAGACTGATGCCTTTAAAAGTATTGTGGCGTCTTATATACTGTGTCTTCAAGAGTTTTCCTAGATCCTCGAGGTGATGATGAAAAAAATATTACAATATTGTAAGAAGAAATGATAAATGATCGGCGGACAAAAGTGTTTCTTGGACTGGATATTAAAAAAAAAAAGAAGAAGTGATCTAGGAAACGGCTTCACATAAGGTGATGTGATGAAAGTAAATGGCTGTGTGTGAATAAGAGCTGGAGAGACCATCTAGTAATAGATTAACACGGAGACAGGAACATAGGCAAGGGGTGTCTTCTGGGGTCCGGGCCCTCTCCCAAAATCCGACTTTTCTGTAAATTTAGTCTAATTTTAGGGGTGATTTTTACAGATCTTTTAATATAATTTATTCTCATATTGAATTTGGACCTTCCGAAATAAATCCCTATTTCCCTATTTCCGAAATAAATCCCCGTACGTGCCTACACACCGATACTAACTAAGAAGAAATTAAGAAAGAATATTACACCCTATTATATGAGTTGAATCCGGGATACTACAATCTTGTATCTGTAATCACAGTAAGTTCTGCAGGTAATGACTTTATTTTTGGTTAATGCCATTGGCCAGATTATTATTGTTATTTATAAACAACTTCAAATTAACATATGGTTACAATATATAACGTTAACTGTTAAAACAAATAACGTTTAGTACTACACGTAATTAAGGCACCCGCCCAAAGCAAGTCCAGTTATAGATACAAGATGATGATGAAGAAGAAGAAGAAACTACCGTGCCGCAATGTAATATAGCTACAAAGTACGCCTACAATTGCTCAAGGCTACGAAGTACACGCATGCGAGCGATGTAGTAACAAAACCAGCGCACGAAAGAGAAAAGAACAAAAAGCGAAATTCCCATTTCATTCAAATAAGGAAGAATGCATTTTATACGTATAAACAATTATCATTTAAGGAACTAACCTGAAACTTCTGGCACCGTTTGTAATCGCATAATTAACTTCTTCACACTGCACTACAAATTCACTAATTTTTGGTCTTTAATCACTTGCTCTAGTTCTTGTGCACTCCTGGAAATAGCACGAAAGGGGATAACGAAACCAAACGTAATGTAGTGTAATGTCCACGTCAACTTCGCGCGCGAAACAAGTTGCTGGACTGAAGAAAAATTCTCCTCCGCCAACTCGAATCTAGCAAAAGTAATGTAACCTACTTTCACGGGGTAAAGGGAGAGGAACAGACTTCTTGTCTCTCTCAAGAGTTTTTGATCCACTCAGAAAACACGACAGAACAGTGGAAGCAAAGGCAGAGAGAAAGAGTACCCAAGCAAAGAAATGAAACAATGTTCCCATGACGACGTTTTACCTTCATCTGTTTAGTCATGGTATGGAGACGAAGGACGAAAAGACATTTCACAAGAAAGAGAGGAAGAAAGAAATGCGTGGTGACAATTCCGTTTTTTTTTATCGGATTAATTTTCACCGTTAGCTATTAGATAATAATACTTGAAGAAACAAATGCTTGAGGTTTTCCCCTTCTCTTTTCTGATCAATGAACTTCTACAGATACAGTTGTAAAAGGAAAGTTCACATTTTAGACCTCTCCATTCCACAAAGGAATTTCAAATTGTGATACTTTAGATGACCAGTAGATGAATCTTAAGTTGTTGTTGTTTTTTTTTCCTCGTTCATCTGCTTTTTATGGAAAGAGAACTTGGTCCGTATCTCATTGTTCAAATGAAATAATTCCTTTTACCACCACTCCTTATAACCAATGGAGCAAATCCCTGGGGATGAGGGGACATGTCCTTCCAATATTGAAACTGGGGGCACTGTCTCCCCAATAATCCGATTTGAAATGTGTTTTGGGGTGGGCAGAAATGTGATGATTTGTGTCCGACTGTCACAAAGGAAAGTGAGACGAAACTGATGTCCTCTGCTCTATAATATACAACAGGTTCACCTCAGAAATCAGATTCATTTACCGTAATATGAGTCTCATCTCTCCCCCTCCCCCTTAAGAATAAGCCTCAAATCCGCCCGCCTCCCAATGTTGAAAACAACTCTGCTCCTTTGATCCTCCACAGCATTGCTTTTCAACTTCATACATATTTTGAACATCACTTTAAAAAAATATGAGAACAGCCTTACCCGTTTCCCCCAATGTTGAAGGCAGATTTGCGCCCATCAGTGTTTCTTTCAGAAAAGACATTCCGGGGGACACTGACGATACTATTCATTATTATATTATAGACATATTATTTTGGTCTCCTTCGGGGGCCACTCTCAGAGCTCCGGGGGGGTCAGTGCCCCCCAAAAAATATATCTGGAAGAAACACTTGCGCCGATACTTATAACACACTATTTATTTATTTATTTGGTCTAATAAAGCAACAGGTAATAGAGGTAGTTATACGACATTAACAAAGGAAATGATTTTATATACACAAGATATTTATTTATTTATTATTGCCATTCTAGATACACTGTGAACCTGCTTTACACTGGAAAAATAAATTAATAATGAAACACGGGACAAAATCTCCGGAGGGAAGTACAAGGTTATTCACCTAGTTCAACTGAATAAATCCAATATTAAGGAAAACTTTAGTCAAGATGGGCGGTCGCAAGATTTAAAATCGTGAAATTTAGAATGCAAAGCGAAAAGGATATCAGTTCATATAAGCCTCCTGTATTAAGTTGATCTAATTTAACCAACTCTATGCCTGGAGGTAGGACCAATCTTAAGAAAATTGGACCAATTGCTTCATATCGGATCCCGGGCCTAAGGTGACCCCGTGCTAGAGTGTAATCTACTCTCACAAGAATATATTGCAATGTATACTTTTCTTGGACAATCCCAGTGACTGTGGCATCTGGAGAAAGGAGTTTTTTCCAAGTTGAAACTGACCACAACTTAGTTGAAATCATCAATTCAACAACATCATCATTTGAACAGTTTGGCAATTTTATCTATTGAATCGGGTATTAGCACGAGATTGAACTTAGACAAAATTCTAAGACTTTGCAGAGAAAAAAACAAGGAAAATAACTAATAAAAAAGGAATATTAATGACTCGTTTATAGTTTATGAATATTATTATTTTTAGAAGTTCAAAAGATATAATTTGTTTCCTTCAGACCATTTAAATTTTCATTTTCAAAGATTTCTTTTCAATAAATCATCTGACAGTCACTAGAAAAAGTATCGTGACCCTATACTTTTCAGAGAGGATCCATTTTTATTATCTTCCATATACATAAACTTGTAAACCTTGGTGGAAGTTGCTGGGAATGTGGGGCTCCGTAACGTATCTCAACTGAACAAGAAAGTGGGCTGTTCCCAATCGAGCATCGCACCTCTTAAGGGCCCTGCCAGGAGGAAGGAAAGCTCGATAGTGGACAATATTCTGTGCAAAGTTAATCCCGTCAGAATTGCTGTCACTCGTTTTTCGAAGATTTTACTTTATATAATTTTTTCTATTTTCCACCTTCGTCTATTATACAAATTTTCTCATGGGCTTTCAAATTCGAATGCTATGGATGAATCAAGTGATTTCGTCACTCCCGCTTTCAACCTAAATGCAAGGATTCAAAACACAATTTCGGTCCCAAATAATACCGTCTCAAACAGCACTTCTGAATCGCAAAGGGGTCCTCCCGTTACAGGACAACACTAAGCCCCACATGGCTAGGATGACCCGGGACACCATGCTACATCTTGGATGGGAAACACTACTGCATCCGTCATACTCCCCGGATATTGCACTGCCCGATTATTACCTGTTCCATTCCTTGGACAATCACCTTAGTTCAAATTTCTAGTAGAGGTGCAAAATGCACTTGATACCTTCTTTGATTCACGGCCCATCAAGTTCTACTGCGATGGAATCCATGGCCTTCCAGAACGTTGGTAGAAGATCGTCGATGTTGATGGGGATTATTTTTGATCTTCCAGGTACGTCTTAGGTGACATATCAATGTTCGAAAGTGGTAAGTGGAAAAACGACAGAACTTTTTTGGTACCTTCATACAGTGGCGGCTAATGTTAGTGTTGCAGTGTTGCGCAACGAGCAAAGTATTTCAAGAAAAAAATATTATTAGCAGTGGTAGTAAAGAACAGGGAAAAAGTACTTTCTAATACTCATATATATATTACTTTAAATAAGATATTTTTTACTTCTATAACTGTAAAATCTATTAATCCATTTTAAAAAGCGAAAAACAATCGATCACAGAGTCTCCAATCTATATTGCGTTGCAGCGAGCACACAACGACCAGATTTGTACAACGCGGCAATTGGAGCGATGTTAAGTCTTCTTTCCCCTATCTCAGAACTTAATTGTTGTTGTTGTTGAGTTTAACGTCCCGTTCAGCAGCGAGACTATATGAGACGTGGACCTACTGATTAACGTGGAATCCGAACCACATGAGCTCCCGCCGGGAATCGAACCCGGGTCTCCCACGCCATAGGCGCGTACGCTAACCGCTTAACCACGAAGGAGCTCTCTCAGAACTTAAATGCTCTGGTCGTTGCAGTGCTTCTTCAACAACACGGGACGGTTTCCAGTGAACGAGAAGGTTTTTCACGCTAAATAAGATTTCTGAATTTTATTTCACTTCCAATCAAGAAATGGAAGCTATTTTTATACATTCATATTTTTAAATTACGAGACTATACTGAAGCAAACTAATATGATGAAAAAAAAAGTGATCGCAAAATTTCAAAATAAGAAAGAAAATACATAATAGACAGAAAACAAATGAAAGTAAACACGCATTTACAAGTTAATTCTTATACATAATGAAGGCTTCTTGTACAGCAATTTGTGGACCAAATAATAAGTCAATATATAATATCCCCCCTTCTATGGATAGAATATACATAGACCTAATTGTTTTATAAAATACATTTATTTTATACTCTTGATAACTTTCTACATAAAACTGTATGATGGGAAACACCACATTGAATTTGGGACTAGTTAGTAATGCTGAAGGGCGCAGCCACGAGGGGTCCACCGGATCGTGGTCTCCCAAAAATTTCCAAACTTCGCTATCATTTGTAGACTTTTATTTTTAACGAACTATACTTGTTTAACAGAGAAATGATTGATGTAGGCTAAATATTTTACTTTACGCCCCATCATGTACTCTTGCTTTTCTTATAAAAATAATCATTCTATAGCTTTTTTCTAAAAAAAAAAAAAAAAAAAAAAAAAAAAAAAAAAAATACAGGTGACAGTAATTAATTACTTATAGTCTTTTCGGGTGCAGAATAAAACAGGTCCGATATTACTTTAACGTATTGTACCCCATCAAATACTTTGAATCCCTCCCATTAAACATTTCTGGGTGTAGAACTGGCAATGCTATTTGTTTTGACATTGACTTTTGGCTTTTGTTGCTGATCCTACATCTGGCGGGTTTTAAACTTTGCTTTCCAGAACGTATCACATTAATAAGCATTATTTCTCCTCGTGTGGAAGTATACTGTGTTCATCGTGCATTGCTTACAACCAAGACGGATGATTTGGAATGTGGTTTTTCTTTTACGCACGTGTGTGAGTTGGTGTATATGTGGCATTCGCAATTCATATACTTCTTTTGTATTAGCTGTTTTGGTTTTTAGTTATTAGATTTACTTAAGTTGTGTGTACCCCAATTTTGTAAATAACTTAAAAATTGTGAATGAATTCTATGCCATGACTTCTGTGAATAACTTGCGAAAAAAAAAAAAAAAAAAAGCAATTTGCCGTTCTCCACTGAGGAAAAACTTACAGTTAAGGCTTAGACAACACAATCAAAGGGCAATTCAGAACAATGTTTAAAAAAAAAATCGGTTTAAATTCACAGGACATCTTACGGTAGCAATGTTGTTTGCCTTAGATATATTTCCACAATTTGTTTTAAATTTTGTGGAAATATATCGCTGTGTCGCAACACATTGATGTGTCGCGAGATTTTTATTGTCTTCTAAAATCTGTCGCAAAGAAATTATCTTTAGAAGAAAATAAATATTTTTTGCCACTCGACTTCATTTCACACCTGTCTTCCAAGTTTAAAGCTGGAAAGTTTGCTTTTAACTCTGTGAGATTTGTATCTCATAGTCGTTCCTTAACATTTTTTAAAAGTATTTTATGTATATTTACGCGCTTTTTTCTGTGTTTTCTTTTTTTGCATCTAGGAAAAAAACACACGCAGGAATGTCGCGAAAGTTTCAAACGTACGTACTTTGGTGTGCCTCAAAGGACAAAAGGTTGAGAAGCGCTGACATAACAGGCTCTTAACAGTTTCAGACAACAGTCTGAATTTTGTGGTTGTGGTTGTTGTAATAATAATAATAATAATAATAATAATAATAATAATAGTAGTAGTAGTAGTAGTAGTAGTAGTAGTAGTAGTAGTAGTAGTAGTAGTAGTAGTAGTAGTAGTAGTAGTAGTAGTAGTAGTAGTAGTAGTAGTAGTAGTAGTAGTAGTAGTAGTAGTAGTAGTAGTAGTAGTAGTAGTAGTAGTAGTAGTAGTAGTAGTAGTAGTAGTAGTAGTAGTAGTAGTAGTAGTAGTAGTAGTAGTAGTAGTAGTAGTAGTAGTAGTAGTAGTAGTAGTAGTAGTAGTAGTAGTAGTAGTAGTAGTAGTAGTAGTAGTAGTAGTAGTAGTAGTAGTAGTAGTAGTAATAATAATAATAATAATAATAATAATAATAATAACAAATTAATGTGTCAGCCACATTATTAGTATTGAAATTTTAGGAGAAAATATAAGAGGTAACAAGAACAAATTTCTCTGGTAAAGATAAGATTAGCATTTTATTGCTTATTCACAACTTTTCAATAACCGAGCTACAACAGAAAAAAAAAATGAAATGCTACTTATAAATACATATTCACGCTCCGTCTGTGCGTGATGTCCTTTTACGCAAGTCCAAAATAAATATCATAAACCTCTAACAACAGTGTTCGCAATGAAGTAACTTATAACAATTTATTACCATTGTTATATAAATACTACATTGTGTTTCCCTTGGTATCATTTTAGAAAAAAAATAATATTGACAGTAGCTTACAAATATGTAGTATTTTTTAAAGCTACCATTCGGAAAGTGCAAAAGAATGTTCCGTGTTTTATTTCATTAGAAGTAGTCGAGGGTAGGGAAAATCGTGTGGATATTTGAAGGAAAAAGAAAAAAAAAAACTTGCATGGAAAATGGGCCATGAGAATTTGTTTCTCTTCTCACGAAAATTATGTAACGTGAAGTACTGTAAAAAAACGAATGGACGAAATGATTTTTTAAGATGTTATCAACAAAAAGATGGTACTTAGCTATTACAACTGTTACACGTATTGTGTGTGTAAGAGTGTGTATATGTGTGAGTAAGAACTTTCATACATATTTGATGATATAGTCATCATAATAACTAAAACAAAGTACGATTACCTTGTCAGAGGGTTAGTATGTATACTCCTAGTATGAACGGCGCCATTGGAAGGCCACAGGATTCTAAAACTTTTATTCCATCCCTAATGCCTATTATCCCTAATTTTTCTCTCTATATTGGAAATTTAACCTTTGGGATGTGTAGCAGTGTCAAATATAGAATTTCATACAAAATAGTTGTTTATTTTATATGTTTCTGTTTCGCATAAAGAAGTTCAAACTGGTTTATCACGCTGTGTTACCATGTTTCAAGGAACAGAAAAATAATCCAATGCGTGCGTTCCTGTTTCGCAGAATGAGATATTTTATTTTTCACATTTATTTGTGGAAAATCTGTACTGCACCAGAAGTACGCCGATATTTGTATTATATGTTGAGAAATTGATTCCATCGTAATATTGTAAACACATATAGAGATTGAGTTGAGTTGATTTTGAGTTTAACGTCCCGTTCAGCAGCGATGCTATATGAGACATGGACCTACTGATTAACGTGGAATCCGAACCACATGAGCTCCCTCCGGGAATCGAACCCGGGTCTCCCACACCAAAGACGCGTACGCTAACCGCTTAGCCACGGAGGAGCTCACATATACAGATTGTAAATAAACAAATTATTTCATAAATTATTGAGAAAGTTAAGATGGCTGTTATATCAGCACACCGTCAAGTGAAAGGAAAGAAAATATAGTGATGGATGGAACATTCAAAATTTCTCCACGTGTATTTTCATAGTTATATACACTGCACGTGAAGTATTCGGACATTTTATACACTCCTCGTACAAACTTCAGTAGAAAACAAACCACATGTGACCAAAAATCATTGAAAAAGAATTAAATGTAACCTGCAGATTAATGAATACCATACGAATAAGATCAAAGTCACTAAAAGCTTATTTTTATTTATCTTTTATTTTGATTGAGTTTAACGCCCCTTTCGGCAGCAAGCCTATATGAGACGTGGACTTAGTGACTAACGTAGAATATGAACCATATTAATTCCCGCCGGGAATCGGAACCGCGTCTCCCACGCCAAAGAAGCTGATTTTTACAGTATACGTTCAAACATACGTAGGTTATTAGATAACACATCTTTAAGAAGAATGTCCTCAGTTAACCGACCATCTGCTTGGTTCTGAGCTTTGGACATGTTACGTGCCTGAAAGGATATGTTTCGCATTTAAAAGTGTGTGAGGAACTTTTCCTGATATGCTACGTACTAGATACACTACGTATGGATCCGTTTAGCATTAGTAATGGAAAGCGTCACCTAGATCATTGGGTCACCTGGATCAAAACTTTTGTCCGTGTCTTCGTCTCACTTTTCAGACCCAGTCTGACCCGAAACCCAGGCAGATCTGGTGACCTAGACAGGCCCGGTGATCTTGAAGCGGCCGAAATATCAACTTTACATCATTACTACAGAATTTTATAGTTGATTAATGATTTTCACCACTCAATCTGACTTTTTATTTATTATTTGATTCATGGTGTGAGGCATTTCTTAGCCCAGCATTGAATATTTGAAATACATTGTCATGTTTGCTTATTCGTCTTCCCATATTGAAAATAATACGGTGATTTTTGAACATAGACTATACAAAAAATATATATAACAAAACACTGGCCTTAGCGGCATTTCTTATATTCTACACAAGTTTTGCAAGTTCATTCGATTAAACTTTGATGATCCCTCATCTAGTGTATATTTTCTGTGATTCTCACGCATTTATATTTTGACTAATCTTGTAGTTATCTTTCAGTGTAATGCTTTGACATCAACACACGCACAGATGCAAACAACAATCAAGAAAGAAAATTATAGATTTAGAGAGAAGTCAACGAGCGAGAAGAGAGATTGTCAACATTCGGCAAATACAAAGATCAATGAAGCCAGCAACATTTGAGGATAAAAGAAGCCACGGCACTGCAGAAGGCATCAATCTTCACCGATTGATCGTCACCTCTCTCTAGAACGCCTGGTCATTGACAGTATCCTTTCTTTTGGACGCCTGATCCTCGCAATAACCTCAGAACTCTCTCTAAAACATTTGATCTTTGAGTTTTTTCCTCCTCTCTAGGACGCTCGGTCTCTGAGAGGTACCTTATACACACTCACTCTTTGGCCACAAGAGCCTTGATCCTATCACCTTAGACGCTCGGTCCCTGGGCCCCTTACAATCTCACCAACAAAACCACCAAAACATCTAAGATCTTCGTATTTGAGACTGTAATTACTATTAGTGTACATGGGAGGAATTTGTATAATAAAAGGTGATTGAGAAAGTCCAAAATTCCCGTGTACCATTTTTAAAGCTCTACGCTAAAAGAGAACTTTACAATATAACATGTTATATTGGTGAAATAATATCATCTCACCAATTATACAATTCGAGTAATATTAGTGAGAACGAAAAATAGCATTGAATATCAGACACAAATATCAAAGTATCCTTTCTAAATATTATCTATAGAACAGAAGACAATTATTTCTACTTTAATACTCTCTCTAACCTAGACATATATTTTATATTAATCGTTCTGCAGATATTTCATAAATCTGAAAAGAAATATATTTAAATAGTACTTATATTAGCTCCGTACAAAATCTCAAACTATTTTATTTTATTATTTTTTTTTACTTAGTCCCATACTTTTATTTGTATAATAAAAGGTGATTGAGAAAGTCCAAAATTCCCGTGTACCATTTTTAAAGCTCTACGCTAAAAGAGAACTTTACAATATAACATGTTATATTGGTGAAATAATATCATCTCACCAATTATACAATTCGAGTAATATTAGTGAGAACGAAAAATAGCATTGAATATCAGACACAAATATCAAAGTATCCTTTCTAAATATTATCTATAGAACAGAAGACAATTATTTCTACTTTAATACTCTCTCTAACCTAGACATATATTTTATATTAATCGTTCTGCAGATATTTCATAAATCTGAAAAGAAATATATTTAAATAGTACTTATATTAGCTCCGTACAAAATCTCAAACTATTTTATTTTATTATTTTTTTTTACTTAGTCCCATACTTTTTGAGCTAGATTGTTTTTTAAAAACATTTCCCTACAGTTTTGGCGTTTCATAACTGTAAAACTTAAGAATTTCCGAACACATTTCCGTAGTATTGAGTTAATTTTGAGTTTAACGTCCCTTTCAGCAGCGAGGCTATATGAGACGGGACCTACTGATTAACATGGAATCCGAACCACATGAGCTCCTCGTCGGGAATCGAACCCCGATTTCCCACGCCAAAGGTGCGTAAGCTAACCGCTTAGCCACGAAGGAGCTCTATGTCCATAAGATTATTTTTGTGCTTAATCTGAAGTTCTCTATACAGTTATGTAGTTAGTATGCAGCAATATTCCACTAATCGGAAATATTTCATGTAACATTCATGTCGAAGTTCCCCCAAATTTTTTTCTCTTGATCCATAACTACCTCATATCAACTTATCAAATTAAATGTAATTGATTTTTCAAGGAAAACAACAGACACATAATTATTGTCAAATGGGTATTAACAAGGATTAATGGAAGATTCAACCATTACAGGTAAATTGTGTTTTGTGATTTCGTCGCAGATCCTAGAATATCCTACTCTGTATGCAAGCCACCACACAACTGAACAAAGCGTGATGTATACTCGTTAGGACAAGGAGTGGAAATATATCCTGTGTTTCCTGTGTTAAATGTTTCGTGATATCTTCTCTCTATCTGTTACAAAAAACACGGGAAAAAGCCAGTCGTTGTAAATTATGAATGGTTTGAGTTAAAATTATCACAGAGAGAAACACGCAAACAGGAGAATGCAGTTCATTACACATTCAAAGCGAGCCAGAATACTTGGGCTGCAATCAAGTGAAGCAAAGATAACAACTAGGCAGCAAATAGTTCAGATTCATTAAAACTAAAAGTGACTAATGAGTTCAGATTTCCCGTGCTCTTTGATTGTTTCGAAAATAATAAAATGGAAAAGTTAGATTAATGAACAGAAAAGGTAAAAACTGAAGCATAATATACGAATCCCATTAGAAATTGAAAGTATGTGTAGTTTTAAATTTTAGAAAATGGATAGAAAAGTCATAACCATTACAACAAAGCTAATTTCTTGCATAATCCTCTTACAACATTTAGCCATGGCAAATCTCACGCCAGTACCACTCAGTCAGCATAACCCATCTACATTTTCAGTTTCATCAATACTATTCGATTAATTGCCTCTTAAAAATGCGCAATACATCAAGAAAGGAGGCAATCGAAAGCGCAAGTCTGACTGAGTTAGGCAGTTAGCCAAGTAGAATTAACCATCCACATTCTCGTTGAACCCATTGACATTTTTCACGGAATTAATTTCGTTCAGAAGGTATCGATGCACATGCCTTTCGTACCTTCCTCCGAGTGCTAGTTTCCAAATCAACATGGGTAAACGCAGTGAATAAACGAAACACAAAACAGTCTAATCACGTAAAGAAGTGCGGAAGATGCAAGTACTTCATATACAAACTTCATAAAACATATTCAAATTTACACGACTCCTCGCTGGTCAAGTGGTTAGCACGCATATCTCTGATGAATGAGTATCTGGGTTCGATTCGCGGTGGAAGATCGTCGAACGCATTGCAGTAATTCAAATTCCACTTTAAATTTTAGGTCTTGTCCTATATAGCTCAGTTGCTAACAAATTGTGTAAACACAAAATCAATCAATCAATTGAAGTATACTACAAAGATGCATACGCATTCTTAATCCATACTAATTTTCTACCAAATCTGCATGTCGTCTGAATTATGGAAAAACGATTAAGATTATACGATTCGCCTCTCACCCTGTTGCAATGACAAATTATCGTTTTTTTTTTTTTTTTTTTTTTTTTTTAAGTATTTGGGCATGAAACTGAGGTCTCAAAAGATGAGAAATATACTTCCTGTACTATGTTTTTTCCAACACCTGTAGACAATACCCTTGTACCTAACATGGAGGATGTTTTGAACACAGCATTGAGCACGTCATCCCTATTTGTGATCAACTGGTGCTGATGATTTTCCTTTCACATTGTTCTTGCCATACTTAAAATTCGGGTACCATTTGTGTATCGTACCTGAGTTCACACTTTTCTCTCCTTCATTGGAACAAATGCATCAAATTTCTTTTTAACATGATGTCGTAGGACTTAGAGAACCCTCACATCAGATTTTGACGTGTGCGTCTGGATATCGAGCGTTGTTCTCTATACATGGTATATTTAATAATAATTCTAATATTTAATTGATTCCTCATCCAGCTTCCTAATTTCAAGATTTTCATTCACTCTCAAACCAAAACTCTTTCGGACAGATCTCCCATACACACACATGTATCTATAAAGCAAAATCTATTTCATCACTTAACTAACAATTTTAATAATAAATTCTTGATTGAACCCGAAATGTCCCTAGAGTTTCGCGAGTACCAATATGCCAAAGATAAATCTTTACTTTACACGGTGATTCCAAAGTCAAAGTATTGCTTTAAGGAATCGTGAAAGACTAGAGGCATACAGTACTAAAATATTGTACCGTATAGATTAAAGAAGTTAAGAAATAATTAAATACAATAATCGAAAGCCAATTTGGAATTGCATGGACTGAAAGTAAATATGCTACTAGTTAAACCAGAAAGGTGTTGAATTTGCAGGTTTAGGATTTAAAAAAAGAGGGAACACGAAAAATGGTTGAGAATCGATGATTTAGAGGTTGCCTATAAGGTCAAGAAACTATGTCAGATTGGCGATCACAGGCAGAAGACTGTACCTGCTGAAAATCTTATTTAGATAAAAACTACCATTTTCTGTTAAGCCAAAAGCCGCGAACTTATGGACACAGTATGGGAAATTGGCGGAAATTTACACCACGATTATATCACCAATGTCAGGTGCTTGGTCTATTTCATATTTATCTTTTGTTTATTTTACTAAAAACGGGAGAAGTAACTATGACATTACAGGACAGAGTCCAGCATGACTACTACGCTTGACTTGATGATAATATTAAAAAAAAAAAAAAAACTATTTTAGTCTGGATCATAAATTAAGGAAAAGTGAAACTATTTTAGCTTGACTCATAAATTAAAAGAAGAACGGAATTATTTTAGTCTGATTCACAATTAAAGGTAGAAAGAAACTATTTTAGCTTTTCTTAATTCTCTTCTAAAAATTAAAAGAGCGAAACTACCTTAGTTTGATTCATAAATTAAAGAAGTAGCTCTGTTGTGGCTTCATATGGTTA
>NC_137454.1:104033373-104206373 GCF_964235325.1 Thermobia domestica | reverse complement strand
TTCGAACTAGTGATGAGCAAATGCAATACCAAGACCAAGACCCGGGTGGTCTTGATCTTGAACACCCAGTCTTGGTCTTGGTCTGCTTGCAAGAGTCTTGCAAGTCTTGCTTTTAAGAAATCTTATGCTTTTCATAGGTAAATTTTACTCTGGATATAAGGGATAATAAATTCTAGAAGCGCCAGCAGTAACGAAAATGTATATTTCTAAATAGTTTACCTTTGTGTAAGTTTGATAATAGTGTACAACATAGGCGATGACCTTTATATTTTTTTTTCAATGGATGTCCACGCTTCACTACTTGTAAGGTAAACCACAACGTTTTGCAATTTATATATATATATATATATATATATATATATATATATATATATATATATATATATATATATATATATATATATATATATATAACAGATTAAATATTCCACTGGTTCCCAAACTGGGGAGGCCACCCCTGAGATGCATGAAAGAAAATCAAGACTCTACAGATTACTGAAATAGCATGAATTACAAAATTATTTTTACACTCTAAAGGCGTCAGATTTTTTTTTTTAAACTACTATTAGCTAACCTTTGAATTGAACAAATTTCGAATTAACCTCTTCGGTTTCCGCGTATCCTTTAGGAAACTTAACCATAGGAGGAGACATTTTTGACTCACTGAGTTTCAATGTCGCCTACAGGAGACATAGATCCCAGATACTGACAACACTGTCACAAGTTTCTTCCCATGACATGCATGCGCAGCAAAGCTATTGATGGAAACAAATACATAAATACATGCAATTCTCACCAAAAATATGCACAGGACCAAAGAAGTTAAATACTAAGATTTTGTTTTACTGATTACAATATGTACTCTATGGAGCAGAAACATGGACATTACGCAAAAGCGATGAAAGAAGTTGGAGGCTTTCGAAACGTGGGCATGGAGAAAAAAGAAGAGAATTAACTGGGTTGAACGGAAAACGAATGGGCAGGTGTTAGAAATAGTAGCAGTAGGGAGAAAAGAAGAATTTTGGATGGAATTAACAGGGAGAAAAACTGCTTGGGACATTGGTTGAGGAGAAACTGTATTATGAGGAACGTGCTAGAGGGTATGGTGGAAGGAAAGAGAGGGAGGGGCGAAGGTGACTGTAGTTGAAAAAAGATATTAAAACAGAAAATTGCTATGTTAAGACGAAGAGACTAGCTGAAGACCACCGTACATCGAAGAACACCACCACTAATATCTTTTGAAATGAAATGAAATATCTAGTTTGACTTCCAATGATTATGTACCGAGGTTAAAGGAGACGGTGATGATGAGAAATGGATGAAACGGTTAAATGAAGAAAGGAGGAGGAAAGGGGAAAACCTGAGAAAAACCCACGCACACGATATTTGTCCACTAAAAAAAAGCTCACATGACGCAAAAACGAGTAAGAATTAAAGAAAACGCGAACCGATTCAGGAAACTGCATACTGTAGCTATACGTTACAGAAGCAGACCGACTCACACGGATTGCCTGAACTACTGGGAACACATTCACTCCAGCGACATTTTTACTAAAGCCAAGAAATTCAGAAATTAAGTATCTTTCTTTCATTGAATAGTTTATAAAACCAAACCTCTTAGAAAACTCAACATTGTTGTCTAATTCAGAATATGATGAGTATGTCAAATCTGTCTCATATTGGTTCAGTTTTGATCATTTTCTTTTCTGTCTCTTGCAATTATTATAACTAGCAGACTACCAGTTCTTCGCATGGGGAAAATACGTTTCATTTTGGACATAAAGGGCTGAATTTGGACTTAAACGGTATCGGAAGTGTCACGGTTCATCGCGGCTACCCCGAAAACTATGGATTCGACACTGATATCGGTCATTTTCAATCATTTTTAAATATTTCCACCTCCCCTAAGTTGCACCGTCACAGTGAAATGATAAAAACAATCCCAGGCCCGAACCTCATCTATGTTGAAAATTTGATCGAGATCGGTCGCGTGGTTCAAGAGTTATTAAGTTTTATTTATGTTTATATATCCCCCCTCTTCTATGTTGTACCGTCAAAGTGAAATAGTGCCTGATTCATTGTGACTCATATACCCTGAAATTTGGGACATTAACGCCATCTCGTGCACGAAATGCTTATTATTTTTCAGACTACCTGATACATTCAAACTCAGTGTGATTGTTTATTCATGTGTTAAAGTAAGTACGATATGGTAGAAGGGATCAGCCAAAAACCACGTGTTACCAATGAGCAAAATGGGCGGAGGATGGGTGCGTGAAGTATGTAATATTTATGAAGGAGGTTGGGAACCATTCATATAGATGAGTGTATGATATTGTTTTATTTAATTAAGTAGTGTTTTCCTTGCATTTTTAAGGTGTAGTACACATAAACGAATGTTAATTTTATCTATTGTAATGGGAGCAATAGTTGTGTAATAATAATAATAATAATAATAATAATAATAATAATAATAATAATAATAATAATAATAATAATAATAGATTCGATAGCAATAATATCTATTCGCAGATGTCAAGAAGAAAGATCGTCTAACGTTTAAAAATTAACCTTAAACTTACAAAAGTGAAATGAAAACTATTTTCTTTTGTTTAGTGTTCTATAATTATATCCTTCATAAGAAGAATGATCAATGCAAGTGAACAATAATGAAGGAATTGATGAGCAGAAAACCCACAGAAACAACTTTGTGTAACGCAAGATCGCATGGACTCTTTGGTTATTACATAGATAGCGGTCCTGTTTGAGAGAGGAAGATCTGGTTCGTATCCCTCGTTAAGCTGAAGGTACACATTTATCTACGAGATATTAAAATACTAGGTGCATATGTTTGTCTCCAAAGAAAAGTTTACATGTTGTCTCAAATCCTTTCGACAATGAGATCTCGAAAACCACAAGTGCTCGAAAACCACAAGAAACGTGTCGTCTTCGCTGGTCGATTTCAAATTTTGTGTAATTTGCCAGTTCTCATCAATATTAAAAAAAAAAAAAAAAAAAAAACTTATCTTTATTTTTCTATTCCACATTTTAGGCGTATTTTTGGCCCTATTAGTTTAATATTGCAACTAGGTTTATACCTTTGTGATAGGCAACCAGTACAGCAGCTACGTATAGTGGGTTGATGGGCATTTCAGGAGCTTTGCTTTAATCTGAATGACAAAACCTATTGGAAGTTGGCAACTTCAAAGCTTGTGGACCCACAATATGGCGTACTAAGTTATGGAATTATAAGAAAAAAAATATTTGCATTGGTATAATCTATCATTTATCCAAGTTTGCCACAAACTCACCCCAATATTCTATATATTAAAAATACTACATTTATATGTTTCTCTATAGCAATTCACTCCCTTTGAGAGTTTTCTTGTCCTTTACTTGTGTTCGTAAAGGGACTTGCACAGAGAATGGAAAGGAGATTAGATGACTCTCACACTCTCATATTAGAACTGTGCGCTGGGTAAATATATGTCTCTATAACATAATGCCTTAGTGCTTGTAATGTATTCAGAATCTAGTCATTTATAAAATATTATTATTATTATTATTATTATTATTATTATTATTATTATTATTATTATTATTATTATTATTATTATTATTATTATTATTATTATTATGTTATTGTTCCCTTGCTTTGGTTATTATTTTTACTTCACGGCATTGTAGTTTCGTTTTACGAATTTAATTTTTCACTTGTTATCAACTGGAGCATGCTGGGAGTTTGCTGGCTCGCCATGTAAAAATTCTCAGATGCTTCAGTTGACGTAATTGCCTGGTGAGTTTAACTTCTTCTTCTTTTTTTTTAGCTTATCAATTTTCTATAGTTTTGGGACAATATAATTGAGTCTTGCCAGTAATATACGTATTGCAGATAAGTTTATATATATATACATATATATATTTATGTGAATCTTACGAGTATTAGTTAATACATTTTCATACATAATAATTATAATTATTTGTCATTTTTTTTTTATCTTGTGGCTGACACCATTTTTGTAACAAAAAGAAGAAGGGACTATTGTGTCCTCGTGGTTAAGGTAATTTTGAACAAAACAAAAAATTACATATACAACTTGGAGTAGACAAGTGTTGAACTAAATTGCGTTTAGTTTCTTGTTGAATATTTTTGATTATTAAAAAATACAATTGTTAATTTTTTGACTTTTATATTTCTAAAACAGCAGTATAACCTCGATAGTATATAGAATCCATATGTGTATTTTGGCCAGAAAACCAAATTAGATTCTCGGGAAGTTAATTTACTCATCCAGATGTGTGGTTGTTTTGTCTCTCTGGCCTTACAGCCTGCTTTCCAATACATGTTTGGATTTATTCAATTTTGTCTTGGGTGGGTTGTGGGGATGGAGAGGGAAAATTGTTACATGCTGAAACAGTATATTGAAAATAGAAACAAAACAAAATATGCAAATAAAGCAAGCTCACATGCTCTCTGGACAAATCAGGTACCTTTCTTACCAAAAGTTATTCCTCTATCCATAAGCTACGATGTCTCGTCTAAACTTAAAAGTTTTTAGGTAATTTCTCGTATTGTTTTAATGTCCATTTTGATTATTATTTTTCGTGTATCGATCTGCGGAATTGCTACGGTTGAAAAAAACACAAAATAATAAAAGTACTAATTTTCAATTTCTGCTTTGCGATGCGACGAGAAGACAAATGTTATGGTAATAATACTAATCCACAGAAAACGAAAATGGATTATCCAATCGGTAACCATGAAACTACGATGCTTCTTTTATAAAATAAATGATGCAGCTTGGTTTGTAAATGTCGACCTGGAAGTTATTCACCATTCGTTTCCAGAGTTTAATGACGACAAAGAACGTTTGTGTGGGAGGAAGCGTTGTTATACGTAGGCTTCCAGAAGCGATGTTCTCCTTCAGAGAACACCCACGCGCAGATCCAGAAACATTCCCAACCCCCAAAAGATGGGTAATGGAAAGCAATTTCCACGAAAGTTGAATATTCCAGGCAGCACAAAAAAACTAGAAAGTTTCAGGTAATCTAATAACACAATTATCAGGAAACTTTTATACTTCTTTATTTAATCCTGGAAACGCATTATCTAATAAATGAGTTTTATTTTTGTTTTTCACACCGTGAGAGGGGTTTTCTGAATAAAGAGATTCAGTGTCAGGTAGCATTCAACGAGTAGATTGTCTTACATGAGATTCAACAAGTCATATGAGATTAGCGCACCAAAAAGTACACACGTTTCTTTTTTTCTTTTCTTTCTTTCTTTTTTTTTATTGATTGGAGTTAACGATCTTTTCAGCAAATTTTTATTTACATTTTTATTTATAACTGATTCGGGTTAACAATTTCTTCAACAAATATTATTTTTATTACTGATTGGGGGTTAACCATCTTTTCAGCACGTATTTATTATTATTGATTAAGGTGATTCCGCGTAGTGTAGTCGCTAACGTTCTCATCTTTGGTACAAGCGGTTACAGGTACGATTTCCAATGACGACATTCTGTCGAAAAAGAATAAAAGTTTTTTAGGCAGGTCATCCTGAGTCAGGTTTTCCTGGGGTTTCCTCATTCACACCAAGCAAATGCAAAAGATGGTACCTCACATACTGGTCCCGGACTGCTTTCTTTCTTCCCCAATCCCAGGGCAGTGTTATTGCCGACGAACTTCATCCTACTCATCCCTCATACGTTACAGGCTAACATGGTCACAGATGCCGAAAGCCCAGAATTCTAATTTTTAATCCTAATTATTGGTTGGAATTAGCATTCTTTTCGGCAAATATTTATTTATTTATTTATTATTGATTGTGGATAACCATCTTTTCAGTAAATGTTTATATATTATTATTGATTGAAACTACCAATATTTTTGCAAATGTTTATTTTTTTATATGAATTAATATTTTTTTTCAGCAAATATTTATTTATTTATTTGAATTAATATTTTTTCAGCAAAGAGAATATCAAACTAGGCGTCGGTTTGCCTACAGAACTAAAATTCTCTGGCGTTAAAGCCTATTCTGACATATTTTAGTTACGTGATGTGTAAACAACGCCACATAGTCTTCACCTAACTATTTCTGTTTTCTAAACAAGGGTTTCCTCCCTCTTAACTCAAGTAAATTTTCCAATTGTTTCAGAATCCTGGATTAATAGCAGAAATTACGTTCTCCAGAGACAGAAATCGAATCTTGGACCAAGCGCAACATAGATATGATCTAAAAAAAAAATGGATGAGTTTTATGGCGTTATCACAGGGATTCATACGAAAAACAAGTTTAAAAGACTTAAATTTTCTGAAGATGTGATCAACCATGTAATTTTTTGCGTACATTTCTTAGTAATTTTTAACTAAATTCTGAAAACACAGGTCTATAATGATTTTATGGAACAAACATCAACTGAAAATATATTTTTCTTAATATCCTACAAATTTATGTATTAGAATCCATTAATTTCCTGATGCTAAACAAGAACAATAAAGGACCAACAAATCAACCCATAAAGAGATGTTATGCGCTACTGCAGAATAAGATGAGTTTTCTTCTGGCTATATGGTTAGCTTATGAGCCTTTAAAGCAGCAGGCTCGGCAGGAATTCATGTGATTCAGATTCCACATTACGCTGTGCATTATTACATAACCTCGGTGTTGGAAGGGACAGTAATTAATCAACCAATTAATGTTCTTCCTTCTGGGAGACAAAAAATCTTGAGAATTTCTTGATGAATCATCACAAAACTTGACCAGAATGTGAGGGTCAAAAGTTAGGATTTGGGTTGTTTTTGGACCCGATATTCAAAACGATAGTGATAGAAATTAACCATTTCCAGTTTTAACGTTGATTGCTGTAGAGTAAAACCGGTTGTAGACGGAGAGACGCGGTTTTCTGTATAACTACAACTAAAACCGAAAGTGGTTGAAATCCACTATAAATTCCGGTCTCAATATAGAGTTATATATAGCAAAAATGATTACAGATAACAAGTGTTTTTTTTTTAATCGATTTAGCGTTCTAAATATAGGTATCATTTTCTTTTAACAACCTATTTAAAACGGAAGGGTCAGACATCAACCACTTCCGGTTTTAACATTGGAAAACCGTAATAGATAGCAAGAAGCGGTTTTCTGTAATCAATTAAGTGTCTGAAAAGTATATTCCATCCTCACTATATTTCTATTAAAACCGGAAGTGGCAGAAATTATGGTTTTAACGTTGATTGTTAGAGTGGAAACGGTAATAGATAGCGGGACGTAGTTTTCTGCAATCGATTAAGTGTCCCAAGAATATATTCCATCTCTACTCTAACTTCTCTATTGAAACCGGAAGTGGTATAACTCTATTCCTACTTCAGCTTTCAGTAATAGAAAAAATATCATGCCACAAAGTATCAAACTCCTTCGCGTGCTCTATTTATTTTTATAATTTGTTTATCCAATTACCACCGTTCTCTTCGTGTACTAGATTTTACAATTTAAGAAAGTCTATTTACATTATACAGTATTTGTGAGTCCTAAGTCCAATTCAGAACCGACCGTCTTGATTAATTTTCAAATAAGTAGCATTGCAATTCGTCTTCAAATAATATGCAACTCACCCTAACACTGATGTGACTTTGGTTGCCTAACCACCAAGTAAGTGTTCGACAGTTGTACACTTATTTGCGTTTTCTGCTTCCCTAAATTTAAACTTGCAGCAAGCAAATTAACTGCTACCTTAAACAAGAAAGAGGCAGAAAGCTACCACTTACATCTTGTTCTCAGTTCCGTAAACATTTTTCGACGACCTTAAAATATTCTGTGTGAAGAGTTTAATCTCAATGTTGTTGGATATTTAAAGAAATAAACTGCTAATTTGAATAAGACTAACACGGTTGTGAAGTTACTTTGCCAATAGAATCATTTTAATCTTTCCTTCACAACCTAAATTGAGGTTTTATATTTTTAGGTGCACACTTACCCAAGGGTTTTCTTTTATTGGTAACTTTTTCAAAGATTACACTCGGATAAATTTGAAAACTGTTCTAGTCAAAATCCTTTCTTTGCGCACCTAAATTGCTCATTATTTCTTGTTGCAAGAGGCTTATGATGTTCTTTGTGCTTAAACATTGTTTCTAATATATTGCATTATACTTGTAATTATCAATATATAAATAAAAATTGCTTTATTTTTCGAATATTATGTTTGCTAGATAATTTCAAGCTTCATTTCTTTCTTATAATAATATGTGGGGTCTTTTTTATATCAAAATTGATGTTTGTAATATAATAATTGGTTCCAAACCTGAGGGGCATGAAGAGTATGCAAGGGGGCGCAAGTTAGTAACAAAATTTACTCATTTGTATAAAAAAATTACAAATGTTACGAATGTTGTAACAAAGAGTCGTTAAATTGAATACTATATACAGTACAAAAAAAATAACTATTGAGAAAGAGCTGGTAGAGAAAATATTACTGATCTATACTGGAATGCAGAAGTATGCTGGAAATATAAATTTATTATTATTATTATTATTATTATTATTATTATTATTATTAGTGAAGTTTCGAGAATGCAATACCCCATCGGAAATCACAAAAAGGGTCACACCAACTAGCATGAAGGACGGAAGAAGACGTGAAATATGGTTCGCGAAGAGGATCCAGATTGGGAACCACTCTAATATGCATTAATTTTATTTGGCAAATATTAATGTGCTTAAGATACTACAATATATTGTTGAATGAAACAATAAAGGAATACTCAACCAAATATGTTCATCACTGTAAGCAATAAGTATTTCGTTAGTGGAATACGGATTATGTTAAACCTGTTACGTTTCTCTTTCAATGCATCTACTTTAAGTTGGATAAACAGTTGCTTAAATTTATGTCGTACTTCAGAGGGAAATCAGATCGCTTTATTCCCCCATCTCTTCATTTAATATGCTTTTCGGTCCGTTTAGTTGTGTTCTCATTCTGAATACAGAATCTCACGTTTAATATTTGGCACAACCAAGAGCTTAAATCTTCAACTCATTGTATTCCCCAAGACTTAATCAATACTGAAGTTGTTTCAGCCTTTGTCCGCTAGAGGACAGTAGTATGCAACATTGCAAGTAGCGCACTCTGCATTAAAGATATCAAAAGGTGAACTAACTACATAATAGCCTACATGCCGTGAAAGCAAGCAAAACATTTTACTTTCTTTATTCTGCTGAACGAAAAAAATGAAATGCCTGTATCAGTTTTCATTTCATCAAGAATTTACACTGGCGGCTCATCATCAACACAGAAGGTAAAAAAAATCTCACCATAACTTCATCAAAGAGAATGGGTTTGTGGGAAAAGCAACGGATGTCACACCACGCCCATCTTTTGAGGCGTAAATGTACGAAATCCAAAAAACAATGGGTTAGGAAACAAAAAAAGGTGGGTCTGAAAAAAATGTCTGTAGGCACATACATAAAAGGGCAGCAGTCTATACAATTAAGGTTAGGCTGGCTAGCAAAACAATTTTCACTGACAAAGTGTATCAGAAAAAGGGGATAGAGAGAGAGAAAGAGATGGGAGAAAAAGACTAAACATAAGAGGAAGCGAGGAAACAATGCAGACGAAAAGGAAGCAATGTTTCATTTCAAATTGGTTCCTAAAGAGTGATAAATTTCAGACAAAGAGGGGACGTACCTCAGCACAATATAATATGGTTTGTAACAAAACACACACAGCACGCGATGATCTCACCGAAAGGTTATTTTTCTTTTGATTAACTATGTCTTATGGCAACTGATAAAAGCTTCCAGTTTTATTACTTTTTTTCTTTACGTTTCGTTCAATATAGAAAGACCCGAACAATGTATACAGTAATATTGTACTTCACGCCCACTATAACAAAGCCACTTGATGGCAAATGATTGGCATACTTGCAAACTGCCAATGCAAAAACAAAGTTGGTCCAACGTAAAGTGTATATTGGTCTACCAACAATTTGCCCTCATTTTCCCAACAGTTTCGACTTAGCACTTTCAATCTCAATTTTATGCGTTTTCATGGAAGTTACTTAGGCAATTGAATAGGCTGGTAAATGATGGGCAAAGCAGTCAATTACTGAGTAGATAGGAAGTCCCTTTACACTCCACCTTTGCGACTATATGATTATATACTGCTTATCTACTATGGATTTAAAACTTCCGTGTGGGTTCCTCCATGTTTGTAGCATATTCTTATGTGCCTCCATGTCCAATTGTTAATCCGTGAAATCATGGATGGCTTTCTGAAATGCTGCATGATCTTAGTCTTTCAATTGTTTGTTATCGGTGTATCAAGTTTGTCGAATCTCCTCTTTCACGATACCTCAGAGTGCATTGTAAGATGTGCTGATAATGGGGACAAGGCAACGGAGTCGGAAGCCGTTCTGACCCATGTTCGATCCAGTGATTTGGGAAAATTTCGTTCAGACGTTCGTAGATGGACACAGTGCTTCTATCCGCCATCAGGAGTCACTGAACTGGACTATTCGCGCCTTTTTTTTCTGCTACACGCTGCAGCAAAGACGTTAGTGCTAATCGCACTATGAAGAAAAGTAAAGCAACGTATGACTGCCAGTTTAATATTAATAGTATTTATTAACATTTATACAATTGGTTGATATAATATTGAGTGTAAAGCGACTTCCTGGCACGCTGAATAAGGTAGTACCAACATTGGCAGTTGGCTAGCCGACTATTTGTCACTGTTCCGTCTACTTTATGTGCTGCTAGAACTTTGCGTTTATGTTATAGAGGACAATACGAAGTTTTTGAGAAATCTAATTATATACACACTTCAGCATATTTTACAGGAAGTAAACAATTTTGGTCATTTAGTATTTATTGGCCTGTATTCCGGCTGTAACAGTAAAATATAGTGAAGCGGAAATAAGTTTTCCGAAAAGTTATCCGTGTACTTAGTCCAGAATTTAAAGATTTACAAGCACTTTGAACCAATATTCGACGTATCTTAAAGGCACCACAACGTTTTTCTGGGGGGAGGGGGATTTACAGATCAGGATTTGGCGTGAATAACAGGTAGTAGGAAATTTAATGGAGGGGGTGTTTAAAGTTTTCTACGGTTCTGTATTGTGCTGAAATCTTCCTGCAGAGTTGAACAGGGATTAGAAAATCATTTATATTTCGTTCTTCATTTTAAATGCAATTAAAGCTTCCAGTTTAACGTCCCACAATTATGTCCTTTAGGTTAAGGGAGACGATGGTTAAGGGAAATGAATGATAATGAAGAATTGGTGGAATGAGATCGTGGGAGGAAAGGAGTGTGCCCGAGAAAACCCACGGACACAATGTTGTCCACCACCGACTTGCTTAGCTGGGAGATCGAAGCAGGAACCTCAGAGGTAAACGCTCTATCACTGAGCCACCGTGCCTCCTTACGTTCCTTATTTTAAAAAGTAACCAGAGTCAATGCCGTCTTAACAGCATTATGGGCCCCTGGGGCCCCCCACGACTAAATTTTATATGTCATTCATGTAATTTGCTCGAGAGGCCCCATGATAAATGAATATCGGACCCACGCGCATAATTTGAGTTCGATCACTTAAAAAAAAAAAAGACCATAAGCTGTTTCTCTTTATTTGATTCGTAATTACTATGTGTGCTTTTGGAGTACATGATCTCTGATGTGATAACCCGACATTGAACGAGGAATCTTCACACCAGAAGTGTGAGCTCTAAGCTATAATACTCCATATACACTAAAATGTAGGTGCGCTTCCTTTGATTAGTAAGTTACCAAAGCTCGTACGCTCATAAACCATTAATAATTTTGTGTGTACTTCATCTTAATCTATATTCACGTCTTACATACAGTAAACACAATGAAATAATGAGAACTAGTAGAATAATAAGTGGTATAACGTAATCTCATCAGAAACGTGTGAGTGACATTCGATAACATTCCTCATGCTTGGCTACCTATTTACAATACAACTCTAATACGAATTCCGAAGGCATCCAAGTTAGAATTACAAGTTCAATATTCCCGTTTTCCGTTTTGTAAATTGCATTTCCTTGACTTTAGTATGCAGTTGCAACATTTTCCAAGGAAGCGAATCATTTTCAAACGGCAATCTTGTATGCCAGATCGCGTTCGTTTCTTCCGCAACACAATCCTACATTTCTTTTCTATTGCACCACTGCGTTATTCCAGCGCCCTTTCACGGATAGTATCACTATTTTTTTTTTTTTTTTTTAATTCCGTGCATAGCAAAGGATGAAAATTTGTAAAATAGTCACAGAGCGGACTCACGTAAACAGGAAATTGTATTATTGAAGGCAGAGAGAAAGGAGCAATGAGAAGTATAGTGTTTCCCACGAGACGAGATATTTTGAGACGAGATGAGAAATTTCATGAGTCTCCTGGGCAACACTAGTTCACCCAAATCGATTCAAACACTGTTTCAGTGTTGCACGATTCATATTATAAAAACCTATAAATTGATAAAATGATTGCACGTTCTCAATGAAGAGCATTTATCAACATTTAAAGATACGCAAGTCTCACTACACAATATATTCCTGTAATAAATATGGTTAAGATGTTATGTCACACCATATTAATAACAATAACAAAATAATCACTGCATAAATTTTGTACATAAATTTAGAAAATGAGGCGAGAAAAATTCGAGACAAGACGAGAATTGAGACAAAATTTACGAGACGAGACCTACAAGATTTAAGAGAGAAAATGAGAAAATATTATTTCTCGTCTCATCTCGTGGGCGACACTAAAGCTGGTTAAATAAATGGATTGATTTTTTTAAAAAAAAAAAAAAAGCACTGCTCTTTACAGACATGCTTATATTGCAAATATTTTCATTGCTCGCATTAATATAAATTATCTGAGCAGTTATGAGCAGTTATTACCTTTTCATTTACAGAAAATATTGCAAGATTGTCAATTTCTCCTACATAGAAGGGAACAAATTATTTGTACTTTATAAGGTACATGCATCATCATACAAGGAATAATGCATGGATCAGAATCATCTTTGGTATGATTATGTCTCATCATGTGAGGAAGATTTTTAGAACAAACTTTGGTTTTCTTCTTCGACCCTCTCCCAGAAGAGGAAACTTTCTTATTTCATATATAAATAAAACTCCACCCAAAGTTTGGAGCTCTTAAAAGTAGCTCTAAGTAGCAGTATTACAACTCACCGCCCCCCCCCCCCTGTATGAGTGTCAGAGGAATTTCAGTTTCAAGATTTTATTTCAAGAAACAGAACACTAATCCAATATAACACATGGTATAATAAAGAGGAAAAACAAGCTGTTTTATGTAATGCAGCCTATAAAATCTCTCTCCAATTAATTTGAAAGAACAGTGATCGATTAACTTCTCAAAAAGACAAGAAAAAAACTGAGTGACGTAAGTATTACAGTTGCTTAATCTTTCCAATTGATGAAAATGTCTTTTCAATGCTCTATAGATATAATAATGACGTAACTGAACGTAGTTGCTCTTCTTTTCATTGTTACTTCTATGTGGGTGGAGCCTTGGAATGGGCTCACCAAAAGCGGAATGGCAACACATGTAGGTCAGTCGTTGCCACCTTTCCAAAATAAACGAGGTCGATTGGTGGGTGGTCATTGGCCTTGTACCGTGACTTTGATTCATGCCTTAAAAAGACTATACATAATTTAAAAGCTTCCCAAAAATGCACTATGCAAGCTCAGCGTTGCCTTACCGTATTATAGAGGGACTTCTGTTTTACATTAAGTGAACACTGAGTGCATGAAGAACGAAGTAAAGTCTTTAGAATTTTCAATTTCTTGTAACTTCGTTTTTTCATTCGTTTGAAATACATTACACCATGATCATAGTATTTGACGCTAAGACAAAATTGATGCGCATTGCATTGTCCATGCCATTTGATTATTAGAGATCACCAAAATGTTGATGTTAGTGATCTGTATTGTCCTTTGTTACACTGAATAATGTATGTGGTATTGTGGTTTCATTTCATATCTAAATTAGAAATATGTAATACTATACGTAGTGCAATTTGAGAAAATACAATTTTATGTTGCGTTAGCAACACTGCTTGTTTATCTAGTGGTCTTGCAGAGTATCTAGAAGAATTTCCCCATCAATATTTCACACAACTTGGTACAAAATTTCAGCATTTAATATACATATAACGCGGATCCAAGTGGAGGGCTATAGGGGCTATAGCCTCCCTTTACGTTTAGGTATATACTCGATAAAATGGACTTCAATCCTACTTTCTTTACACTGGATAAAGCGGCAAACTATGATTTAGTCCCTCCCTTTATCATATCCTGAGAGAGAGAGAGAGAGAGAGAGAGAGAGAGAGAGAGAGAGAGAGAGAGAGAGAGAGAGAGAGAGAGAGAGAGAGAAGACTATATACATCAGCAGTGGATTTTGTTTCGGGAGAGGCTTGAAGAACGAGTAAGAAACATATGTGTTGTACGTGCAATGCAAAAAAAAAAAAGATTATAGATTTATTTCGGGAGGGGCTTGAGCCCGATAACCACCCTCTGAATACGCCACTGTACATCAGTCAACCGTTCCCATATTATTTAACACAGCAACGAAACAAATTTTGAGAAAAGGATATTTAATAGTTATCAATATCAATATTCGAGACGAGACCGAGACTGACTTAAGTCTTGTCTTAGTCTCGTTTCGATTTATAGAGGTCTCGTCTCGGTACGATCCCCACCAGCGAAGCGGGTAATTGATGCTATTAACAGATAAATTTAAAGAACATAAATTCATAGAAGATACATTCATACAAGTAGGCGACATATGTGAAATGTCATATATATCGTAATAAGACGTTTATCCCACTGTATTTAGTAGTCCTTAGGATTCAGTGTTATTGAATATTGTTGGTAAGTAAACTGATTTTTTCATTTCTTTATTTTTTCAAGTTGTTTTAGTGTAGAACTAAATTCATGTAAGAGGAAGAAAAGAAAGACAGTAAATAAATAAGAACTCAGAATGGGTCAACAACATTAGACAAGTTTCACTCCACTTTCAGAAACAAAATAATATTAAAATTAAAATATTAAAAAAGTTTAGTCATCTACCTGTTTTAATTGGACTTGACGTTGGGCGCAATCTATGTTCCTGTTTTATGGACTGCATGAGAAGCTCTCTTGGATTAGACTCTCGGTCAGGAGGGGGAGGTAGTTTTCGTTCGGACGCCTTGCAAAAGAAAATTTTTTAAAAATTAGTAAATGCATCAACAACATACATTTTTATTCTTGAAATAAATTGTATCATTTTGTTGAAGATTTTAAGATCACATTTTTCTCTACAAAGATATTACAAAAATACGTATCGGTACATTATTTAAGAAGAAATTGTTATAATGATGGTAACAAGGTTTCATTAAAAAAAAAAAAAAACTATAGTTATCCACAGCGAATACCACAGGTGGGCTTTATAGTGCATCTTACGCCCATGAAAACATTTAGGGAGACAGTTTTTCCATTGAAAATCGTACATTTTGGTCACAAAAAGTGGGACTGCCTTCCGGAGACTGTCAAAAAAGTTGAACCTAGATCCTTGCTCCCCTCAGACGTTCTTACAAGGAATTTTTCTCCTACCATTCTGTTACAGAGCAATGTGCATACTCTCTAATAGAAATAGACCATCTGGGCAGGCTTTGCTCCCAAGTAAATATTCAGGTGGCAATCATAATCATAAAATACTCAGAAAATAATCATAAAATATGTCAAAATATATACAGTATAATAAAAGTAAAAAAGTGACATACTACATAATACGAGATTAAATTCTGTGGAAAGTACACCGTCAACGTCTTAGTAACAGAAACAAACGTAAAAATTAATGCGCCCTTCGTCTAGTGGATAACGTAATGGATTCGCGTGATAATGTGTATTTTTTAACATGGGTTCGAATCCTGATAGGCAATCCTTTTTTCAAAAAAATAAAGAATCTGCATTTTACTGACAAAGAGCATTCATGTTTGAATGCAAGAAATTTATAAATATACATCATAGCTATGCAATATAATACATTAGAACACGTATATTAAACAAAATCACAATTTCTTCTCCTGTCTCTAAAGTTTATTCCGGCTTGGGAGATTCATATTCGATTCCCGGCGGAAGCTCATGTAATTCGGATTCCGCATTAACCAACATGTGCAGGTCTTATATAACCTCGGTGTTGAAAGGGACGCTATACCCTAATACAGCACAGTCTAACGTTTACTCTTGAACAGAAAGCAATATGGAAATATGTTTATCCTAGAAACTATTTTTTTTTAGTAATTCGCGCAAGCAAGGGCGTCATTTCTGAGGGTAGGCGGTCAATTCGCGCGCGTATTTGAGATACTAGGCATGGCCAATTCCGGAATTTTTAATTTCCGGAATCCGGAAAGTAAAATCGGAAAAATTCCGGAATTCGGAAAATTCTGGATTTTGGAAAAATTCCGGGATTCGGAAAAAAATCGGATTTCGGGAAATAAATTTTCCGGAATCCGGATTCCAGACAATTTTGGCCATCCTTAGTATATACATTTTAAACAATAGTATAATAATATATAAATGAAAAACATGAAACTATGTATACCAGAGAGTCTTCCCAAACCAGAAATGGCTATTGCGGGCAAGGAGAATCATTGTGTAAGAAAATAAATGGTTGCCAAATGTTATAAATACTAACAAATGTGTCCTTTCTGCGTACAGGAAGATATATATATAAAACTGGAAATTTGAATATTGTAGAAGTTATCCTCTTTTCCCCTTTCAAATGTGGATTTTTTTTACATGCTGACTCGTGTTTTTCTAAAAGTTTGTGTACCGCAGACAACAACTTCAACTTAAGTAAATCCCAATATTGGTCACTTTCGAAATAAAGAAAAAGAAATTTGAATATTTTATAAATTTCCCCGTTTTCTTCCTTAGAGAGAAGTTTCCAAAAAGGATTCCCTTATTTTTAAGTAAGAGTTCATATATCGATTTTTATACCTCCAACTTGAGCATGCTTAGATTGGTCATTTTCTGACTAAATTTGTATATTATAGGAAATTTGAATAATGAGATCCTTGGAAGCGGAAATTTTAGAAACACTGACACATACATTTTCTTAATTATTAATTAAAAAAATTATTTACCAAATGTCATACTTCCATGTTAAACGAATCGTTACATTCGGCACTTTCGAAATAAGGAAAGAAAGAGAAATTTGGATATAGAAATGATCCCTTTAGAAGCGGAACTTTTTGACAAGCTGAAACATATTTCATTATTTTTAAATAAAAACCTAAATGCAACATTTCACACCCATAAGTTAAGCGAATTTTTACATTCGGCATTTTATGAATAAACAAAGAGAAATTCGATTATTAGAGACATGATAGCACTTTCCTCCTTAAAAGCGAAATTTCGAAAACACTGGAACATGTGTTTCCTTGTTTTTACTGAAGTCTCTTTCGTTTCGGAGACGCTGAATGGCCTCCACGCTCTCCTGATTTAACAGCAAGCGATTATTTTTCCTATGAGCAATTTGAAGGATATGGTCTATTCCCGCCGACGTCACATTATAAAGGAATCGCAGTGTTTTATTATTATTATTATTATTATTATTATTATTATTATTATTATTATTATTATTATTATTATTATTATTATTATTATTATTTTAGATCGTTTACACCAATTCCTTGTAAAATTCACTCCACTAATTCAAATAACCAAGGAGTCGTTGGTCTATTTGAATTTTAAAGGGAAGGGACTTTTAAATATTCATAAGATGCGTCGAATGGTTCTAGGGGTTACGTGTAATGCGGTTTGTTAGCGGCGAGCAGAACGGATGAGGACTACGTTAAAATCCTTGTGGCACTCTGCGTATACATCGAACCGGGAGTTTTGTTATGTCACTGTGATTAAAATGCGTATCCTAAGGGAAGAAAGGCGTTCAGAATGTATGCCAAACTAGAGTATCTCACAAGCTCTCATGTTAGAGATTTGAAATTTGAAATATGAAGTCCTTAAATAAATGGACGTGTCTAGCGCAGCAAAATTTATTCAGTTTTAGTTTATTTTCTGTTTGAATGTAAATCTGACATTACAAGTAAATGTGAGTTTACTCTGTTTTCTAAAATATACTTCCCTCCTCGCTTTTACCCTACTAACTTCAATGGGCTTTTCATAAATTACACCATTTAATACAATTAAGCATACATTTCGACGATATATATTTTGAACCTACACCATATGTCAAATAATAATAAAATGAAAAATAACCAAAGAGGATAGATCTTCCATTTTAAGCTCTGAAATTAAGGTTTTTATCTCGTAGTTTTCTTAGAATGCTATATATGAGCGGTTCGGCGAAAATACGGGAAAATGTCACGTCCATTGAAATTTAATTATTAGGTGGAATGGATTGGGATCGAGCCACAGAATAGTATGTGGGTAGTTTAATTTTGGAAATTCCTGTAGATGGCAAGGGAAGCTTGTTTAGTATTTGTTATTGCATTGAATTGCATGGGAATGTTGATCCTTCTTTCCCAGCTTACTCAAAAGTTAGAAAATGTGACATGCCATTTTGATTTAGAAAATGTGACTTTTTTTTTTTTTTTTTTTTTTTTATCAAGTGAAAATTATGTTCTCTTACGGTATGATGAAACTGTCAATTACCGTCTAGGTTCTATTTGATTACGTCTTCTTAGCATTGATTCGAGTTTAAGAAGCAGATAAATATTGTAATTAAACAGAGCTCGTTACGACATTGCTGGAAAAATTGTACTCTGAGGGATCTGACAGAAAATATGATAAGAGGGAGTATAGAAAGAAGGGGAAAACTATACTCTTGAATGATTGTGTTACTAACTCCTAAGCAAACACAAAAAGTTTTAACTGAGAATTTTAGTGCATTTGAGTTCTTTTTCAACACTTATGATGATCACTACGATATTAAAAAACTCTTTTACTTTAATTTTATAATGTCATGTGTCCGTATATGTATATTATGTAATGATTTTTTATATATATTATGTAATGATTTTTTTTTCAGGTCTCATTGACTTTTTGGCTTCAGTGAGAATCCACTTGCATTTAGCAAACCGAAAATGTACTCAAACCGGAAACGGCACAGTGTGTGATCTGGTCTCACTAGACACAAGTTTCCTAAAACAGCGCGGAGGACTTTCAAACAACGTATGCAAGGATGACACTCAATGCGAAAAGCATTCAGTCGTGGTACGAGAAGTTCAAGAATACAGAACTGCCAAGATTTGATCGACTTCAGCAGAGACGGTGAGAACAGTGCGATCTTTTTGTGCAAAGTTAAAAAATAACCTATCCATAGTGTCTCACATGAATTATAGCTTCCGAAAAGTTCTCTTCATGACATCTTACGTAAACGTTTAATGTTTCGTGTGCACAAAGTGCAAATTGTGCAGCCTTATTGCCCAGCGAGCACACTTTGGTATGATTTTATAGTAGAACTGTTATCTTGAATTGAAGACGATTAAGACCATCTGAAATGTGTTATTTATTTATTTTTTGGTCTGAGACTCCGCTTCATACAGGTAGTGTGTGCAGATATAACACCCGAGTTTGGAGTTTAGGGTGTCCAAGATTTCGGTATCAGGACATTTGCGGTACAACCAGAAAACTAGTTTTTTTTTTAGGGTATTTGCGGTACTGTTCAAAACTTTCCATTAGAAGTGGGATATTCGCGGTACACACTGTGGAACGTGCGCCAAAAGCATCCATTTCACTCCCGTTAATCTCAATTAGAATGAAAACATTAATAAAGGGGTTGGGATGCAGCTGGAACAGCCTAATATGTGAGATTCATTCTGATTGGCTGATTTTAGTAGGTTATGGATATAAGGGGACGTGACGCGGGCCGCCTACTGGAAACTATCATAGTAATTGAAACCTCTGAGGAAAAAAAAAAAAAAAACATCACGAAAGACTTGAGAGGTTTTTAGATTATCTTGTAGAGAGTGGTTAAGTAATAATACCGGTATTGACATCTCCATGTGGAACCGCTCGAATCAAGAGCACATAACGAATAATGCTGTTGAAGGTGGAACTACATACTCAAATCATTAATGGATAAGTCAACTCTTAACGTGTACTGTTTCATAAAGTATCTTTTTTATATATATAAAAAAAGCTGTGTACAACGATTACCTGTATCAAAGAAGAACTTTAAACATTGAAGGGAATCGTAGACGACGTCAGTACATAAAATTGGACAGAAGAATAGAAAAAGCATTAACTGATTATCTAGCCTCAAAAGATGTCAAGAAATTCTTGAGAAAAAGACACACATTTAAAAGTTGGAGTAATTTTGCTTTGTTCCAGAAGAGAAGTTACGTTGTTTATTGTTTTGATTATTGTGATTGTAAATTGTCTCAATCTATTATATTTATCTGTAGTTATTGGAAAATTGTTAATAAAAGCTATATAAGAAAACAAAAATATAAATATTTCTAGAAGTTCTCTCTAAATATTATGGACAAGCGTTTGACCAATGAAAGATAAGGATTTGTTTACATTTTCCAGTTTTGGCCAATCACAAACAAGCATTTGTTTACATTATTCGGATATTTCTACCATGTATCCTAGTAAATATTTTTTTCACTTTCCTGTATAATTGATCCTTATATTTGAGTTTACATGTTCTTAGTGTTGTGAGAAAAGTTTGTATGTAGGTATGGTAAGTTAATAATTGTTTCAGATTCTGAAAGATGATCTTTAGTCTGCTTTTAATATGCAAAAAAGTCCGAGTTCCCTAAAAAAAAAAAAAAAAAAAAAAATCATGTTATTTCCCCCTACAACAACGTGGTGCTACACCAATGTTATAAAATTTGGTCTTTGTGTAGCAGTTATTACTGTGTGCTTATCCTCTAACTGAACACTCGAAAAAAAACACTCTCTTAGCTTGGAGAATAAAAAGTTATTTTGAATAGTACCGCAAATGTCCCAGTACCACAAATGTCAATACTCGAAGTACCGCAAGTGTTGTGCTTTCCAAGATTTCTGTCGGAGCATACCAGTCAGTCCCAAAGTAAATGTTTTGTGTGCACTTGTGCAAGATAAAATTGTCGAGTCTTTATTTTTGTGGAGAATCATGTATTTAGACATATTGCAAGTTTTTGCTGCTTCCCAATTGCTGGACAATAACCCTACAGCGATTCTTCAACAAGATGATTCTCCCCCTGACTAGAATATGGAGATCCGTGTTGACCTTGATGACGGATTGATTGATTGACAGCGACTTTTCTGCGGACAATTGACTGAACGTGGTGGACCCATAGCTTGGCCTCCTCAGTCTCCTGACATTATTCCCCTTGATATTTTTCTCTGGAGTTATGTGAAGGACGCTGTTTATGCAACGCTAGTAACCGATATTGCAACTTAAAAGAGAATATATTCACAGTCATTGCACCAATCCCGCTAGTTGTGTTAGCCAATTTTTGGAGTGAAATCGAATATATAAATACCAGTCTAAATGCATTATGAATTATCAAAGATGTTCACGGCTGCGAAGATTTATTGATGCCCCAAGAAAAGCTTGATTAATTTGTCATAATTTCTGTTTCCATAATTAACTTAACAAAGATCATTAATTTTTATAACGAGATAAGGACTTCTCGGACACACTGTATTATTTCATTACAACTACACTGAAAGAATGGTATCGATTTCTTAAACAGCATGCATGATCATGTTTATATTTTCAACAGAAGCTACCTAGTCATATCCCACCTTAATTCACACAGACAGTTTCAATTCTCTTATATAATACTATGATCTATGGTTATACTGTATCACCTGAGTATAAAATCCTGTATAAATTGAATACCCAAGATTTCCTAAGGGAAATTTCACACCAAAATAACTTGTATATCTTCTCAAAAGTTATAGAATCTCTCCACATAACACTTACCTTTCTGAGTGGTGGCCTGGATCGGATGAACTCAAGAATAATGGCATGTGCGTCTTTCTTGACGCGGTGGGGGATGTCTCCGTCAACCATCACCTTGTTGAGCTTGTACCTTCGCGACCGGATGTCATCCATCAGGATTTCGTATGGCGTTAGCTCGTATTCGATCGGCGTACGGCTGGAGTCCACCTTCTTCAGCTTTACGCCGTTTCGCAACTCCCGGATGACTTGAACCCATAGCCTCGCCTAACAGAAAAAAAGGAACATATAAATCATCTTTTTCATTATTTTTTTGTATCTACATCTATATTATCTATGTTTGAAATACAGTAACTTCACAAGTGTCAGTACAAATGAAAGAAAAAAGTACCGACTAAAGTTTTCTATGGCAACTAGGTAAAATCATATGAACCAAATACAGTAAACTCTGGAACTACGTACGTATATAGACGGACAATTGGCATTATTGTCGTGTAAATTTGTCAGAAAATTTGTCATTTGTCGTGCAACTGACTTCTTTCTGTTGAAGCAAAAATATTCAGCTCAGTTGGTCGGTTGTTTTGGAGTTTAGTGTCTTCTTTCAGCACAGAGGTTAAATGAGATATAGACCTGTAGTTTAACATGGAATCCGAACCGCTTGAGCTCCCACTGGGAATCGAACTCGGATCTCCTGTGCCGAAGGAGAGTGCGCTAACCACACCAACACGAAGGAACTCTAAATGATACAATACAATTCTGTTCGAAAACAAAAGCCTCACACTTATGTGAGCTCTAAAGCCTTGTAGTTAGGGGCGTCATTTAAGGGAGGGCAGGGAATTATTGGTTCCCTGTGTTTGAGATATATTTTAATCAAAAGTGTAGTAATATATTAATAAAGACGTGAAACCATGCTTATATCAGTGGAGAATCTTACACCCCATGATAGCTTGCTTTGGGGCAAAATCTCCATTGATCAAAACAAACTTACGTTTTTCATTAATACTGATATATTATTACACTACTGATTAAAATATATGCATACAGGGGCGTCATTTCGGAAGGACAGAGGGGGAAATTGTCTTCCTCTCTGAATTTAAAAAAAAAATATCGGTTTTTAAATAAATTATTTGCTAATATATTAATAAAAACTATGAAACTTTTATGTCGATGGACCATCTTGTCTCCCCCTGACCAAATCTGAAATGACACTATTGAATATCAAACTCCTGGGTAACAATTGCTCTACGTAGCCCCATATGAAGCTCCTGGCCCCCTAAAACCAAAATCTGAAGTGACGATGCTGTTTGTAGTCCCAACTATACAGGGTGTCCCAAAAGTAATGGCGAAAAATGAAACCACAAATTCCTGACACCAAAACAAGAAAAAAAAGTTCATATGACACATATTCTAGAAATGGACAGGGGCGGAGCTAGACAGCTTCGAATGTGGGGAGGGAGAAGGAACTTGTCAACTTACAAAACCGCATTGAAGATACGTGTGAACAGTTACACAACACACCGGGAGTAATGGGATGCATTCGAAACTCACGACTATCACGTTGCATAGATGTGGGAGGACATCACTTTGAACATCATATGTAGGTACGTTTATTGTTAGCACGTATGACTACTACTATGCTAGCACTACTCTGTATAAGATACTACGTTAAAAATACAGTACGTCGTTGTGGACTCCGCCTGTTATTTCATTACATGACACGACTAGTTACACTTGTTCTTATTTCTACCCTCTCCCTGCAAGTTTCTATCTGGTATACTACTTTCCATTGTCCTCCTGAAATATGCACCCATGCTAAATGTTTTTTGCTTTGACTCCCATTGTACATGCGCGTGCAATCGTGCCATTGATTACTTTTTCTGTGTAGTTTCCATCTTTCCTGCACCATTTCGTTACCCTTGCCGTACAAACATTTGGTGAATCCCTAAATGACGTATGGAGAATCTCTGGTACAGTAATGTAACATGCGTTAAACATATGATTTTTATGTCTTTCAGAACCTCCTTCCCTCCTATCATTAATCCGCTGGCAAGTGTGAAGTTCCTTTCCCCCACATTCAAAGCTGTCTTGCTCCGCCCCTGTCCACTTCCAGACTACGTGTCATATAAACTTGTTTTTCTTGTTTTGGTGCCAGGAAGCTGTGGTTTCATTTTTCGCCTTAATTTCGGGACACCCTGTATATGGAACTATGTTAAATTAGAACTGTAGCTTACTCTTCCCTTCTAAGTCTTTTCTTTCAAAAGTGTTTTTAAAAAAAATATCTTCGCCTGAACAGCTTTAAACAAATGTAGGTGACAAAATTTTTAAAGATGAGCGTGCATGTCAAAGAACATGGCAAAATAAATAAATAAAAGATAAATGAGTATTTTTATTTATTTATAGCTAATAGTCAAATTGTTTTCATGGTATAGAATTCTAATTTGTAGTATTAATGTATAAGTTTCAGGTAGAATGTCTAGTGACTAATGACATTATATTTCTAATTTTTTCACCATGTTTGGAATATTTACCATCTTCAACGAAAGATACAAGTCAACATTCAGATTAACGTCAAAACATACCGAAGCGTGTAAAATCAACGAAAATAAAAAAGAAAAAATCACCGACTCTAGGATATCACATTGATGACTAATATCGGCAGTACAAATTGTTAGCAGGGAAATATAATGAAATCTTTAAGTTTTACGTCCCACAATTATGCCGGCTAGGCTAAAGGAGACAGTGATCATGAGAAATGAATGAAATAGTGGAATGAAGAAAGTGGGAGGAAACGGGAGAACCCCAAGAAAACCCACGCACACGGTGTTTGTCCACCACAAAGCTCACTTGGTGCGGGCTGGGTAGCAAGGAAATAACGCGAGGAGTGTGTAGAGTTCTAGCTGGAAAACTTGTGGCAGAAAGACATTTGAGTAGTCCAATTAGTACAGAGATGCGCAGAAAGGACTAGATAAATCCTTCGTCATGTGCTTCGCGTGTGGATTAGCATAGCACACGATTTGATCTATTGCTGAACTTTTCTTTCAACAGGATTGGAACTTGAAAGTTCTTAAGCCACTGAGCACAATGACTTACTTCATTTCATTTTCATTTTGCATATGCGATGACAGCAATCATATATAAGTGCAAATGAAAACTAAATTTTAGAAAAGTTTCAGAATTAAATGTTATTAGATGCTGTAAGATTAAATGCGATTTGTTACAATCAGTAAATCTAAAATATTCGACATTTTCAAGAGTACCAAAGTTTTCTTACCGTGTGCTGCAGCCGAATTGGCGTCTAACTTTAAACCCTGCTCTCATGTCATGTACTCAGTTTATAATGGATATTATCAACGATGTGGTGTGGGAATCCGATTCGGCTGACATGTTGTATTTCCTTGGTGAGACGAGAATCTAATCAATATTCGTCCAATTATTATTATTTTTTTTTTTAACTGGATGTTTGACAGTCGCGCGTTACGAGCTCTTTGGTTCACGCCAAATGTCAATTCACCTGCCACCTAGTATATATACAGTTACGAATTCATAAGTAAAATTTAATAGAATAAAATAATATTTAACGCTAACAGTTTTACTAAGTAGGAAAGCTACCTTACTTGGACTCTTCAAAAATACATACACGATGAGAAAGAACGTATCATACTCGTTAGTACTGGTTAGTAGTTTTACGTCACTGACTGACTTTTTTTTTTTTTTTTTGGCTGATAGTATCAAAATGAAATCTTTCAGTTTTTACGTCTTGCAGTTATGCCGTGTATGCTATAGGAGACGGTGATTATGAGAAATGAATGAAATGGTGGAATGAAGAGAGGGAGAAAACAGAAGAACCACGAGAAAATCCATGCATACGGTGTTTGTGGTTGATAGGGTCAAAGTATATGTTTAATATTAGATTTGTGTCAATAAAAATAACAGCAAGATATTTCACTGATTTATCAAAGCATGCCAAGTTGTTTTAATCATAAACTCCTTTAAGGTTATCTTCTCCCGAAGTGCCATCTGGAAAAGTTAATTAAAATATTTGGATTTACTATGCAGAAGGTGGCCAACTGTACCAGAGATTATGATGGGTCGCAAATCGACGGATAGCCCAGTCGAGACAGAGTATAAATAGGAAACAGTGAAGAATGGGACAACTCCTCAGCCTTACGCTGCATTCATCAGAGAGCAGGCGCAGCGTAGAGACCTGCACGGGCTGGGCTTGGGCGGGCCGATTCTGTTATTTCTTTGGGCCGGGCCGGGCTTGGGCGGGCCGACACTGATTTCTCTTCAGGTCGGGCCGGGCTGGGGCCAATTAATTGCAATTCTTTAATAATTATTGACTTTCGTTAAACGATAATTAGAATAAAGGCAAACGTTGAAGAAGTGTTAACGTGAAAAAATGTTACAAAATGAAACTTTTAAAATTTATCGGGCCTGGGCCGGGCTTGGGCCAAGAATTTTAAAAAACTTATCGGGCCGGGCCGGGCTCGGGCCGAAAATCTCTTAAAACTTTTCGGGCCAGGGCTGGGCCTGGCCTAGATACATTCGGGCTGGATTGGGCTCGGGCCGAAAAAATCGGCATGTGCAGGTCTCTAGCGCAGCGTAAGGCAAGCTAAACAGAGTTCTTCGCCACATAGTGATCATGTCGTAGTTTTCTCTACGTCACGGTTGCAGCAAGCAAGCAAGTGAATTCTATATTGTAAATTATTTTCTTTGATAATCTTTCTATGTGGTACTCAGTAATTTTCCGTTCCATCGGTACCAAAAAAACTCAGTTCAATTAGGCGGAAAATATAAAATTGAAAAGACATATTTATTTTCAACAAGAGATTCCGGAAATACATTTGTGTATTAGCTACTTCTTGCAATGAAAGTAATATTACTACTAGTTTGTAATTTACTACAATGCTATTAATTTGCTACAATGCTTTTATTACATTGCTATGCAAAGCTTGCTAAAGAAAGTTTGTATCTATATTCATATATTTTCCTCAAAAATTTTGAATTTAAGTACGTTCTGCTGTAACTGAAGGAAACATTGTCTTTCTTACATGTCAGAAATACTAGTGGCCCGACCATAGTACGACCCTCAAGTACAATGTAATCTCAATTTTTTAAATGATTTTAATGGAAAAATAAAAGTACTCAGCATAAAATATTACACTTTGCAAAATATTATATAATAGAAAAGTTATCCACTTATTAAGATTTAAACCCCAGTCTAACACGATGCATTGTCATTACCTATTTCCTATTACTTAGGTATATTGTACGTTTGAACTTGACGAGTCATGCAACGGCATGGCGCTGTTGCAAGAGTGATACACATGGGGGGGGGGGGGTCCTTTGTTATATTTTTTCTTTTACGTGTAAAGGGCTAAACTGTGATTATAGTACGAGTATGTTTGTTTACGAAATTGTTTTTATACTAAAAGTATCATACTGTATTCAGGCCAATACAGTATGCACTGAAAGGAACGGCGTTTGTCGCTGTCTCTGGCCATTTTTGCTCTAAAATCTGTTGACGAATGGTCTTAGTCGTTCTATAAGACATCCCGATATTCATGTACAGCGTAGTTTGGAAGTCTAAAACAATATTATGGCAATGTAGTTGCCAATGATAGGTTGTAATTTGGCCAGTGGCTCACCCACGTGGGTATTCACAGGGTTCAAAAACCCTCCTCTCCCCTACAAACTTCGTAACTCGAAATACATTTGTACAATTTCTTAATAAAACTATGCTTGTTCAGCAGAGATATTGATTGATGTACCATAAAGATTTTATCTTACATTTCATCTGCATTCTTTCTTTCCTTATAAAAGTATCTATGTAGTTCTACAGGATGTTTCAAATCAACACCAACAACGTTTGGGAGGTGGATTCCTGACACCAAGATAAGACAAAAAGTATAGACCAACCTGGATGCACAAATGCTTCCTTTCGAAGTTACAGGCCGCCGAAAACATGAAAAAAAAAAAATGAAATTTGAAGGTTCACAGCTCCAAAACTATGAGACCTACCGTAGTCGGGTCAAGACTTCACTTAGGGACTAGTATGTGCGCTACTCGAAAATCCATGTTTCAGAATCCTAAGGTACTCACGCAACAACTTTTATAGAGAGAGTTTGGTACGGTCATATAATTTGAAGTAGGCCTACTTTCAAACTACCTCTATAAAAATTGAAGTGGAAGTACCACAGGATTCTGAAACAGATATTTGGATAGCACACATACTAGTTCCTAAGTGAAGTGAGAGGGAACACTAAGAAGTCAATGCAAACATCTGTGTTCTGGGTGCGGTTTGAACTCGCGCAATGCGATCGCCAGCACAATGTCTTAAGACCACTCCATTATAGCAGCCAGCTTCTATACAAATAGAATAAAATCTTTGAATTGATTCAAACTGTTATTTAATACTTGCTTTAGAATAGGAATACTTAATACTTGAAAATTCTGACGCAAATAAGGGCAAGCATAAAATAAATTGTAAAAATTAACGAAACTACTACAAGCAACGGGCAAAACATGCAAAGACATGTGTAACAATTGGAATAGGTTACGGGTACACTAATTTGTTTTCAAAGGTCTTGTCATACAATATTAAGTCACACACAAAACTTCATACATATAAAAATCAAGACTAACCTTGAATAGCAACTAACGGTATTCAACTAATGGTAAATTTTAAAAACTTCAGTTTATATCTTGTGATGGGAAAACATGTACTAGGAAAATTCTCCCAAAACTAGGAACATTGAAGGTTTGTATTTTAAATAATTGACCTTAAATCTTAAAAAATAGTACCGTGATTTAGATGTTACATTATTTTTTTTAAAATGAGCATACGCTTATTTCCTGTAGTAAGAATTTTCTATCAGAAGTAATTTTAAAAATTCCAGTTTGAAAATTAAAGGAAATCTTTAAGTTTTACGTCCCACGGTTATGTCGGCTAGGCTAAAGAAGACGACGATGATTAGAAATGAAGGAAACGGTGGAATGAAGAAAGTGGGAGGAAACAGGAGAATCCCGAGAAAACCCATCCACACGATAACTCCAATTTCAACAAATCCATTTAAATTCAGAATATCACTCACGACTGAAATTACTGCATATTTAATTAAATTATTCGCCCAAAATTTCTACTCGCTATACACTATTGATTAAAATCGTGCTCTAGGTGTATGCATAGGATTGCAGGATTTTGAAACAAGTTAAACACGTTGGTTTATTAATTGAATGAAAAAAAAAAATATTTAGTCAAAATATTCTCCGTCATTGGCTACAACCTTCTTTCATCTTTCAGGTATGCAAATCACGGATTCCTCGATGGAAAAATTCCTCACCTTTTGAGCCAATCCATCTATTGAGGTAATTTTTCACTTCTTCATAAGAATTGAAGTGCAGTTTCGAAAGTCCATGTTGCATCGAAAGAAACAAGTGGTAGTCGAAAAGGGCTATGTTTCGTGAATACGCGGGGTGGGGTAAAACATTCTAGCCCAATGCTTCCAAAGTTTCCCGGACAGGCTTAACAACATATAGTCCAGCATTGTCATGAAGGAACGCGACTCTGCCATGTCTACTGGCTTATTCTGCACGATTTTCCTTCAAAGCTCGGTTCCAATCTACTAGTTGTTGTCGGTAGCGATCTGCAGTAACTCTTTGACAAGAATTCAACAGCTAGAAGGACAAAACACACTTCAGATCCCATCAGATGCCTTCTTTATGTGGTTATTGCGTTTTGCTTGAGATGTTGATGGTTGGTCTCTTACAACCCATTATCATCATTATTATTATTTTACTTTGTCAAAATAAATCCACTTTTTATTCGATAAAGAAAAGACTTTCTTTTCTGCGTCGCAATAAAAATTTCGCCAAGTTGTTTTTCGTCTTGCCATGAGTCTTTCTCTTAATTCGTATGGGACCAATTTTCCTTCCTTTTGGATCTTTCCTGAGGCATGTAGACGCCTGAAAACAATTGCTTGATTAACTTGTAATTCTTTTGCAAGTTGTTTTTTGTGTTTGAGATTATTCTTCATTCAGCAAGGCAATTCAACATAGTCGAACTACTTCGAAGGTTTTTCATGCTCTGCCTTCAACGCTAAAATCACCATCTTTGAATGTATATAAGAGAAGTAAAATTTCATGCAAAAGGCGTTTATCTGGAGCAAAAGTGGACATTTTCACAGTGAAAGGAATACTCATTTTTGGTATCCTGCTCGAATGACTTTAGTACGTTTTGAAGCTGAGGCATGTGCCTCTTCAATACAGGTGTTGCCACATTAAACAAAATGCTCGTATTAGAACTAACGTCACCTAGCGGCAATCCCGCAAATCATATGCATATAACAATAGCGCTGTTAGTGACATCTTCTAACGTGATTGTTAATCACTAGAATTATCATGACTGAGATGTTTACAGTTTATTATACTGATTTGAGCTGCCAGTACAGAATTGGTAATGTAACATAACTGCCATCTCTCCGACATTCCTAACAAAGCAAAGCTTTTAAGCAGTACTGAGTTGAGAAGTTAAAGGCAGGCTAGGTATTTTTGTTTTAAAGAATGTTGAATATACGTTAGATCAGGGATGCAAATAACCACTCGCCCGGGGCGAGTATTTAATATCATACCGAACGTAAGTAAATGATTTCTATTGTGGGATGTGGGCTAGTAGTTTTTTTTTCCTGGACGAGTAAAATTTTGTTGCTTATTGCATCCCTGAGTAAGATATAGCCTCCTGATATTAAAGGACAGCCTATGTATATATTGCTACTGTAGATAAAAATACATTTTTTTTTTTCATTTTTTAAACACTTCTTCATTAGGCTTCTATGTAGCGAACAACTCGTCACCCGGACTGCCTCTCGAACCCTTTGTCCGCATTAATGAGTCGTCACTGCGCACAACAAAAAGCATTGCGAAAGTAAAACCTTTCCCTAGCAACTAAAATAATTAATGGAGAGAATCGTATGACAACTTTAGGGCACACGCGAGAGAACTGAACTTCGAACTAACATATTACAAGTTTTCCCGTTTTTAGAATAATGATAAAGCAAAGCCATGTGAAATTTTAAATGAAAATGAAATGAAATATTTCAGTTTTACGTCTCATTGTTATGCCGGCTAGGCTAAAGGAGACGGTGAGAATGAGAAATGAAGGAAATGGTGGAATGAAGAAATTGGGAGGAGACGGGAGAACTCCGAGAAAACCCATGCACATGGTGTTTGTCCACTACAAAGTTCACTTAGCGCGAGCTGGGATCGAACCGACGGCCCCATGCACCAGAGGTGAAAGCTCTACCACTGAGCCATCGCGGTCCCATTTGAAATTTTAAAAGGTAAGCTAGTAATTAGGTCTAGTTTCCCGATTGTAGAAAAAAAATGACCTTCACTGATTTTAGCAAATCTTTATTACAAATACACACTATAGGGCCTATACAGCAAATAAAAGTCTAACCTCAGAGCAACATTTAACAGGTTTATCATATTTATTTTCTCTAATTCTTGTTAAAACTCACTTTCACGAAAATTAGATTTACTACAAACTCCAAATTTAATGGCCAATAAACCGGGAACCAAAGGTCTATATAGTAAAATATTTCATACGCATACTAAGCAGGTTAAGCTCTAACTTCATGCCAAGTTTGGTCAAGATCGAATCGGATGAGTTTTATAACTGCTTGCGATATTTTGTTTTATTTATTTATATGCATTTGATTTGATAACAGAATGCCCACATTAAAAATGTGCCCGATTCGTGCCAAAACGCGCAGAGCCGAATGAAAGATATTATCAGCTAAGACAAAATTTATTTGCGGAGTGACAAAACCCCGACTGTAAGGAAATGACAAATGATAATGTAGCTATGACCTTAACTCGTCAATGTACTCCTAAGCAAGATCCGTCGGCCCTACTGTTACACGCTTTTAAGAGGAAAGGAACAGTATGATTGACGTACCTTGCTTCTAAGTATAACTCTACTTGTTTGTATTACGCTATAAACAGTACGCTTGAGAGATGACAAGGGTCATCAACGTGAAATCAATAAACAAGAAATGGAAAATAATATTCTATACACGAAAGAAAACGTTTTCAAACTAAGTTATTTTATCAACTTAGTTCCTCTGTAACGTAGTAGCATCGTACAAGATTTAATTGTAATTAATCATTCTTACACACTTGGAAAACACAAACAGAATTACAAAATGAAGTACACAGACATCTCGAGGTGTTTCTCAATTTGGGATCAGTGGTCCCCGTTGGTAATCGAATACGATTCCAAAAGACCGTACATTTGTGTCGATATCAAGTATTGTCCAGAGAGAAATATATATACTGTCGAACACTTTGCCTTGTTAATTCATTATAAATACGCAAGACTACATACTAAGAGATTCGTTACATCGATAACGTAATGACCCCCTATATTTTGCAAAGTTTCTGTGAAACAAAGGACAAAATTAAAATTTGGAAAATATATCTGGCTAGAATATAGAGCGTATTACGAAATAAAGTAGAAACAATTTTTCACAAGCTATTTTTATCTTACTACAATATGATAGCATACGACGACAAAACGCTCTTTTCGTGTTTCTCAGATAAAAGTAGTCTCAATTTTTTTCCCACTCTATTTCAAAATATACTCTGAGACTGTTCTCTTTTTATAATTGTGTCTTTTGCTTTACAGGTATTTTGTAAAATGTAAAATTGAGATCCAATGACAAGCATATTATAGGTCTACAGAGTAAGAAACTTGTACACTCATGTCCAAAATTATTGTCGCATGTCTGTAAATATGTTGTTGTAGAATATAATTTGATAACAAATTCGCTTGGTATTTCTTACAGTGATAGTATGTGTATAATCGTCAAAGACATGGATGTGGCAAACCTCATGTCAAAAGAGCAGTAAATAAGAACAATAGAGCGAGAATAAAACTTTCTTGTCTATTTTGAAACATTTTGTTTTACTCATTCTAATTTTCGTATTTGTAGTTCTTTTCCTATGAAATTTACCACAAATGCATTTCCCGATTCTACACACAGTATCAGTATTAAAAGTACCCTGCAAAATCATTATCAAATTATATTCTTACAAAAAGGCAGTCATAGATATGCGACAATCATTTTGGACATGAGTGTACATCATGAAAATATATACATGTATTTTTTTTTCATATGAAACCCTTGTGCTTCCCAAAGTGCTAGAACAAAACAAGCAAGAAAATACACAAAAGTAAACAAACAAATGAAAACAAGGAAAGAAGTAATATTGCGATTGTACCGCGAATCTGCTGTATATCCCGTCCGCAATGTGATTATGACATTCAGACTATTCCTCTTATTAACATCTTATATTGAAATATGACACTCTAAAACTAACAGCATTACTCAGCTACTAATGTGACAGTTACGCAACTAAAAACAATAAAAGTCAATGCTAATTAATCTTGTGCCTGTTGCTTTTTTTGTTGTTTTTTTTTTTTTTTTAATCTAGTTGATGCAGGCATTTCCCTGGCGCGTGCAAGAGATGCAATTAAAATTTAAACATTAAACACTCCTAGGTGTTCCGAAAGAAGCAATCGAAATTAGGGCCATATGCAGACGAAGCACCTGAATTAATCCAAGTAGCCTAGTTTTGTTAGCCTATATCAGGATTGAAAAGAACTTTGAAAACGGTTCTTGCTTAAATTTCCTTTCATTAATCTATTTTTGTCTTTTAAGAACAGCAGGTTGATGTTTCAAGACTGTCAATATGTCCTTCATAACGTAATTTTTAATTTTAAAAATGTCAGATGTAACTTTTAAGTTATACAGAGTAAGAGTTAGACTATATGGAAACGTACTAGCTGAGCAATATCTTGACTCTCCTCACAATAATTGAAACCAGTTTAGTTTTTCTTTGCTTCCTTGATTCTTTGTATCTACAGGAGATGTATTAGTTATTTCTTTCCATTTATGTAATGAGTAAGTAGATTAAACATATATTTTCGCAAACAAAAGAAATTTGACAAAAGAACTCTTAAACGAAAGTGTATTATTGCAGTTTGAAGTATTGCTTTGTAGCTCATGCACTGTTTCAATGTTACCCATTAGTCAAGATCTGGAAAGATATTGCACTCTACATACTTAAAAAGAAGAAACTCAAAATATCTGCTTTTTACATATGAACACACATAATCAGATTTAAGCTTCGGTGTTTACTCAATTCGAGCTAAACTCACGCTGAGTTTAGCTCACTCTGAAAGACACGAAGGATATTTATAATCCAGTATTCTACATACTAACAAGCGTCGTGCCCGTAATAGCAATTTTCATGTACGTAATTTAGAGAAGCAATTAATGGATATGGAATAGAAATAAATTAAAATTATCTGCACTTGCTACGCTTAGGCTACTGTGATATGAATGGGCATTCTGACAATTCACGTGAGTGTAATTAACAAGAGATCACTAACGCGTTAATAATTTTTACAATATACTTATTGACTCAGTGAGTAGTTTAAATCAAGAGATAATAACAGTTATTTGTGACTGGGCATTCTTACACGAACTAGGCAACGTTTTAGTAAGTGGGAGTTTTAATATTGGGCGTATGACACCTCACCATTTATTTGCCTATTTAGAAAAACTAAATGAAAGATGAAAACAGGATAAACTAAATTATTAATGTTTTCCTAATGTACAGTATCTATAAATCTCAAATAGCAGTTACGGGCTAGTTGATTGCTACGCTATATATCAGTATTACCAATATAACAAAATATGATACGCGTACGTCTAGTACGTTGTCACACTTGAGACGATTTTATTCTTAACAAAAATAAATAAATAAATAAATAAATAAATAAAATAGTTCATCTATAACTAACTCCAATAATAACAGAAAATGTATAACGATGTTTACTAATACTACACTATAGTCCAAGGTATATAAAAACTGTAGTCGAAAACAGCGTTTTCAATTTTCTGTATTTCAAGACCATAATGTTTATGCAAGAAAGTAGACAATTAAGAATGTCTTTTGACAAATTTTGTAGCTAAGATACCCCTAACTCTCAAGAATGAGGTACTAAATTTTAGAGTAATCTTTTGCTAGCATTGTTTAGTAGAAATAGATGGAGGAAAATGTGCTTTAAACAATAATCTTAAAACTGAGTTAGATATGACATCTAAACATCAGCCCACAAACAACTGATTGCGTGTACAAATTCCAATTTGTTCAATGCGTTATTACGCTTATTTTTAAGGTTAGCAATATTACTAGTTTTATTTTAAAAAAAAAACAGATAAAGGACTATTTCTTTTAATATGACGTTTTAAAAAATGACTAAAACTGAGCTTACCCGAAATTCAATATGATGACCAAAACGAACAGACAATATATATATATATATATATACGAAACGTGCTCATGCAGAAACAAGTATAAAATGTGCTTCTTGCCTCTAACAAATATTGAAAATCCGCAGGGAGTTTTCTCAAAATTTTGGGATCGCAGTGATTACCTTCGTTTTCGTCTGTAGTACCTGGCATCCAGAGTCAGCCACACTAGTTAAATGATTGATTCTATCATCACTGTAACGGTAGCACGCCAGTGGCGTAGCGTGGTTTCCTACTTAGAGGAAGTTGTATTTCTAATATTTATTTTCTGAATATTTAATGTATTATTCTTAATATTTTGCATTATTCTTAAACCAATATTGCATTTTTTTTTCACAAGGCTTTCATTCCCATCCGTGGATGGGCGGGTCGCAGACGGTAATGCCGTCTCTATGGCCAGTGATTGAAGAAAAGGTTTGACGAATGTATATGAGAAGGTTCCCAGGCTTTTATGCTATTAAGATGCAAATACGTCATCTAATAAAGAGTTGTAGAAGTAAGTTGATTAGGGATGAGCATGGAATGGTGCATGGATTAGAATGTGGTCGTGTTCAGACGGTGGAAGCTAAACTGTATAGATATCCATGTGTGGGATCATGGATTGTGGATGTGGCCGTAGTGGTGATAGATACGGCGAAGTGGGTTGTGCGGCTCAGGCGAATAGTCCTGTTCGTAAATGGCCAGTAGATGGTCGACAGGCGGGTATGCGTATCTGGGTTCCGTAGGTGTTTGGTCTAAGAGTTCGTTAAGTAGAGGATGGGCATTGGAAATGCGCTGAAAGATGTAGCGGCTGCGAAGGCGTCGGAGATGAGGAAGAAGTGTAGGCATAGTGGTGCGTCGGTAGACCTCGGCAGTAGGTGTTTGCTGCGGTAGAGAATATGCTATGCGGAGTGCACGGCGTTCGAGGATTTGGAGGCGTGCATAAAAGTTGGTAGTCGCTGATAGCCAGGCAAGATGGCCGTATGTCAGTGCCGGGCGGACGAAAACCTTATAGGTGTAGAGAAGTAATTTTGCGTTTAGACCCCACGTAGTGCCTTTGAGATGGCGAAGGAGATTAAGGCGACGGCAAATGTTGGCTTCCAAAGTACGAAGGTGGGCGTTCCACGTGAGATGAGTATCGAATGTGACACCAAGATATGTTAAGGTATCGTGGACCGGAAGACGAGAGTCCAAGAGGGTAATCGTGAGGCGATCAGGATTGCGAGTAGGGCAAAACTTATTTCTCTTGAGGCCAAATAAGGTCATCTGTGTTTTCGTGGGACTGAGTTTAAGTTTCCATTTGAGGCTTCATGCAACAAGATTATCCAGCGCACGTTGAAGGATGTGATTAATTTGGTCAACAGAAGACCCAAGTGCGAGATACGCACTATCATCGGCAAATTGGAGCATATGGACTGGAGGCGGAGGTTGAGGCATATCAGCGACATAAAGTAAATATAAGAGAGGTGAGAGCACGGAACCTTGGGGAACGCCAGCACGAAGTATAAAGGTTGGGGATTTGGTGTTATTAATCTGAATATAAGCTCGTCTATGGTGGAGAAACTGAGCTATTATCCGCACGTAGGGAAACGGCAGAAGGGAGGTAAGTTTGTAAATTAGTCCAGCGTGCCAAACAGTGTCGAAAGCCTTTTCGATATCAAGTGATACTAGGACTGACGGGAGGCGTTTGTTAAAATGATTGACCAGCAGGGAGGATAGTTTGACTAGTTGATCGTTAATGCCAAAGGAAGGTCGGAAACCAGCTTGTGTAGGTGGTATGATTGCCCTTTCTGTAATGTACGGCTGCAGACGCTTCATAAGTATACGCAATATTGCATTATTTATTTTAATTTATTATTATGTTTACTCGTCACGGTTTCCATGGACGCTACACCCCTTACTACAGGAGCACATTGGCACGGAAGCTCATTCTGTACACATCTGATATCTAAAATTGAAGGGTTAGGTGCACTTTGGAAAAGGATTATGTAACACTGATATTGAAACACCCTAGATTTTTGGCAATAATCTTAAAACTGAGTTAAAGATGACATCTAAACATCAACCCACAAACAACTGATTGCATGTATAGGTACAATATTGTTAATTCCAATTTGTTCGATTCGTTATTATGCTTATTTTTAAGGTTAGCAATACTATTTGTTTTATTGAAAAAGAAAAACAGATAAACGATTATTTATTTTAATATGAAGTTTGAAAAATGACTATAAAACTGTGAGCTTACCTGAAATTCAATATGATGACCAGAACGAACAGACAAAAAAACAATATACAAAACATGCTCATGCAGAAACAAGTATAAAATGTGCTTCTTGCCTCTAACAAATATTGAAAATCCGCAGGGAGTTTTCTCAAAATTTGGACGAACTAGGCAATCCCCTTGGAAAAAATCTGAATTAAATATTGGTACAACTTCAACTGGATCTGTATATTACAAATAACGGAGTCAATTCAAATATGTCCTATGAAACTACCTGATTTTAAGACACATCACATCCTCTACGATACAATCATCTAGAGATAGCTACGTAATTATTTAAATCAGCGATGGACAACTGGTGATCTGCGAGGAATTTTCATCTGGCACACGGATCAAAATGAAGTGTATTTTTTTTTTTTTTAAATCATGCATAACAAGATGAATGTAACTAACCTTCAATAATACAACTGAATTGAGACTCTACTTTTAACCGTGAAAATATTTTATTTAACTTTTGATTACCAACCCAATTTTGCAAGTTAACCCATTGCTACCGGGATGATTTTGGAAACCTGCAGATTTCATAGAGTTACTTTCAATTCAAATATTCGTATAGCTCAAACCCTAATTGGCAGTGGCAATTGAAACAGATACATGATAAGCAGAAAAGTACGCAGGGCCCCGCTCCAGACTCCTCCCCCACCGAAATCGCTACTTTTCTCTAAAATTAGTCTAATTTTAGGAGAAATTTTTACAAAATTTTAATATAATTTACCTGATATTGAATTTAAACCTCCCGGAAAAGCTTCGGGTTCTTCCACCAAAATAAATTCCTGCGTACATGCCTGAGGATACGTACAACAGAATTATGATTCAGAAAGCGTCCGAATTAGATGTATAATCAGCCACTTGTGGTCTTAGGGAACAAAGGAATGGAAAATAGTCCCCAAGCATGGTTTTTATTTAATCTTGAGTCTCAGAGTACTATAAATTAATCAACACTACCTTAAATAAATGGATCTAATTAAAGATTCAGCAATACCTGTGAAAGTGCTCGCACGAACTAAGATTAAATGTTCAGGCCAACGAAATGTTAAATGTAAGACTATAAAGCTAAAGGCATTAAGTAAGTCATTAAATTATTATACGAGAAAAAAAATAATTTTTATGAACAATTAATATTAAGTTTCCGATTTTACTGATTTCTTATGCATGGTTATTTTCATTTTACGATTTTGTTTTGTGAACTCACCAATTTATTAACAGTTCGACGTGCTTTAACACCACTGACCTGTACTGTAAGGTTAAACTGGTTAGTTTGCTCCGTTAAACAATATTTCTTCTAATATTATTATTCTTCCTACAAACAATTGTTTTAGACAGTGACGACGCCAGCTTTAATTTCTTGGGGGAAAGCGCAAGGGCAGAGACTTTTAAGGGGGAGCAGCTTTTTATGTGCATCTAAAATAAGTTTTATTTTTGCTATATTTACACTGCAATACATCATCTCTAGGGGGCAGTCAAGGGTGGAATGGTGAATCATATCGCCGGGAGGGAGAGCATGCACTTGCCTTTCTCTAGCGTTGCCACTGGTCTGAGAACCGTGAAAAGACAGCAGAAAAAAAAGTAGGTAAAAGCACGAATCTTGTATCGTAGTACAGGCTGAAAAATTGTAATGGGCAATTAAGGTAAAAGGCTGAAAGATTATAAGAAGTAATTCTTCAAGGTAAAAGGCTGCAAGATAAGAGAATTTTTCAAGGTAAAAGGCTGAAAGATTATAAGAGGTAATTTTTCAAGGTAAAAGGCTGCAAGATAAGAGGTAATTTTTCACGGTAAAAGGCTGCAAGATAAGAAAATTTTTCAAGGTAAAAGGCTGAAAGATAAGAGAATTTTTCAAGGTAAATGGCTGAAAGATTATAAGAGGTAATTTTTCAAGGTAAAAGCTGCAAGATAAGAGAATTTTTCAAGGTAAAAGGCTGAAAGATTATAAGGTAATTTTTCAATGTAAAAGGCTGCAAGATAAGAGAATTTTTCAAGCTAAAAGGCTGAAATGTTATAACAGATAATGCCCATCCGAAATCGAACCTCGGATCACACGCAACAAGAGGAAACATGGACTAGTCTGGATGCTCTGTGGAGTTGCCGTTTGCTGCTCTCATTCTCAGTAAACTACGCGGACAGAACAAGGAACAGACAGAAAAAATGGTTTTGATAAAAGGTAGTGGTGACAGCAAACAAGACCATCGACGGCGTAGCCAATGATCGTACAGATACACTATTAGTGGATCGAAGACTACTCGTACATTGCCAAGACTTGTATTATTCCTTTCCCCTCACTTATTCCATCTGTTATGTATGATCAAAAGCGTACTCATACGTCATATAGGGATGCACACGAGACAAGATTTGTGGCTGTCTCGTCTCGAAAATGTACTGTAAAAGTGATGTCTCGACTCGAAAAATGTATATTTCAGTATTGGAAGAGCCATGTCTCGACTCGAATTTTGTCAGGAAAATCCTGTCTCGACTCGTCTCGTGCGCATCCCTAACGTCATACAATAGACAACTAGGAATAATCAGTGAAGTAGATCCAACGAAGAGAACAAGGATTTTGGAAATCCTTAAAAAGAAAGGCGTCAAGTAAAAACAACAATACGTAACAACAACGAAAAATAAATTCTGCTAAAAACAGTAAATAGGACCAGGCAAAACTTACTTACACTATGTGATCAAAAGTATCTGGACACCTTCTGAAAATGACTTACAAGTTCGTGGCGCCCTCCATCGGTACTGCTGGAATTCAATATGGTGTTGGCCCACCCTTAGCCTTGATGACAGCTTCCACTCTCGCAGACATTCTTTCAATCACGTGCTGGAAGGTTTCTTGGGGAATGGCAACCCATTCTTCACGGAGTGCTGAACTGAGGAGAGGTATCGATGTAGATCGGTGAGGCCTGGCACGAAGTCGGCATTCCAAAACATCCCAAAGGTGCCCTATAAGATCCAAGTCAGGACTTTGTACAAGCCAGTCCATTACAGGGATGTTATGGTCGTGTAACCACTCCGCCACAGGCCGTGCAGTATGAACAGGTGCACGATCGTGTTGAAAGATGCAATCGCCATCCCCGAATTGCTCTTCAACAGTGAGAAGCAAGACGGTGCTTAAAACATCCATGTAGGTCTGTGCTGTGAGAGTGCCACGCAAAACAACAAGGGGTGCAGACCCCCTCCAAGAAAAACACGACCGCACCTCACCGGGCATTCGCCATATCCACACCCTGTCATCGGATCGCCACATTGTGTACCGTGATTCGTCACTCCCCACAACGCTTTTCCACTATTCAATCGTCCAATCTTTACGCTCCTTACACCAAGCAAGGCGTCGTTTGGCATTTACCTGGGTGATGTGTGGCTTATGAGTAGCCACTCCACCATAAAATACAAGTTTTCTCACCTCACGCCTAACTGTCATAGTATTTGGAGTGGATCCTGATGCAGTTTGAAATTCCTGTGTGATGGTCTGGATAGATGTCTGCCTATTACACTTTACGACCCTCTTCAACTGTCGGCAGTATACAATTCCATCTCTATTTTAATAATTCTCCTAAAATCGAAAGTGCTAGAATCCAGTACCACTTTTGGTTTCAATACTGACAAAATATCACGCCATGCAAACCAAACTTTCTCAGGTGGTGTACCGCTGTACATGTGACACAGTTACATGTTGCTTTTATAATAATAGATAATAAAATACAAGTCATGATGACGACAAATGGTTAATTTATGCTTTGAATAGAAAATTAAAACAAACGTAATGTGCAATTAATGATTTTACAACAAAACACAATATATTACAAAGAAGGAGTTTCGTTTTATTTAGAAGGAAACAAACTTCCTTCCCATTCATCATAGAAATGGCCATCGTCCTGTGTGGTAATTGCACTCGTTATTATACCTTTCTTTTTTTAATTGATGTATGTAAAAGCTTGCTAAGTACTGTCTTCCTTCTTCACGAGTCCTCTCCACTAATCTAGAGGCTACCACACGCTCATTTGGTGCACGAATTTCACGATTCGATTCCCAGTGAAAGAAAACTGAAATTTGAACCCATTGCAGTGATTCGAATTTTACTTTAAATTGTAAGTCCACGTCTCATATAGCCTCAATGCTGAAATAAGACACTAAGACGCTAAATAAACAAAAACTTCCGTACCCACGATTTGAAGAACATTTTTGTTTAGTTTAACGTCCCACAAGTATGCACCGAGAATAAGGGAGACGGTGATAATGAGATGGATGATATTGGTGGAGTGAAGACAATGAAAGACAATGGAGTGAAGACCCCGAACAAACGCAAACAAATGGTATGGTGTTCGTTCACCATAAAGCCCACTTGGCGAGGGAATCCGTAGCTATGACAATTGGTTGCTCAAGATCATTAACCTGTTCTGAAATGACAAAGTTCAGTTGGCGACCCTTGAACTAGACAAGTGGTATATAGACTGATCTCGTTTATTCCCTTTTATTAATATACGCATGGTCTCTAATACTATTTAACTATTTATTAGGGGACAAGAAGTAAATTTACTATGGGTGTTGATAATTTAGTATATAATAAAAAAAAAACTTCTCGTTGTTGTTGTCCTATATACTACATACGTGTTTCGAAAAGATTAAGACAATTTTAAAATCTTACCGGCAATGAATAAAACTATTAATTGAACAGCTATGGCGTAGAAATTTAAATGACTGCCACTAGATTCTATTGTACTCCTAGCTCTCAAACAGACAATAACTTCACCCATTCACAAGATAGATGGCATCTATCAATAGAAGTTGTTTTTCGTTTCCATATTTTTAGGGGTGCGCACGAGACGAGTCGAGAAAGAATTTTCCTGACAAAATTCGAGTCGAGACACAGCTCTTCCAATAGAGAAATATACATTTTTCGAGTCGAGACATCGCTTTTACAGCACATTTTCGAGACGAGACAGTCTCAAATCTTGTCTCGTGCGCATCCCTACATATTTTGCACGAATGTGGCTGTGATTCTGTTGCAGTATGCATTTTGACAACGTTAGGGGAATAGATCTAGCCTGTTAAAGAACGTTCGTCGTTAGTATCAGGCCCCAAACCAGCCACAGAGGTTAGAGGGGGCCAAGTCATTAAAAATTCCGTTACAAGTTTTTTTTTTTTGTATTAATAATAGCATTTTGTATTGAAGTCTGGAGGGTCGACGGAAATTTTAGGTGGGGCCTGGCCCCCCTAGCTCCCTCTGTTTGCGGGCCTGGTTAGTATTAATCATTTTAAGAAACAGTGTCTTATGTAAAGGGGAAGAGTCAACAGGGCGTCCGCACGGCTCAGAGTAAATAATACACAGCAATTCCCTTTTGGTATCATGTGACTTTTGCTGAGGGTGTGTGTAAAAGAATGTTTTTCTTCTACCATTCCCAGCTGATTTGGATGAACTCAAATCAGTAGCACCACTGCAGTAAATTCTCTAGAAAAAGACACTGCAACTCAGACATTTGAAGTCGAATCATTCTTTTTGAAATACTCTACACTAGGCGAAAGGAATGATAAGGTAGGTTTAATACTTTGTCACAATAAATAAATAAATAATATTTAAGATGTGGCCATCACAGTTATCCACTCTTGATACTGAGCTGATCCTTGTAAGTATCCAGTTTTTTTTTCCATGAACCTGTATAAAATTATAGAGACCGAAAACTATTTCAGATATCCAGTGTCGTGCCGTAGAAAATCAACGCTCGGGGCGAGAGTATACGACGGCGCCCGCATACATATATTTCAAGTAATTTTTCCTATCTTTTTTTCTTTTTCTCCCGAATTTTGCGCCCCTCTTACTTCGGCCCGGGGTTGTCGCCCCGCTCGCCTACCTCACGGCACGGTACTGCAGATATCCCAAAGTAGAAATAAGAAGAATTAAATTTGTTCGTTTTAATATTTTAAAAATCTATTTACGTGTAACAATTACCCGCTTTTGAACTACATAGTCCGTGCATTTATTCAAAATGAATGCCGAAAATATGAAAAAAGAAGGAAATAAAACTTTTGTGCTTGAATCTGACTCAAAAGATCTTTTTACGTTCTGTGTTATGAAAAAAAAAAAAAAAAAAAGCCCAGTAGATGTAGGGCTTTCATCGACTTACTGGGCTATGCTAACTATCTTTCGTTTGTTCATTTTCCGTTAGAAATGTACATGCAGTCAGTTACGAGACAATGAAGTAAAACTGTTTCCACTTTATTATTATCTTCGTTTCCTGAATTAATATTGAAAACAAAAACAGAAATGAAAACTCTCGCTTTTAAAAAGAATGTAAGTACGTATGAAAATTTTAAACAGAACTTCTGTCAGTATAACTTAAATGTAACAACAATAACTCAAATGTTGCTCAAGAATTAATGACCATACTTGCATTCTAGTCATTAATGGCATAAAAATTGTCGAGTGCGAAGGCCGAATCGCAAAGGTAAAACAAGCCACTAGGGAATTTTAGTATTACAAAGTTTGTAAATTCATAATCACCATCATTTAGAAAATGTATACGCTCTGTCTGAGAATACAAGAATGGCAACGGTCTCTCTAATTCTATAAAAATCCTATGATCACCAGATTCTTTTTTTCTCTCTGGAATGACTGATCTTCAAGAGGTCTTGCTCTCCCTAAAATATAGAGGGTCTAAATATGGCAATGGAACTCACCTGTACAAAATTGCTGCTTACCATTTCTCACTACGAACAAAGTTAATAGGAGTAATGCTTGTAGGAAGGTATCGAATACGCCAATGCAATAAAATATATTCTAATATACTTACGTCTAGAAAGAACCGTTCAAACCGACTTTTCAAGAAATGCCTTTAAAAGAAAAAAAAAAACATTCACTATACATGCACTACAAGAATTAGTTTCTCTATTACATTCTTTCTTTTATATACACACGCAATTTGCAAACACAGACAATGCCACAAATATTATTATTAATGCATCAAAATACGTACTTGAATTGCCCGCCAAATCCTACGGCCAGACTAGAAGAAGAGAAAGAAAACAAAACAATCCGTGACTCACAAATCTAGCAGACAAGCAGCAAACCAACAGACAATATGAGACAAAAGAAAGAAATACAGGCGCAACGATTGGTTGATCATTTCATGATGGTCATTTATTTTTTTCAGCATCTTTTAAGTCAAGGTTTTTCACATTTCCACTTTTCATTACCATGCTTTATTTGATATATATATGTTGTAAAAAAAAAAATCTACTTCGAATTAACTTTGATTTCTTTAGCAGAAGCACAAGCCTTTGACTACATGCATTTCAGTGTAAACTATATACATGGTTTAGTATTATGGTATCATAATGATATTTTGAAGCATTAAACAACAGGTGTGCCATACGTTTTCAGCAGTGTACAGAGCATGTGTGTATCTGGCAATTTTGGAGTTACGAGCGACGTAAGCTTACATTTTCTACAATACAATCAACTAAGGAAAAGTCCAAACACAATTTGTCGCTTCAAATATATTTAAGATCGATCATCTCTATTTATAAAAGAGTAACAAATACACTACAATCTCGTTTATTCGGACTAACTGGGACCAAAGACAATCCGGATAATAGAACTGGTCTACTGTCTTCTCTTTCAAAAACGTGTGACGTTTGAATGAAGCACCATCACGCAAACGCTTCGTCATTAATACAGGGTGTCCAATATACAATGCAACCCGAAGTTTGGGATAGTAGAACTTTTGAACCTGAAGTGATACACGAACAATTGTCATACCAAAATGAAACCTTCTTCATGCATATATTTTTAAACTAGGAAGCAACGATTGAAGTACACTAGGAACTACACAGTGTTGCCAGATGTAACCGGAGGTGTAAATATATATATATATATATATATATATATATATATATATATATATATATATATATATATATATATATATTTTTTTTTTTTTTTTGCCAAACATGTAAATTGACTCATAACTCATACGTATGGATGTTCTGTCGTTAATTTTCAGTTTGTTAAGTTGGAGTACCTTGGAAACTATGGAGCAGAAAAAAGAATTTTTCATTTCCACCGATAACTAATCGGATGAGGCCTCTGTAAGGGAGAACTAGGGAAATCGTAATTTTCATAAGTTAACACTCTGAATTGGCAACTTTGCTGATGTTTCAGTGCATCAAAAGGTGTGTTAAGGATCCGTCTACATTATGCAATTCCTGAAAACAATGAAAAATAAACTTTGAAATTATCATGATAAAACGTTTACTTATATGCACCCGGCAACGCTGCTTCTATCAGAAATGAGTTACCAGCTCTACAGCAGATGCTGCGAGTGTCCCCCCTGTTTTGATTCAAACACTGGTTCACATGTTTAACCAGGTTGGCAGCAACTTTACGAAGATTAGAAGTGTTAATGTTCGCAATGGCACTGCGAATGTTCGTTTCCATGTCTTCGATAGTTTGAGAATTATTCTTGTATACTTCTTGCTTTAAATAGCCCAATAGAAATGAATAGCAGTGTTTCCGGGTGCAAGTAAGTAAAACATTTATCACGATAATTTAAGTTTGTTTTTCATTGTTTCCAGGAATTGCATAATGTAGACAGATTCTTAACACACCTTTTGATGCACTGAAACATCAGCAAAGTTGCCAATTCAGAGTATTAATTTATGAAAACTACGATTTCCCTAGTTCCCCCTTACAGAGGCCTCATTCGATTAGTTTTCGGTGGAAATGAATTTTTTTTTCTGCTCCATAGTTTCCATGCTAATCCAACTTAGCAAACTGAGAATTAACGGCAGAACATCCATACGTATGAGTTATGAGTCAATTTACATGTTTTGCACAAAAAAAAAAAAATACACCTCCGGTTACATCTGGCAACACTGTGTGGTTCCTAGTGTACTTCAATCGTTACTTCCTAGTTCAAAAATATATGCATGTACAAAGCTTCATTTTGGTATAACCATTATTTGTGTATCACTTCAGGTTCAAAAGTTCTACTATCCCAAATTCCGGGTTGCAATGTATATTGGACGCCCTGTAATTTAGCTGAGTGGTGTCAGGCTGACGATCCAAGTATGTCATGATGTTTGTCAGATGGTGCGCAGAATCTGCATGTGTCGTCTGCTGTTGCGGTGTAATCGCTCCCTCCTCATCCACGTCGTCTTCTTCTATGTGAACATTAATTTTTTTTAAAAATCTCTACGAATCTGATCCGAATTATTCGGAAATCCGGATCAACGAGGGCCGGGTAAACGAGGTTATACTGTATTGTGAATTTTCTTACTGCAACGATCAGTGTATATATAAAGTCTCAATATTTGTTACTGCTGCATAAATAGGATATTGGTCTTTAAAGGGTTAATGTTTCAAGCACAGTTTTACAATATTCATTGAGGAACATAGGTTGGTCATTTCTAATCATTCAGGAACATACTAATTTGAGAAAGTGTATCAAACTAGTATATGTGTAACTTCAACTAAAGTATGATTGTCACAAAGAAATCATGGCTTAAGAAGCCTCATTCCGGCGAAATTAAAATACCGCCTATTTTACAGTAATTATGTGATATCTTCAAACAGATAAAAGATAATTGAAATGTGGAACTAAAGCGTAAACAAACTATTTGTTAATTTCCCCCTTGTTGTAAGCTACCAAAACGTAAACTAACTGCTTAATTCGCATTACTCCCCTTGTTTTGACTTATACATAAAAGCTTGTCATATAGCAATCTGATATAATTTCTTATAGCTAGATGAACTGTTAAGTCCTGCGATTTGTAACCTTTTTTCTTTGTAATAATTTCATCGGATACACCATGTTTTTAGATTTCTTTGATATCCTCAAGTGGTTGAGCATCCACTTTTCGATTTCTTTCTTATACCATAAACATATACAAGCTAAACGTATGCTCCGTATCATTTTAACATGCAATTTTTAATTACATTAGGGAGGGGGCTGATGTTTTAACTGTAGGTATTTCATTAAGGTTTAATTTTTAAAATGTTAATTGCTAAAGGTGTATGTTCCTTGTAATTGTGAAATGGCTGGAAGAAATGAGACCTCCAGGAACATAAATTTTCCATAGTACATTTTGTTAGGTTCTAAATCACACTAGTGTGAAATAAGTTAAAGTAAAGGGAACCTTATCTTCTTCCATTATCTTAGTATGAACGAATCGGTGACTCATAAGCCAGTTAACAGATCGAATCAGTCGCTCATAGGACAGTTAACAGTTCCGGTCGCACCCAAGACTGTCGCAAATAGGACGACACATCACCGCAAGTGTTGATAAGTTGGGGGGAGTACATAGCATTTATCTCCATATTCCCACTTGATTCCTGTTACCTTTTGCCCTCTAACGAGACCAACTCCAATCTTTAACGATCTTTAGTTTGCGGAGCTTCCATTTAGAGGCACAAATAATACATTACCGATAACAAGCTGATTATCTGTAGAAGCGTGAGTAAAAGTGAAGTAGATGCAAGATTTTTTTTCTTTGTACACGTTTACTTTTTTTTGTGTTTTTAAACTCATTTTCGATTTCATTGAATTGAAATTGATCATAAAGTAATATATATATATATATATATATATATTGTACTAAAAATGAAAATATTGTGTTACATATAATTCATTCTTTCAATTGCATTTTACGTACATATTTTTGTTACGTAGAAAAGATTACATATTATATATATATATATATATATATATATATATATATATATATATATATATATATATATATATATATATATATATATATATATATAGCGAGAGAGAGACGGAATTCCAGGAATAAATTTTTAGCGACTTTTCATCTAAAATTGGAGTCATTTCACTTTCCATTTAACATTTTGTGTCAACTTGTTAGCAACACTGCTTGTAGGGGCCTCCAAAGTTTGGTTATTTGTGGATGTTTGAGGTACTGTACCCTCCTTAGTTTGCAACACTAAACAATAGGCATGGTATTATATGTATTCGTTTGAAATTTAGGCCTATAATAGCCTGATGTAATGCCATTTGAAAAACTACAAATGTTTGGTTGACAACACTTAATCTGATGATGTTGGTATTTAAGTCAAACAATGTTTCCTGCTGATATTTGCATTATTAAAATTTCAGGTTTTTTTTTTTTTTTTTTTAATCTTAAGTTTAAAAGTTAAGAAAGTTTCAGGACAAACTATACAGCCTAGACCTATATAGTGCGGCAATTTGAAATCGAGACTGAGAGACTGATTTTCTTCTCAACATGTGGCACAGCTGTTCAAGTGAGATGAAGTGCAATCAAAAGAGAAATGTTCTATGAGTAACTGATACCAAGTGCATTGATTTTGATTGATAATTACGTGTGTGATTGTAGACAGATGTTGCTAAGCTGCATCGTGAGTTCAAGATGGAACAAAAAGCGAACATCAAGTATTGTGTGTATCTGGGTAAGACTGCTATAGAAACTTATCAATTGTTGCAACAAGTGTATGGGGCCTTTTGTTTATCCCGTGAGTGTATATTTACATGGCACAGACGTTGCTGGGAGAAATGGGAATCAATTGAAGACTACGAACATCAGGGTACAGCAAGGACATTGAGAACATAGGAGGAGTTCATGGAGAAAGGAAGTAAACTGATTGCGGAAGACCGAAATGCGACACTGTGAATCGTGCTGAGGAGTTGCACGTGAATAAAGAATCTGTGCGGTAAATAATAACCCACGATCTCAACAAAAGGAAGGTCTGTTCCCGTTTAGGGGCTCATTCCCTAACAAAATACCAACAACGGGACAGGGTTGATCACTGCAAAGAACTGGTTGCTATCGCCAATAAGGAATCTAACTTCCTCCTAAATATCGTTACTGGAGACGAGACATGGGTTTTTCAATATGACCCGTTGGCAAAACGTTAGAATGTAGAGCGTAAGTCTCCTAACTCTCTACAAGCCAAAAAGCTGCGACAGTCAAAATCCAAAAATCAAGATTTTACTCTTTTTTTCTTTCTTTCTTTCTTTCTTTACGATACTAAGGGCATTGTGCATAAGGAATTAATGTCTATAGGACAGACAGTTAATGCTTCATTTTATCTTAAGTATTGAATTGGTTACTGCAACATATCACACATGTAAAGCCCGAGTATCGGGGTAATGTTCAGTGGCATCTACTCCATGACAATGCCCTACGTCACAAGGCAGTAATTGTGCAAGATTTTGTGTTCCAAAAGGAAATATGTGTGTTGTCCCACCTTCCCTATTCATCTGATCTGTTCCTGTGCGATTATTTTCTATTTCCTAAACTCAAGTCTGTACTAAAAGGTTCGTACTTAGATGACGAAACAGCCATTAAGAGGTTAAAAGGGTCACGATAAGAATTTTCAACAGCATTTCACAAAAGGACTTCCAGCAATCCTTCTTTGCACTGACGGCCAAGGTGCAATGATGTATAGATGCAGGAGGGTTGTACTTAGGAAGCTTCTTACCTTGGATCATTCAATATTCACCCTTTTTTTTTTCTACACCTTCAGTCTCTATTTCAAATTTCCACACTGTATATAATACGAAGCGTGTCTTTTAAGTAAGTAACGTTTTGAAATTTGGACGCTGCAGCGCTGCGGTCGGCATCCTGCGGATGCGCGCTGTGTAACTACACCAGTTAGCAAACCATAGACGCCATTACTGAAACATTCGACCGTCTTCACGTTTGTTTGTGAGTAGTTAAAATGCCTCCGCCGATTGAGAATCCCAAAAATTCTAGATTACATCGCTGCCCTCTTGTATAGTAAATGTTGAGGTTAAGTTCAAATTTACTGAAATTTTGGATCATATTCAAGCCCTCAAGATGCTCCCAATTAACTTTCTGAAAGTCGAAACGTACATTCTAAATAAAACCTTGACTGTACGATATCTTCACCGCAACAATGACACCAGTGCACTCACCTCGAGAGAACTGGCTTTCGAGAGAACTGTAACATTGACCGTAATTGTATCAAGCATTTTGCACAAGCAGATCCACTTTAATACAACACCATCTCACCAACAAGAGATCTGATTGTAATGTGGCTGTTGATACATACTCCTAACAAATAAATGCAACGATGAGCATACATACATAATCTCGACTCCGCAATCAAAGACACATTTGAGCGGAACGAAATTTAAACCACATATTCATTACATTATTTCACAGAAATTCTCACCATTTCAGAACTGTACAATACCTCTGTTCTGAAACTTCTTAATTTTGATAAATTAATACGGCATGAGGGCTCCATATACTGTTATCAAAAAGACTTCGTCGTGGTATCAAACTCAAACATTCATTCGATTTGTTCCTGAGGAATCGTCTGATCTTTGTTTGTATTCGACTGCGCAAAGACACTGACAGCTGTCTACAGGAGGACTGTGACGATCAACGTATTGTCCAACCATTTCCTACATATGTTAGATGCACTGACATCAGTAGAGGGTGTAGGCACGGGTAGCAACGGTAACAGTCGTTCACCAAAGGCGGCTTGCACATTTCAAGATATATATGTGATCGGGCGCTGATCTACTGAAATACAACGTCCGGGAACATCTGAAGGAAGGATATAGTCTCGGCCGTTGTAGCGGTTACTGTTAGGTTGCCCTCAGTACGTAGCATTCGAGGTCGACTACTACACCCAATGACGCCCTACAGTAACACATGCCGTTCTGCGGTTATAATGGTACACAACGCATGCGACAGATTGCGCTCAGTATGACAGCGTTTAACGCGTATGCGACCACCATTTTAGGACAGGTTAAAGTAGAACTCATCCAAAAACACGATCGTCTGCTACTCTGCATGCCAGTGAAAGTGTTCATGCTCATATTCTTGAATGAGGAGTTTATAGTTCTAGTTCAAAGGAAGCATAGACTATACAAAAGCATGCGTGTACCATCAGTCCATTCTTCCGCAGACTCCGTCGACGTAGACAAGGTTACAGCCGTCACCATGTTCCAGCGTCGAACTAACACTGTGGATGGCGCTGTCCGGTATGTCACAGCTATGCAGATGCGATGTCTGTCATTCCATAGTGTGGTCACTTGCATGGTCCACTGTCTGATCGTCGCTGTATACGGTTCACTTTCGTCAATTGCTTCCACACACACACACACAATAATCGTATGCCGCTCACCAGTTTCATGGTTCGAGAAGTTTTCCCTGTAGGGCGATAATACAGCCCCTTTTGAACGTAGTCGTCTGTTTATGTTGCACTCGTTGATATTGATGAGACGTACATGAGAATTTTTGACAAACAAGCGTTTAGGCAAATACATCGTCTTTTCGATGTAATGGTTTTAGCTTATGAGTTTGCAAAGGATCTCATCAACTCTAAAAGACAAAGAGAACTTCAAGAAGTTGAACAATTTCCTTGTAGTGTATCAAGAATCTTACGCAATTCACTATGACAATTTAGGCTAATGTAAATGCTTAAAGCAAACTAAAGGAATGTTAATATTCATATGGCGCTAAGAATATCAATGACAGCAATTAAATTATTGACGCTTAATGAAATTACTTAATAAGACCATTTTCGTATTCTTTAGTTTACAAACATTCTGTTATCTTTTGAGCTGCATTGTAACCATTGAAAATTGATTTGACAACGATTTACATGCGTGAAGCTTGTTCATTCACTGGAGGCAGGGTGCGAGGTTTGAAACTCACAAGGAAACTTTGGATGTGTTTGTTGTAAGCACATGAGCAGAAAGTTTCTACACTTTCCATTCTGTTTTCTCGAGAAAAGAATAAGTAAAGCACATAAAAGTACATTATATTTATTTTTTTTAAATAGATGGCTATTGTTTAGCGATGGGAGCCAGCTTTTTTAGCTACTTTTTTGTGATATTCTATTCCGATTCGGTCGTTTTCTAGTTTCATACGTTAAATTAGGTTACCAACATTTAATTCAGACAGTATTGCCGAGCGAGCGTTAGCGAGTGAAGGCAGGTTAGAGCCCCGCAAGGCACGTTGTTTTCTGTCTTCATTACGAATAGTTCACTTTCTTTCCCCACGTAAGTCACTATAAAGTTCAAGCTCGGTAATCTAGAGATAATTATAATTAGTTAAAATTTTCATCACACTTAACTCAAACATCAATTGCCAGTCACGATTATCAACTCACTTCTCCTGTAAATCATCCTGTTCTTTGCCAGTTCCCCCACCCCCTCCCATCTCTGAACAACTACCAAATGTATTTCTGGAAAAAGAAGAAATTCCTCACGCCAAAGAAACAATATCATTAAGCAGTTCTGAAAATAATATCTGCAGTCCGCCCATACAAACCTCTGTTGTTGTTGATGCTATAACAGGGGTCCTATTTATTTAGCAAGTACGAATTCCCTGACTTTTCCAGGTCAAGATTTACGAATTTCCAGGCCTATATAGGTATAATGTAAAAAAAGAAACTATATTTTTCATGATCAGGGTGTTCATCATCTACTGTGTGTATATATGTATATGGCGTGTGTGTAGGTAGAGGAGTTTTGCAAAACAAACTAATTTGATTCCAAATATCCAGATAAGGTAAAAAGAAAATGGGTTCTTAGAAGTAAAAAATCTGTACTTAAAATGTTTAACTTTTAAGCACAAGATGCATATTTCAGCAAATTAGTACGCATCTATATCTCAGACTCTTTGCATTTGTATGTTCATGTTTTCAATAAACTCCTTAAAACTCGTTTCATACTTTCCCTGAATAGTACTTCGCACTCTGTATAACACTCAGACATTTTATACAATGTGTAGAAATATGTGTAGAATATAAAAATAACTTCACATTCTGCTCAAGAACTCCAGGTACTCTATAGATGTCTGAGGTGTTCTAAACTAATATTGCTTTCAAACATTGACAGTAATACATACATTTCAGTTCGTTTTGCATAAATTATATTACAACTAAATTTGAGCTTACTAGGATAACACTTGTAAATATTTTCATTTCAAAGTAAAGTTTACTAAGATAGCATTTTATTTAAAAATAAATACATCATTCTCATGGCTATTCGTAATTAGTGGTGCTCAAATACAAAGTGCCATCTGGTTTGGCTAGAAAAATATGGGTGGTACCTTTAAGTTATATATATGAAACGTACTGGTATGTAAAAACGATATCTGCTCAGCATGGTAACAAATTCTTGCAACCGTCGAAAGGATCAAGTTTAAATTGATCAGTCGTCCATTGATTCGTTACGACTTGAGAAAAGAAACTGTGTAGCTACACATTAAAATTATACTCCATTAAATTATAATGAATCACTAACCAATGTACTGTCAGTCAATACATTATTAAAGAACAGAGTTGCGTATCATGAGAAATACAACTGATAGTATTTACAGCGTATAGCTCGTCTACAATAACTTGATATCTACGACACTGCAATAACTGTCATTTATAATACAACTTAATATTGTGCTGACAAATTTAAAATATGTAGTTTATTTAGAATAAAGCATAGGTTTTTAGTATCTGGCAAAGTAATGGATTGTTACTCATGTTTAACTTCAGTTAGACTAGTTTAATACCAACTACATTTTTCGTGGTAAACACAACAGTTATTTAACAATTAAATAATGGCAACACGACTGTCAGTCATTAATTATAATCTTAATGTTTTTTTGTTTTTTTGTTTTTTTTTTTGTAAAATTTTATAATTTTCTTTTTCTTTCCTAGAACTCATAGTTCGAAGTCTACTCAACATAGACATGGTATCCGAACAGGCGCGCATCCAGAAATTTTTGTTATGGGGAATGCCACAATACAAGCCTCTATGTCAGCGTTTCCCAAGCGGTGTGCCGCGAATGGACTGCTGGTGTGCCGCGAGGAAATCGAAATAAAATTATTAATTCTATAGCAGCCAAATTGCAAGACAGGAAAAAATGTATATTTTTGTATTTCACATTACTATGAATTTCTACCATGGAAAAAATTACTGTAATTGTAATCTATTACTGTGTAGCAGACAGTATTTCGGCTCGTACACATTTCCACGGTTAGCTGCTATGTTACGCTTGAAATACAAACTACTCGGATCACAAATAGAAATAACATTTAATTAAACAAAATAACGTTAATTACCACTTTTTTTATATTCTAAGAAACACAGACTTAAGCAGAAGCAGTGATATTTTACAGCAGTGCGAAGTTGAAGACGCATTTGTGGCTTTAAAAAAAATCATGTACATTTATACAACTTACCGAATCAGGTTGACAACAGAACACTATTCAATTTATAATAATATCATTACAATTGGTTTGTATCAAGAAAAGATAGTCCCATATGCCAAAGAGTATTTTAATGTTGATCGACACATGTGATTTATTATGAAAACTAGATTTCATTATTTTATTTATTTATTTAACAATCACCAGATACAACTCAGAGGCAATTTTATACTGGGTATCTAACAAGAACAACAACAATGGAAAGGATTTGGGAAGGTATCGAACAGGGCCTGTTTTAGTAGGTACCATCGCGGCATTTGCCTGGTAGGACTGAGGGACGCCCTGGAAAACCTGTCAGGATGGTCGGCAGCGGGAATCGAACCCACGACTTCCCGAATACGAAGCTAACGCTCTACCACTTGAGCTACTTCGCTTGATTATATAACATCCCTCAAGATCTAGCACTGTGTAGCAATAAAATAACATTTAATACGAGCGAAGTACTGTATGTCGCCATGCTGTTCAACATGCCTATCATATGACATAATTAATGCCTATAATGTTAGGGAAATGAGCAAAATACCTTGAGCATTGATCCTAAGTATACTTCCATTTGGGAAATCTTCTGAGCAAATTTTGCAACAATTTAAAAAGAAATTTTGCCGAATTAAAGAAAAAATGAATTAATTATGTCATCATCTGATAGATATGTTTGAAATGTCTGTAGTAGTGTTGCCAACTGGGGAAATTTTGCGTTAAATTTTAGAAAAAATATTGACTTCGGGGGATTATTTAAACTGTAACCAATTTTTATGTCTAATCTTGAGTTCAAGACCTACCTCCTTTTCCAAATTTAATTCCTCTTAACGATCATTTCCCTCCTTTACAGTTTAGAGACTTACTTTAGCTATGAGCACAGTACTCGCTTAATATCCATTCCTCGTTTTTCTTCTTCTATACCCACATTTACTTTGTTATGGTTTCTCTGCTTAATTACAAATTTAGTTTTTAAAACAGAGATGAAATACCAGGTTTAAATTTAGGAAACTTTAATTAATTTTAAATTGACTGTGAGATACTATTATGGGATAACTGTTTTTTTTTTTGGGGGGGGGGGGGACGAAATTACTGCTTTCTTACTAGTCTTTCGTACACGTGAGTTATTCTGTTGATAAAAGAACAAATGTTCAAATATAACTTTATGATTTTCTTCCAATTCATGTTGTGTTGTGATATCCGAGATTTTTGCAATGTTGACAAACCGTGGATAGTAACTAAAAAAACCTTCTTTTTCTCTTTAATAACTCAATAAAATGTTTTGAATAAGTCAATTAATTAAACGAACTGCCTGAAATAGTGCCCATTAACAATAATAAATAAATAGATAAATAAAAACATTTTCATTGCAGTACGTAATGTCTCGTTTCTTGGCATATATATTAGCATGTCATTGGGATTTTATGATTTATGTAACATTTAAAATAGTATACTCTATTTGATAATTCATATCTACATTTTATGTTATCTTTATATCCTCATTATGTCAATGCTATTATATGTAATTTATTTACAAATCTGCAAGAGCTCTACACAATTGAAGGATAAGGGGAAAAAAGAAGGAATGTCACAAAATTGAAAGAAATTCGAGAAAACGGCGTTTTTATATTGAAAACAGCGTAAAAAGAATAGGGTTAGTCAAATTTTTTGCCCCTTTTTACATGGATATATCTACATCTACGCATGCATGGCATATATAGTCAAATAGTACCAAGAGTCACCAATAGATAGGACAAAACACCCGAAAAAGCACGCATATGGACATTCCTTGTTTTTTCCCCTTACCCTTCCATTGGTATGTGTGTATTTATCTATTTGTTTAACAAACTTCTAGATACAGCCTCCGAAGTCAATTTACATTATTACAGTGGCCTCACGTAGCGTAGTCACTAACGCTTTTTGTCTTTGCTGCAAGTGGTCCCGGTTCGATTGCCGGTGGGGACACTCGGTCGAAAAAGTGTAAAAGCTCTTTCAGGTCAGCCACCCTGAGTGAGATTTTTCTGGATTTTCCTCATTCACACCGGACAAATGCCGGGATGGCACGTAACATATAGGTCCTAAGCTGCTTCCTTCCTTCCCTTTTCCTCGGAGAGTGTGATCGCCGAAGGATGTCATCCCTCATACGTGACGGGTTAACATGGCCATAGGTGCAAAGAGCCCAGATGGTTGGAAAGGAAGAGGAAGAAAGTTGCTGTAGTCTATACTTAAAAAGATATTATACCACCATTCGGCAGATGAAATTGAGGAAAACATTTGGAGTAACTTGAATCAGGATGACCAATCAGCGAATTCGAACCAAGGACCTGATTGCAAAGCAAAAACAGTAACCATTAACCTACTTCCTCTCGATATAATTTCATGCCCACAAATAGTTTTTTTTTTTTATTCAATTATGGATAAGAAAAACTATAATTTTAAGAAAATTGGTAACAGTGCTATCTATGGATTCTGTAGCTATAACAGCAAAACTGAAGAAAACTCAGATAAAATGGCTGATGAAAGAGTAACGTAGGTCCTTAATATTCTTCTCATGTTCTGCATACACACCGGCTTCCGGTGATAATACTATAGGTTCAATGATTTCAGGGAACAGAATGCATTAAAAATCTCGGTAACTGTACTCACAATCTCCCAAATAAGCAATAATGTATGTTTCCTTTTTCTTCCTTTCTTAACGGCCAGTCAAAAAAACGCTTCTGTAAATAGTTTTCGAGAAAACCACTGAACCGGACATTCATTTAAGAACAAATGAAAGGTGTAATCATACAGTTTGTTTAGTGGAAATACAAAGCAATATACTCTTCATTATAACCATATTTGGTTAGTTGAAATGCAGATATAATATTTCAACGCCTTAAGCTACAAACTAACAACATGTCATTAATGTTTGTTTCTTTGGAAATTTATGAACTTTATAAAGCGGTTTAGGCCTATGATTACACTTGATAAAAGAACATATATCCTTTCTAACTAACTCTTGTCTTATTAATTTATGGAATATAAAATACATATCCGATTAATAATATTACGGTATATGTAAGTTACTGTGTCTTTAATCTCGTACAACATGGTTGGAATTACAGCTGCCCAATAAAATTCGGCTTCAAGATACAACGCCCTCTTCGCTGCTCACTAGTGCCTAGGACGCGGCATTTGAAACACAAGATACCGGGTTCGATTTCCGGTGGGAGAACATCCAGCGCATTATATTGTTTCATATCTTACTTTTAAACTATATTTCTCATTCTATTGTATAGTTCTAGTTCGGTATATACTGCTGAAAATGAACGTAAATGCAAATCAACTATCCATAAGATAAAAAAAGAATTGCTGAACTAATCTTTTGACAATTCCTACTTAAAAATAAGTTTAACCAAGCCCTCAGTACGACTGCAAGTTTTCGAAATTTGGGTGTGGAGAAGAATGAAGAGAATGAGCTGAGTTGAGCAGAAAACGAATGAGAGTGTGTTAGAAATAGTGGCGGAGGAAAGAACAATTTTAGATATTATTAAGAAGAGGAACAAAAACTGGTTGGGACATTAACTAAGAAGCAATATATCATGAAGGACGTGCTAGAGGGTTTGGTGGCGGGAAAGATAGGGAGGGGCGAGAGACTACAATTAATGGACGATATCAAAACAAAACAAAAAAAAAACAAAACGTATGTGAAGAGGTTACCAGATGACCGTGGAGCATGGAAGCTTTTCAGTTGCGGCAAGTGACCTGCCAATAATGGTAGAATACCTATGATGATGATGATCTTTGTGGATGATTCTGAGTTAGTTTAGGGAGGGCAATATGGAAGTCTCCGTTTTCTCTTCACTGATGGTTTCTTCTATAAATGTACATATTTACTGACCCATTCATTTTTTATTTTCAACGAATCGTATTGATAATTTATTAACTTCATTCATATAATACAAACGCAAACTTCCTTCAATATTACACTTGAAAGTAAAATCTCCATTTTGTGTATATAATACACCTACTTTAATAAACCTCCATTTTGTGTATACAGTCCACTAACTGCCGATAAAGAAGGGCCTTCAAAACTATGTTCGTGAGTTTAACAGATTTCTTTAAATAGACTGCCGATACCACTAGCTATAATCTTACAAATACAGGGTGAACCAAAAGTAGATTGACAGTAAATAACGACATTTATTTACTTATTTTGAAATTTATGAGTTCTCTTAACAATCTGAAAAGAAGAAAAGATAAAATATAGATAAATTTAGTCATAAAATTTAATATAATATAACAAATAGACACCGATGTTGTATTGCAACCCTAACACAAAGCCTATTCCACCTCCTGACAACCTATTTTTGGTTCATCCTGTACATTTCAGAGTCATATAGTTTAAGTTAAATTTGTAATTCGTATCGGAATGTATCTGAAAATTTAGTTGTACTCTATCTCCTATTTATCTCTTAGTCACAGATGAATCTTTAGTCTGCATAGAATTAGCACTATCTAGTCATCGGACAAGTGTTACAACAGGAAAGAACGCTGAACCCGACATTTTTAAGCAATACTACTAACAAAAAACACAAGAAAAATCTTTGGACACCTATATTTAGCAGCATCAACGTGGAGGACCCTTCCATTGTTCCTTTAAAACCTGAATCTTCCTTTACCGAAGGAAGGAACGCAACGGAATACGTTGAGCAGTTAACTCTCTCCAAAACTGGTACGGAACTAATAATATAAATGTTAAATTCGTAATAAAATAATGAATTTCTTTAGTTTTTTTTTTTTTTAAATCTGAATTAAAAAATTCTGCAACATATCGTATAATGATACTTTGTTTCAATCATTTTACAGTCTTAATAATAAGAAACAAATGACATTCCTATTTCTTTCATGGATGGAACTACCGTGATTTTTTTTTTCTTCTAATGTCCGCCCCTCGCGAAATTCTCGTGGTTACACCCAGAACAAGGCAATTAAAAGAAAGAAAAAAAAACTGCTAAGTGCAGCGACCTTCACAGTCTGGTGCGGACACCATGAAATTCTGAATCATAACTTCCTCTTCTTTTTTTTTTTCTACAGTGAATACCACACGGACAGAATTAATAATAAAAATACAAGAAGGAAACGAACAATTAAAGTTTCATTCTTCTGTTATTATTATTGTTCTTATTGATAATTTGCAAATCAGAGACAGATTATCCGACATTTTAAATTGAAATTCCTTTCTCGCCTTATTACTCGCATAAAATTTTATTTTGTATAAAAATCCAGCTCAACACAATGTTGATATTCATATGTATCTCAGAACATTCTTCTATTATTAAATACTGTCATTAATCGTAATAATAATGTTGACATTGTATATAGAAGTCTGTTTAACATCCTCATAGTTTCTAACTCTCTGTTAATAAGTTGTTACAAAACACAGATTTCTGCTGTTGGTACAAAAATCTCAGATTCGATTCCCGGTGGGAATACATACACTAGAAAAAATTCTGTAGTTTAAATTACCAAATATCAATGTAAAATAACTTACCCTTAATTTTGTAAGTTGACATTTCCTTAGATTAAATTATATTTTTTTTACAAATTTTACAGTAAATTTATAAGAAAATATGATATTCTTATCGATAAAAATGTAATTTTACACCATTTCATATTAGTAATTTTACTTTACAGGTATAAATCGATTTACACAGAAGTTTGGCAAAGATATTGCCATCATTTTCTGTAAATTTAGCTATGAAATGTTTTTACAGTGTATGGTTTAGGTTCCAAGTTAAGCTTTAGATATACTCGTTACAAAGTCTCGATGCTAGAAAAGACAATTCATGCTCCACAATGATCCATGTTTTTATCAACTATTAACAACCTGCTACACATTAAGTAACTGCAGTATGTAGATGCTCGTAATAAATATTTGCTAAAAACCAATGATTTTTCATTTCTTTTTCGCAATCGGAAATCTTATTTATAGTTGAAGGCCTCGGACAATCGAAGATACTAATCTGCATCCAATGGATTAACTAAGATTTTCTTAATTACATGTACAAACACAAATACAGTATTTCACTTTACTTGTCCGTTCCAACTACCCCACATTTTAAAGTCATTTAAATCAACCAAATTGATTATTTAACTTAAAAAGAATCAATTCAACATTTAAAAAAAAAAATCTTGTAATTATACAAAATTTTGACCTCTTGGAAATAAAGTCCTGCAGAAATCTTTGTATACACCGTAAATCTGCAGAACAAATGGCAGACACGTGACACCTGCAGTTTTGATGCAGATTTTATGGAAGCAAAAAGGCATCAATGTTACAATTTTATTGTCTGTGTTCAGTTAAGGTGATCTGGTACCCCTAGCAACCTTGAAAGTTAGTCCATTTAAAAAGCATTGCAAAGTTTTTCACTATTTTCTTCTTTATTATCAAAGTTACAAACGTCATAATTTGAACAAACCTAGAGGAGACACATATCTATGTCTTGTGTGTTTTAGATTTTGAAAAAAACAAAGTAAAAAAGCTTCCATGTTTGATTTTAAAAACTTGGCAACGCAGATGTAACCCTCCCACTCAAATTTTGAGTTGGTGTCTCCTTTTGTTGAAATGTCTATTGACTCCTGTGTGAACCTCCCTGTCCGCGTTTAGCGGTCGTCTTTCTGCCTGTCCTTCGAGTCGTGGTTGCTTGAAATGTGAATATCGAAGGATAATCACTTTATGAGTGACAGCAGGAGGGATAGCAGTACAAATGTCTGTGCCGTGAAAAGACAACGGAAAGCGAGATATTCCTGCCGACCGAGGAAACATATCGCACGACTTTCGGCTTCAGAAACATAAGAAAAGAGAAGAAAGAAGTGCTATTGTGTTTCATATTTCTGTGGTTATTTCTTCCGTTTCTATGTAGCTTTATTTCAATGCAGTATTTGAATGTTGAATGAAAGATAAATCGAACGGTTGATAAACAGGTAAACAGATAGAAGTAATATATATATATATATATATATATATATATATATATATATATATATATATATAGAGAGAGAGAGAGAGAGAGAGAGAGAGACATAGATATAGATAGATAAGCATATAGGCCTAAATGCAGAAAAAATATTTTCTAAAAATGATAAATAGCTAGAAACGATATATAGGACCTAACACATCAGACAAGTTCTTGGAAAGAATGTACATTAGTAAAGAAATACTTTCAAACAGTGGCGTACTTTAAGATGTGTTGGTACAGGTTGTAATCCCTCCTTTCATATCTATTGAAATTAGAAGATTTTAGCTTTCATCTTGGATCAACAACAATCTTCCTGTGTGGAGAAGGGGCTTACATATACGTACGACGACACATCACAATGTTTAGAAAATGTAAATGAGTAGAGAATATACATACCCAGGCAGAGGTCCCTATTTTCCCCTGAAGGTTACCATTCTTCCCATTTACTCTCCTCCCCCCAAATTTACCATTCTTTATTATGACAATTACTTATTTAAAAATGTTATTCATGCTAAGTTCTCCTTCATACTTAGTGTTCATCAGTCGGTGGCTATCGAGCTCAAGCCTCCCCCTCCCGAAATAAATTTGTTATATTCACAACTTCATTAAAAAATTGTCGGCACGTAAAAGGAAAAATATAAGTGCTTATTCTCGTATTGTGCATACCCCTTCCCGAAACAAATTTTTAAATACGCCACTCGTGTTCATAAAAGCATCATTGTGGTATAATTAAAATTCGATTGTTCCACTTTCAATGACAAATTATGTCCCTCCTTAAAAAAATAAATAAATAAATAAATATCATAGGTGCAACCTGTGCCCCAAAACCTGACTGTGGGCACCCCTGTAATCCAGAGAAGGCTAGGGAATGAAGTTTCTTTGTTTAAAATCTTTCCCAACCCCATAAACACCCCGTAACACCAACCAAACTTTCTTTACACACATCCCTGGGCGTAACAAAATATATTGCTTCCTTTGCGTTTCTGTAAAAATATGTATCACTATTCTAAATGCTCTCCCTCTTGGGTTTTGAACACCTCACAAAATAAAATTCCCAGCGTACTTACTGATTAAACGGGAGACTCAGGTGAGATGCTCGATTGCAATACGTACATTTCCAGGGTTTCCCACAGGGAAGTATTTCGTGGCACACTACACCACACATTTTTTTGGTGAGAACTGTTAATTTTATGCAAAGATTGAAGACTATAAAGAAATGCATTCCAGTGAAATTAACAATAAACAGAGAGACGGACCACCGAGACTGATTGGAATCTAAAGATGTGGGGGTGGGGGTGGGGGTGGGAAATGTTTATATGGAGACGGACAGTGTCAGAGGAAGAAGTCTAAATCTGTTCTACGAAACACAATACTAAGCGGATATTATTATTATTATTATTATTATTATTATTATTATTATTATTATTATTATTATTATTATTATTATTATTATTATTAGGGGCTCTATATTTAAACCCGACTAACGAATATTTCTGGCTACGCGTATGCCTTCAAACATAAGTGGAAAACATTCTTGTGTATCTTATGGCGGATCCTGAGGGAAGGGTCGTTCGCCACCTCCTATGGCACAAGCACCAATGATGCAAAAGTTCAAGTCTGTACATAATAAAACTAAAGTAACCCTAAGTAGCAGTGTTACAACTCATCGCTATCCCATCCCTCAGGAATCCATCCGTCCCTGTGTCGTCTGGAGTCGAAAATATGTCATGTGAAAAGAAGAGGTATGAAAAATGTCATCTTACAGCCTTTTGCGTCGATTTCCTTATAAATTGTGAGAGGCCCGTCCTAGTGTGTTAATTGACGAGGGGATGCCAGGCATTTCTCCTCTGAGAGATTTTTATCCCCCTGCAAGAGAAAATTTTCATTCCAGACAGGAATAACTTTTCCCCACTCTTACGTGTGTGATGGCTGGGTGCGTATATCAGTGAAATTCATCCGCCCTGGGGAAAATATTCAATTCGCACACTGACCCGTCGAGTTATCCAATTTTTATATAACGTAGTGAAGAATTTTTTTACGAAATAAAGTAGTGGTGTTTATTTTGTGAAATAAAGTACCGGTACTCAGGAATCTACTTACATAGTTGTGCAACTACGGCGGGGGTTAGGGGGCCTGCTCCCTTCCTAAACTTTTAGCCCCTCAAACCACAATGCATCCTATGACATTGATACGGAGACCCAGAATTGTTACGATTGCCCCCCTAGCATATTTATGCTCCCCAAACTTCAGTGGCTGGTTGCGAGCCTGGTCAACAAGGTTTTCACAAATATTACATAATTTAAACAAATTTGTATAATGCAAAATAAATTTACTACTAAATCATGCTTAGGTATGCGCACGAGACGAGTCGAGACACGGCTTTTCCAATAGAGAAATATACATTTTTCGAGTCGAGACATCACTTTTACAGCAAATTTTCGAGACGAGACAACCACAAATCTTGTCTCGTGCGCATCCCTAATCATGCTCAATTTTAAAATAAGCCAACATCATTTACGTACAAGAACATAAAATGTTGCGTGAGCCGTTACCCAGCTTTATCAAACTTGGTTCTCTTCTGTTCGAACTCACAATGAAAGTTTGCACAAGATATTTCATACGAATTTGAAGGGTGTATCTATGCACATGATATCCAGGTAGAATCTCACAGCCTTCAGGCGCCTTGCGAACTTCATTTATTAGAAAAAAAATCTAAAATTAGGAAATGCTAGTGTGAACATTACATGGATCTATATTTTTTCCTTCTCCGCTCCCAGGAAAAGGGAGATATAGACATTACACATGAGCAAGGGCGGATCTAAGGGGGGGCTACTGGGCTATAGCCCCCCCCCTTGACGCTCAAGTTTACACTGGATAAAATGGGCTTCAATTCAGCTTTACACTGGATAAAACGGCAAATTATAGTTTAGCCCCTCCCTTGATCATATCCTGGATCCGCCAGTGCACATGAGTATATGGTAATTTATACAATATTGTATTGTCACCGGACATGTGCATGAAAAATTAAAAAAAGTTCTAGGGGATAGTATAGAAGTGGCCATGTAGACAGGCAACAAAGAACGAAAGTGATTTTTAAAAAAGCAGGCCCCAGGAATTTTGCTAACATGCCATTTCACTTGATCATATTTCCCTCAAAAATTATTCATGTAAATATCTTTCAATTATTTCTGAAGAGAGGGTTTTGACCTCGCTTTCAAAGGGTAATTTTGTCCTAGATTGATTCCAACAATATTTTTTCTATAATCTTTCCCAAAGATCACAAACTGACATCTATACTATGTTATTTTGCGGAAATGGTAAGCTGACAATGACAACTACCCTTCCAGGAATTCGCAGAATAAAAAGAAAGAAAAAAGAGAGAGGGAGAGAGATGAGAAAAGAAGGTTTCGATTGTACCGCTGTTTATGAGTCACCTGATTGGAACAACTTGAGCGTGGCAGAGAACTGAACTTGCCGCTCGACTTGGGCGGAAAGGAAAAACTATACCGTCGCAGGGAGTTCAGGTCTTACTGTTGCCATGTTTTCAAAGTTGAAGATAAAAGTTTCCTTACTGTGTTTTTTTCAAAATCTAAAACACACAAGGCATAGATATGTGTCTCCTCTAGGTTTGTTCAAATTTTGACGTTTGTAACTTTAATAATAAAGAAGAAAATAGTGAAAAACTTTGCAATACTTTTTAAATGGACTAACTTTCAAGGTTGCTAGGGGTACCAGATCACCTTAAAGTAATAATAATATTATCTTTGAACTGTGAAAGTGCAGCAACTGCGCATTGGACTATAGTAGTACACACATCCACCAACAGATGGCACTAAGCTCCGTTCTCTTATTACATTACATATAAACGTATAACCATAGCTTTAGATCGGAGTGGTTATACTTTTTTTAACAATCGAGCACATACTTATATATATATAAAAAAAGATCTATCATTCATCACTGAGATCTCATACGGAAAATTAACACTGTGTTTAAATCACCTATGCATTATTGATATTATCTTCTATAAAGTTCTATGTTTGAGATTAATGGATTAAGTACATTAAACTACAGCGCAAATTTGAACACAGCGTCCTATTAATCATCTTTGACCACTTTGAAAGTAAAATCCTCATCAAAATCTTATAACATATAAACATCAATAATTCGGGAAAAGGCATAACATTGTGAAGCCCATTCCGCCCTCTTTTTTAAGGAATGAGATATTTTCTTTTTCATTCTTGTCCCCTTTCACCATTGGATCATGGGGCACTTGCACTGAGCCTACCTACATTAAGTGGTTCTCTAGAAATACCGTTTCAAGTGGGGATTACTTTTATTAGAATATTCTGCGGACAAGCCTATTATTTGCTTACATTTATATTTTAAAATCCCTTATTACGTTCGAGCGACGAAAGTAGAGAAGAAAGTTCGGTGATCCTGAAAAAAAACGGAATTCGAGATTTCAACAGATTTACACGTTCCGTGGCCCATAGATACCGAACAAGTTATTTTTCGAAATCTGTCCGTCTCATCCTGATGTACACCCATGTCCAAAATGATTGTCGCATATGTATAACTGTCTTCTTGTAAGAATGTGATAATGTGATAAGATTTTGTACTTTTAATACTGATACTATGTGTATAATCGGGAAATGTATATTTGTGGAAAATTTCATAGGAAAAGATTTATAGGCCTAAATACGAAAATTAGAATGAGTAAAACAAAATGTTGCTAAATGGACAAAAAAAAGTTTTATTTTCGTTTTATTGTTCTTATTTACTGCTCTTTTGACATGAAATTTGCCACATACATGTCTTCGCAGATTATACAGATACTAACATTATAAGAAGTACCGGGCGAATTCATTAGCAAATTATATTCCTACAACATATTTATAGACATACGACAATAATTTTGAACATGAGTGTACATTCACCTAGAGGCCATACAGTTTAACATATCTCAACCAAATTTTGAACTTAAGTTTTTTTTTTTTTTTTTTTTAACACCATAACTGCACGTCTTGAAAACAAGTCATAAAAATAAAAACTCTTTACATGTTACGTTTCTATCTTCTAACCAAGATCCTCATTAGACATACACCTTTCAGTGTTATATTTCTTCTTTCTTTTTTTTCTTTTTCCTTTTTCTTTTTTTTTTTTTTTTTTTGTGATCCTCCAGGGAAGGTCGAATATTTTTCCTACCCATAAAAATATAATTTACTTAAAGGTAAAAATTAAAAAGATGCTATTTTCTCAGAAACAGCTCTAACGATTTTGTTTATATTTCATACAGGCATGGGTAGCGATTAGGGGGGGGCAAAAGGGGGCAGTTGCCCCCGCACTTTTTTGAAGTATCAAATTAATGTATATAGTTTCATTTAGAAAAGTAAAGTTTTTGTATGCACTTACTGGTTCATAGAAAAAATGGTGCCATATATCTGGCGTTCCGTGAGTATGTATTGGTTGTCTTTCCATGGAGTAAAGAAAACTACAGGAATTGCGTTTAAATTGCCATAGAAAATAACCCCAAAATTAATCTATTGGAGCACAACAATTTCAGCATACTTTCACTTCTTACAAGGGTTCGACATATTAGTCAGCCGCTTTGAAACTAATTGAGAGGGCATTTCGCTATATATATATATATATATAAAAGTCTTTGCAAGTTAGTTTCTAATTGCACAAAAATTGACAGTTCCTAAAATGTATTTTTTTCTTTCTAAAGTAAGGGGAAAAGCGTAATAAGAAACAACTTCTTTCTTTTCCATTGTTTTGTAGTGCAACATATGAGTGAAGTGGTGTGTTAGGGGTGTACGAGTGTATATACAATTAAACTTAGTGAATTCAACATAATTCTAGGTTTTAGTGTTATTTTGTATAACTGGAGTATGGAGTGATTTTAAGTATTGTTGTGTTTTGATGTGGTTCAAGAAAGTGAAAACTGCACCTAATGGCAACGAACATGTTTCGGGAAGTTGCAAAAGCAAATATTTCTTTAAATGTCGTACCATATGCTTGTAGTATTTACTGTCTTTCATTTTCTAAGAGTAATAACATACATTTAATAGCATGTGTGGAATTAAAAATTAAGTTGTTCATTAATCCCTGTTTCAATATGACTTTTGCAAAACAAGCATAATTATTTATTACTATGATTAATATTATACTTTCTATTTATTTGTTTTGCAAATTTGTTATTCAATAATCTGATATCTCAGTTTTCCAGACAGAATTTTAAGATGTTCATGAACAAGGAATCAAATCTCTTCTTATACTTTTGTTGTTTAAGAGTACAAAGGGCTACTACCTACTGGCGTTGCTCTTGCACTTGCTCTTGTCAATTTAATTAATAAAGTATGAAATACTATATACGGTATTTTAACTGAAAAAGATAGTATCCTATTAGTTATACAACTTTTCGTCAAACAACCTATTAGACACAAGCAGGAATACTAACATATATATGCAAATATTCAGATCATGTCTTGCCCCCCTACTTTTAACGTTCAACCGCCGCCACTGCATACAGGGACAAAAGTGAATCTGAAAAGTTAGGGAACGCAGACGTCACGCCGTCCCCTGTGATTATCTTTGCTCATTTTAATTTTTAGGAAGCGGAAGGATACCGCAGATAATTTCTGAAAGTGGGGGAACGATATCCTCCTGCGTTCCCCTCACTTTTACCCCTGATTTCATAAATCAATTTTCTAAAAACAACCCCATATTGTCGCAGGGGCGGATCCAGGACCGACTTCTGGGGGGGTTGTCATAATGCTACTTTTAAGGGCTCCAAACTCTGGGATGGATTTTATTTATATATATAAAACAAGAAAGTTTACTCTTCTGGGGGGGGGATCCGCCCCCTGGATCCGCCCCTGATATTGTGGTATCTCATTTCTCTGGGGGGAAAATTCTAAAAATAACTAAACTAACTGACATGTTTGAGGATATATTTTTGATGCGTAGTTTTTGAAAAAAATCTCGGAAAAACAACTTTTTGGTGCTGAAAAGTATACTATAATGTTTCATTGTTAATCAGAAGCAATTAATAAGGTTTCATTCTGCTGGAATAAATAGATTTTATTAATTTATACAGTGTAAAGAGTAGCAAATTGTATCTAATGTTTCATTTCTTTTAACGGTAAAGCACGATTCTCAACCTTAATGTGTGATACGCAATTCGATTCAATTTTTTTCTCTGTCTTCTTTTTTCCCCCTAATGTCCAATCTAAGAGGATCACAGTTTGAAAATTTCAGAATCGTAGCTTAAAAAAAAAAAAAAAAAAAAAAAAAAAAAAAAAAACTACAAATCTCTGGCTCGAGAGAATGTGTAACGTTCTAAATTCCGCTATTTTAGAAAAATGAAATCGCACTTTAAAAATCATCTTACCTGGTATTTACATCGTTAATGACATATATAGACCTACTGTAAGTTTAAGTGAGATTTTAACGTTCAATTAATGTACATTTTCATTTTCCAGCTCAGGTCATCCGTTAATTGAAACAATATTTGGTGAAACCGCATATTTATAAGACAACCGATGATAAGCACGTTCAAGGCCAAGTAACTAATGCACATGATCCCGTTTCCGATTCGGACCGCGGTGGCTCAGTGGTAGAGCGTTCACCTCTGATACATGAGGTCCTTGGTTTGATCCCAGCTCGCGCTAAGTGAATTGTATGGTGGTGAAGATACGCCGTGTGCGTGGGTTTTCTCGGGGTTCTCCCGTTTCTTTCCCTTTTTAATCCATTTCTGATCATCAAAGTCTCCTTTAGCCTAGCCGGCATAACCGTTGGACATAAAGCTTAAATATTTCATTTCATTTTCATTTTCCGGGTTCGATTACCGGTGAGAGTGTTTTGCATCAGATACAAACACGAAAAGCGGTTCTCGATCCTACTTCAAACAGTTGATCCGGTTTCATATAGCCTCGAAGATAAAAAGAGACGCTAATGAACTCCAATCAACCAATAAACAGAAACCAATAGTATTATAGTGAATATTAATCTATGTTAAAACGAGTTCATAGTGCTGCACACCAAATTATCTTATTCTGCCAGACTTTTTATTGCACTCGCAAGACGCATTTATTGATACATTAAACAATATTAACAAGGGTCCATTCTCAAAACAGACATGTTAAAAATCGCTTTTACGTTATGAATATTTGTGTCACCCTTCGCGAAGTTGTTACTACATTTAAAAATCTGCAGTAGCGAGGTACTTAGCAAGTATAGTTTGTATACTTCAAATACCGGTAAAAAATATTTATGGTTATTTCCCAAAGATCTCGTCTTATATAAAACCGGTCCTGAATTATTTGTGAAACGAATTGAATTCACTATTTATGCTTACTGTTAGAGATGAGATATATTAAAATATTTCAAAGGTTTTTTTTTTTTCGCCATAAGTTTGAACAGATGCTTTCTGTTCGATTAACCGTCAAATGGAGGGAAGTTAAGTCTGTAGAAATAATTTAAAACGAAATTTCCATTTTATGTTTTACGATTATACGTTTAGATTAAAAGAACCTAATACTTAATGATTTGCAGTATGAGCATGAGGGAGGAAATAAGACCCTTCCTCCAAAAATAACTACAGATACAAACTCATGTGGCCGAAAAATCAAACCAGGAACCGGAACACAAGCAAGCGCTTACCACTGAAGTACAGTGTCTCCCTAGAAACCATTCGAAATGAAATTAAATGAAATTAATAATTTATTTTTGTACGATTATTCCTTTTAGCCCAAAGGAGACGGATGACTGACAAGTGGGAATGTGAAAGGAAACGGGAAAACTGCAAAAGAACTTCATAGACAATGTCTACTACAAACTAGCATGGCCAGGGGATCAAACCAGGAACTCTTAGCACCTGAGGTGGGCACTCTTATCACTGAGCCACTGGCTGTCCCTAGAAGCTGTTCGAGAAAAAGTTTTTGGCAAACGAAAGTCTCCTTATACTTCGTAAACAATTAATTCCGTAACTCACACTCAGTTTATTATTATTATTATTATTATTATTATTATTATTATTATTATTATTATTATTATTATTATTATTACTCCAAATGGTTAGCAGATGTGCCTTTGGCAACGGTATCTCGGGTTCGATTCCCGATGGGCCACAAAATTTTCAGCGCTGATTTTAAGACTTTTATGTAATCGGGGAAGACTTGAATTACGAGGTATCGAACTCTAGCTAGGAAAGCAAGAAATAATGAATGACTTTTGAATCAATGAGCTTCCCATACATCACCTAGGTAAAAAAAAAGAAAGAAAAAGAAAAAGAAAAAGAAAAGAAAAATAAAAGAAAAAGAAAGAAAAAAAGCGCTACATGGCCTGTCCACAATCTTTCTTGGATTGTGATGCCAGGGAGTTTGGATTTATATTATTATTATTATTATTATTATTATTATTATTATTATTATTATTATTATTATTATGCAAATAATAGTCGACTGTTGCAAATGTCTATAGCTCTTAAATGACTGGACACGTGTTCCCAGAATACATTACCAAATTCCCTGACACTACTTAACATGTATACAATAGATGAAAGCCGCGTCAGTATCGAGGCCATATGAGATGTGCACATTATAGCTTAATTGTGGGAGCTCATACCAGTAAATCGAACCCGGTTTTACGGCACCGAACGCTAAGCACATAGACACGAGGAAGATTTTAGCCATGAAATCTTTTGTACTAATTCCTAGCTGTGCGTTTGTTGACCACTTTAAAAATCACAGATAGACTAATTCACAATACTGTTGCCGCTTCTTGTTTATATTTTTACGCCGTAAAATGCGTAAAATATTACGAATAGTTATTTTATTGTCACATCACGCTGAAATACCATAAACATTAATTCTAAATTAGTCCTTTTCATGATAAAAGATAGTAACAATTATGGTTGAGACTGTGTGCTTAAGATTAGTTTAAAGGGACAAGCTTTGCTGATATATGTCACTACAGTCTTCGTATTTCTCTCATGTATTTTTTACTTTTCACGAAAATTCACGATTTCTCATAAATTTCAACCTAGAGATTTCAAATTTTTCAAGCAGAAACTTCATAACCCATCGAAGACAACAATCCGTTGCGATTTTTTAAAGAATTTTCTTCATTGTTGAAATGGCTTGTTTGTTGAAAGGGATATCCAAACCTTTAACAATATAATTCTTTCAACAATGAAGAAAATTCTAAATAACAAATCGGCACGGATTGTTGACTTCGATATATTATGAAGTTCCTTCTCCAAAAATCTGAAGTCTCTAGGTTGAAATTTGTAAATTTTCGTGAAAGGTAAAAAAAAAAAAAAAAAAAAAAACCACGAGATACGAAGACTGTAGTGACATCTATTGGCAAAACTTTTCCCTTTACACCAACCTTAAGCGGGAATCATACCCATTGCAAAAGAAAACTACTAGAAAAACAGAGGTGTAAATAATGAGATATTTCAAGACGGAAAATACTTTTCTGTAATATCTTGGTATATGGTCTACAACCATTCCTATAATTATTTTAATTTCTTTTGTTCGGAAGTAGATTTAGCACCTTTTCTTTTTATAGATTTATTGTTAGTCATAAATATAGGCTACAAAGTATGGTAACACCTAGTACATCAATCTTAACCTTGATATTACGCTTACGGTATCTAGTATTGTAGAAAAGTGTGAAAGCAACACAAATGAAATTAATACTTTGTAGCTTATAAATTACAAGGTGTCTTTATTCTTAGACAACACGCCCTTAAATACAAGTTATTTTTTTATTGAAAGTTAAATATATACGTATGTAATACACGAGATATAATAAACCATTTATACATAAGTGAAAATGCATTTATTAATATGCAACAGGAATTCACGGATCTCGACCGAAGTTGTTACACAAGAAAAAACAACGATAGGTGGTAATGTCTCCAACATGGAGCCCAAGGAACAATACAAGCATGTGCTACAGGATATTCAGAATGTCTATCTGGAATATTGTATCTCACGCTCGCTGTAATTATATCTTACGTGTGTGAAGCTCCCCCCCCCCCAATATATATTCAAATTTCTATTAAAAACCTAGCCAATCGTTTATCAGTAATTTTGAAGAAAAAATAATTTGTAAAAAAAAAAGAGATTCACAAAAAGGTTGGGAGCCAAACAATAATGAAAGAAAAACAAGCAATTGGATTTTGAATCGAAATTTGAAAGTGAAGGGCCAGTGTGATGCTGGCTATCTAATTTTACTTTGTAAATTGGCCTACACCTTTACAACTCCCGAAACAATTTTTTTCTTCAAAATAGTCAATAACAAACGGAAAACAAACGATTAATTTTGGTTTTGAATCGTCCCAACTTTATTTCGTAAATAACTCTTTATGCTTTTCGATTAAAAAGCTCTTTTCTCTAAAACAATCAATAACAAATTAGAAACAAACGATTGGTTTAGGTTTTGAATCCAAATTTGAAAGTGGAAGCCAGTATGAATTTGACTTACAACTTTATTTGTAAATCTCTCTTTTGTTTTTTGAAACAAACTATTTTTTTTCTCCAATACAATCATTAACAAACCATTAATTTTGGTTTTGAATCGAAATTTGAAATTTGAGAAACCAGTGTAAAGTTGGCCACACGCCAATTGTATTTTGAAAATATATGTCTTTATGCTTTTCGAAAACTTTGTTTTTAAAACAATCAATAATAAATTATTGACTTGGATATTAAATAGAAATATGAAAGTGAGGGACTTGTAGAGTTGATACCTCTCCAATTTTATTTTGTAATTCTCTCTTTACGTTTTTCGAAACAAATTCTTTAAAAGGATCAATTAGAAAAGATTGACTTGAAATTTGAATTGAAATTTGGAAGTCCCCACTAACTTTGTTTTGTAGATATCTTTAACTGTTTTTCCAAACAAACTATTCTTCAAAACAATCAATAACAAGCGAAAAACAAACTATTGATGTAGGGGTGGGGTTTAATCGAAATTTGATAATGGGGAGAGGGGCAACTTTACACAAGTGTGCTCTTGCGTAGCTAGATGTAGTCATTATCGGAGTCCAATTGACGATCACGCGTCGTCCGATGTACCACATGCGCTATACGTTGGAGCACAGAATGATACATCACTTTCAGATAAAAGGCAGTCTTATTTTTTTCCTATAGAATTGTTCTGCTCTCAACAATTTTTAGAAACACTGCATAGTTTTTGAGGGGCGCCTTTGCTCAGTGGTAGAGCGTTCACCTCTGGTACACCTTGTCTCAAAAAGGTTGAGCGCATTCTTTATTGCTGTTTCGAGGCAAAAATTTTCTAAGTCCAACTTCGGGTATCTTCGGGAAAAAGTAAACCAGGTTCGAACCTCGAAGCCAGCCTTTGCAATCGGGAAAAATCTTGCAGATGTGTTTTTCTTCTTTTAAATATAATAAGACTTGTTACCAATTATATATAAAAAAGCAACATTGATTGAAATACTTAATGATACAATATTTCGAAACTTTGTATTAATGTCAGCTCATGCTTGTTTGTCATTTTGCTCTCCATACTTAATGGAATATTTAGATACGTAAACGAATCTTTCCATATGTAAAAGAATGGTGAAAGTTAAGACATAGAACATTATTCTCTCCTAAGTACTAAAATAAAAGTCAAAGTAGAACAAAAACAGCGTTTGCAGTGGATATGAATGTAGTTATTATCTTAAATACAGCTATATATCACTAGCAGTAGTCTTCGCAGAGCGCTTGTGTTAGCTCACTGGTACGCTGTTGGATCTCAAATCTTAAGGTCGAGGGTTCGATTCCCATCTGAGTCAACATTTTTTCATGAAATTCTATTTTCCGCAATGCATAAAAAATTATATAAAATAATTACATTAAAATACGTCAGTTGTATATATATAACATATAATCATTGCAGAACATAGTGATTATTATGTTTAAAATATAACAGGTGTTCACAGTACGTTGGTATTCTATGATATATGTGAATGTTAAATACAAATTAAGAAAATAATATCATCGCAATGAATAAATTATGTAGTGTATTTATTTGCAGCTATTTGTCATCGGAAGTTACTTCTGAATTTTCTAATTACAGCAAGTGATTTACGCTTTCTGAAAGGTAAAGAGACTATTCGGGTATAAACAGAAATTATTATACAAACTCCAATCTTCGTTACAGACACAAAACTCCCGATCCCCAAAAGCATGTAAACAGGAAATTTACGAACACGAAGTCATGTCTAAGAGACTTATTTATACTCCAGAAAGAAGGCAGAATAGGATTTCTTTCCAAAGGATTTCAGTTCAATAATCTGCAAGGCTTTTGTATATGGTTGTGGTCCCTTTCTCTCCGCCTCTTGTGTGTATGTTCCATCATGTAAACAAACTTCCTACATATAGTGCTTATAGTCTAAAAAGTACTCTGGGGGTAAGCTATTGGGAGTTGGAGGGGGATATATATAAAGTAAAAGCGATTGATATTAGTGTCGAATCCACAGTTCTCGTTGTTCCAGGTATTAATAATTACAACTCCGAAAGCGTTAAACTCCAAATTTAACTCTCATCGTAAAGCTCCTTTGGGGTTAAGCGTATAGCGTACACGCTTTCGGCGTGGGAGACCCAGATTCGGTCCCCAGCGAGAACTCATGTAGTTCGGATTCTACGTTAATTAGTAGGTCTACGTCTCATATAGCCTCACTGCTGACGGAACGTTAAACTCAAATTCAATTCAATCGATTCAAAACCCATTATTATGGCGGGCGATAAAGGATGAAAAATAAAATGGATCAAGTGACTGAGATTAGTGTCAAATCCATAGTTTGAGTTCATGACACTATTACAAACACAATGCCATTTAATGCCACGTTTTGTATGAGCGACTATGCCACCTGGATTTTGAATTTACAGGAGCAACATCGAAAGCATTGCTCACACAGCTCTAAATGTTTTGATGTATGTATACGTGTATATTCCAGCGAAACTCCGGAATGTCTGGAGCAACTTTTACCTAACATGGGAGACATATTACTTTCAATCTAAGAAAAAAAAATATTGTGGAATTCAGATACCTCAAGGGATGGAAGTTGGGAGGAGTGACATGTAAAAATAGTGTAAAATGACTGATTGTAGAGCGTTATCCATTGTTTTCTGGGTCGTTGAGATGAGTAGTGAGACACTCAATGGCGTTATATCCAAATTCATCCCCGTCTTCACAGGATGAGGGGCTTGGAGATATAATTAATAAAATGTAAAAACTTACTTAAATATTTGTCGAAGTAATAGTTTTCTGGGGTCCGAAAGCGTTTCTAAGAACTTTGGAATGTAGTTGGTAACCACTTCAAGATGGGCTCTTTAATCGTATCAATTTCTCACCTTAAGAAGAAATTACCATCTCAACTAGTATATGTATCAAGCTAGCCTTCGCAATCAAGAAAAAAAAATGTGTAGATGTATGTTTCGTCTTTTAAATGATATACTAAATGTAAAATCAGAGATTGAGTTGATCGGTGGGTCAAATGGGTCAAGATTTGTGAGTGGGTCAGTAGATCGTAGGTCAACAAGGCGTGACCCACTGCGAAACATCATCACTGTGACTCACACTGACCCATTGACCCACCAACCCATTCTGCTCAGTGCCTTCTAGATAGCATTTTCTGAACAGTGGCAAGTTTGTCTACGTTTTACTTTTAAGACCTCCATTTTTCTTCTTTACTTCATTTGGTTTCATTTCATGAAAAAAGAATTCCAGGCTCTTTTGGATTTTGATATTTCCAGTTGTAACAATGGCAATAGGACTTACTACTTGGCTTTTAAGATGCAGGCTATGAGATTTTAGAGGAGCTAACTACTGGAAAAAATTGGTTTATTACAAATATAACCTCTTAAGTCAGTAGAGAGGATGGCGTGGATAATGGATCAAATTTAATGACGATGTATTTTAGTGGGTCGGAGTAGGTCACAATGGTTCAGAGTTGTTTATAGTTGGTGGTGGGTCAGAGTGGGTCATGGTGGGTGAATGTGTCACGTTGGGTCATTGTGGGTCACGATGTGTGGTGGGGCAGTATATTGTGGATCCAGGTTTCATTGCCCCACACCATCTTTGGTCAACATTGCACTAAAAAGAAGAGTCTCCGAAGGTGCGCGTCGGCGATTTTCTCAAATTTTGCACATAGATAGTACCCCACCAGAAAGCAATAAATCTCGAAACGGTTCACAGTACCATCTCACAGAACTCGAAATAGAGGGATTTGTTTGATTGGCTAAATTAAGACCTCAATAATTTATCCTTCCACAAGCGAGATTTTCTTCATCGTTTCCGTGGCGAAGTCAGAAGAATATGCGGCAAGTAAACTTAAGGTTGAAGGTTCGCGCCCACCTTGGGATACTTGCTTTTTTCCCCTAGTGTTTTTTTACACTCACCTGAATATAAACAAATCAAGCATATGGGCGATTTAACATATTTTGGGGGAGAAATTTTGTGGTTCGTTGGCGTTTCGTCGAGTCTCTGCCGCTGGTGGTATAATTTTCAAAACCGAAATGGGGACACCACGGATCGTACCTGCGGAATCACCAACTTTTGGCGAAAAGTCGCCAGTTGCGCATCGGTGGTCCACTGACGCTTACGACATGGGAGCTTGTATCTGAAAACTAAGAGAATAAAGAAGCATGGTATCCATGAAGCCCGTTGACACTAATAAAAGTCTGAAACGATGAAACAGATGTCAACACCGGAAAACATGTATTTTATAATTTCAAAGGTACCCCGTGCCCAGGAAAAAGATTAGCCCTAAGGTTCCCCGGAGGGTCTCAGGAGGGGTGCAACTCAAAATTTGAAAATGGCAAGGGGAATCAAGTAGTATGTCATTTAAAAGTATTACTAAAATTTATAAAAAATGGTAACAGTCTCGAGTCTTTATGCTAACTTGTGCAAAATAGCGAGCGTTCAAGATGGTAATAAATCCTTCATTGAAAACTCCGTGACCACCTCTACAAATGTGAAACTATGAAACTATCTAGAAGAGGTAACCACTTGTCTTAACATTGCAAAAGTATAATGCACCAAGGTAAAACAAGAAACGACCCATTATGGGTTTATTACATCACTAATATTAAATTCTACGTTCCACGATTGTGTCTTTAAGCTAAAGGACAGGGTGATTGCTAATTATGAAATTAATGGTAGAATACAGAATGGACTCACCACCAACTATGAACCACTCTGAACCATTGTGACCAACTCCGACCCACCAACGTAATCAACTCTGACCCATGATCCACATCCTTCTCTCCATTGACTAAAGAGGTTACACTTGAAAAAACAAGACTGTGAAATTTTCACTTATCGGAGTTTGAATTCCTACCGTCAATCGCTCAAGCACCGCTCTGTTACAATACCGGTGGATCTGACCTTTACGATATACAATGGTAAAGTGTTTCTCATCTTCCAAATTAAGATGAACTTAAATTTATCATATATAATTATTTCTTTCTTGGCTTACATATACGTTTCAGTAGAAAACAGGATGAAATTTGAAAGTATCAAATGAAGATAAAGTACAGGCACGTAGCCAAGGGGTGGGTCCGGGGGGTCCGGACCCCCCTCCCCTTCGGAACCAAAAATGTAAAAAATTAAGGAAGGACGAAATAAAAAGAAACTTGAAAAAGGAAGAATCAGCGTTAAAAATATAAAGTTAGAGCAAGCGTTTGGTTACTCTTTCTTATGAGGAGCTTTGTGTGGAGGAAACTGGGGGGACGGTTAGGTTGAAATTGGATATTATTATAACGGAGCATTCCGAATTTCATCTAGCTCCATGATAATCCTATGGACTACAAATGACGATCGATAAATCGATTCGATCAGGTAGTCTATCAGGAGAACTTAAAAAGATTGATTTTTCAATACTTTTTATATGCTTTTACTCGAGATTCTTCATAGTTCTTTATTAAAATACTTACTAACATATCGTAATTTTATAGTCCTAACAAACCAATATGGGTATGTTGCCAGTAAAATAGTTTAGATTGATCGAGCCCCTGGTGTGTAACCAGACTATTTCATGTCATGCTTCCCTCCCCTCCCCACATTACGAAATCCTAGCTAAACGAACCAATATATCTTTGCAGTAAAATAGTTTAGAATGATCGAACCCCTGGTATGATAACCGCAGTAATTTGTCACGGACCCCCCCCCCCCTATTACGAAATTCTGGCTACGTGCCTGTAAAGTAGACCAACGTAAGAAAAAGAGAAAGAAATACTAGTTTTCCATATAATTAAGCATGCCGTACTAATTTAAAATGCTCATGAAATTAAGCTTGGAATACAAATGTTATGGCCATTTTTCTCACAACTTTATGGTTTGATTGCCTTATGCTCTAAACGATTCATATATTAAACACCAGCTTCAGCAATTATTATAATAGAAAGCAGTGGGTATAAAATGCAAATGACTGTACTTTTCATTCCTCAATGGGTTCTCAACTAATATCAATCGTTTTCGATAATTTTTACAAATCAACCCACTACCAATTTCCAATATATAGAAAATCCTCCCCCCCCCCCCGCTCATAAAACACATTTTTAAAAATGCCAGGACACGTTCTGTTTATTTTTAATATAAAGGTATATACTGAATTTCAGCTCTCTAAGTTGAACTGCTTGTAAGATACTCAGTTTCTCGCAAAAATTCGGACACCTACTCCCCACTAAGGATATGTGTTATAATGAAAATGATACGCGTATGATAACTTTCCAGCTGGGATTGGAGCCTGATTATATACCAAATGTCATTTCATTTGACTTTGCAATTTGGCCGTGATAATCACGCAGACATAGTTACTTTCAGTTTTTTATACTAGGTATAATAATTCATATATTACAGGTGATTCAATTTTTTTTTACAGCAGTTAGCTCCTCTAAAAGCTCACAAGCTGTATCTCAAAATTGAACTCCTATTGCTATTGCCACTCTTACAATTGCAAATATCAAAATCCAAAAATGCCTGAACTTTTTTTCATTAGAAACAAATGAAAAAAATAAGAAAATGGAGATCTTGAAAGTAAAACGTAGACAAGCTCACAAGTGTTCAGAAGATGCTGTCTACAATGCACTGAACAGAATGGGACGGTGGGTGGTTGGGGGTCGTTTCGTCCAAAGATATTTCGTCCTAAGAATTTTCGTCCAGAGACATTTAGTCCAAACACATTTGGTCCAGGGACATTTGGTCCAAAGGGCAATTTGTCCAAAGAACATTTTGTCCAAAAGACAATTGGTTCAAAGGACATTTCGTCCAAAAGACATTTGGTCCAAAGGACATTTCGTCCAAAAGACAATTGGTCCAAAGAACATTTCGTCCAAAACACAATTGGTCCAAAGGACATTTCGTCCAAAACACAATTGGTCCAAAAGATATTTGGTCCAAAGGACATTTCGTCCAAAAGACAATTGGTCCAAGGGACATTTCGTCCAGGGATGTTTAGTTCAAAGCACATTTCGTCCAAAGAACATTTGGTCCGGTAACGCTTGAGGGTCAAGGGTTTGCTTCTATTAGAAGAGTAAAAGTGATGCATATAACATTACGACTCACAAGTAATACCTCCCAAGTGTAACACTCCAATTTTGAAAAAAAATAGGCGGGTAGATACTACACATAAAATAAACGAATACGTGTTTTTTCTGCGGAAAAGTGTTTTTAGGGAGGGGCAAAAGCCCTACTCAAAATTTTGAAAGTTGACGCCCGAAAGGCAAGAAGAAGTGGACCGAAGGGAACGAAATTGTGCACAGATATTGCAGACTTAAAATGAGGGAATACGTGTTTCGTATTTTCCTGAAAAAAATGGTTACGTGGGGCACAGACCCCTCCAAACCTTTGATCACGAAATATCAAAAGTACTTATGACAGTATGTCAGATGTGTGTAAAGAACATGAAGAATTGCAACGAAACTTTGAGTAGGGATAATACGCAAAAAATAAATAAATACGTTTTTTATTTTCTGCGGAAGAACGGTTTTAGGGGCAAAAGCCCCTATCCAAAAGTTTGAAACTTGAGGCCCGAAAGGTCACAAGAAATGAACCAAAGTGAATGAAATTGTGCAGATATATTGTAGACATAAAATGAGGGAATACTGGTTTCGTATTTTCCTGGAAAAAAAAAAAGAAAAAGGTTTGGGTGGGACGCAGACCACTACAAAACTTTGATCGTGAAATATCAAAAGTGCTAATAAAAGTATGTCAGAAGTGCTTAAAGGACATGAAGAATTGGAACGATACATTGTGTAGGAACAATACGCAAAAAATAAACGAATGCGAGTTTATTTTCTGAAAGAAAGCGGTTTTAAGGGACAAAATCCCCCACCCAAAATTTTAAAATTTGAGGCCTAAAAGGCAAGAAGAAGTGTACAGAATTGAATGAAACTGTGCACAGATATTGTAGACGTAAATTAAGGTAATTGGGTTTCGTATTTTCCTGACAAAAAAAAAAGCGTTTGCGTATATCACGGACCTTTTAAACTGTTGATTACGAAATGTCAAAAGTGCAAATAATTATACGCACTTTTGCTCTCGGCGCCCCCAATAACTACATATTTCTCCGCCCCTTGATCCCTAACTTACAAATAAAACTTAATTCGAATATGCTTAATTAGTGAATTTATTGCAGTTAAATACCACTCACTAGATGCTATAGCTACAACTACGTAACAAAAAATAAATGGGAAACATGTTCTGAATTATTTTCAGATTTCTTACGCTATCATTAAATATATTAGAATAGTAAAAGAGGACTGCTCATGAAATAGTATATTTGCTCTCGATTTTTTTAAACTTTTTCATACGAAGAAAATTAAAATTTTAAACTTTGCGCTCTTCAAATATGTTGCTCTCTAGGCACGGGCCTAGTTGGACTAATGGGAAATGCGGCACTGAAAACTTACACTTCGGCTCTAATATCGGTTGATTTCGATTTTTTTTTTTTTTTTTTTTTTTTTGTCGTTGCGTAACCACCCTGGGTGCTAATGGGAGCTTAATTGGACTTGATTTGAAAGTAGAACTGTTTACCTAAGCGACCACGAAACTATGGATTCGATACTAATATCGATCCTTTTCTAGCATTTTTGATATATATCCCGACAGTACTCTTTTCCAGATTGTAAGAAATATGGTTAAAATTGCTCTAGACATATCAGAATTATGTCGAAACACACACATACATCCACTTTCATATATATAAATACAGAGTGAGCGAGCGAGAAAGTGAGAGAGAGCGACCAAAGGCATCACCACTTCCACATTGCAAAAGCATATATCAGGTATTGAATTGAAAATCTATGTAAAGACCTTCGGCTGTGGCATGCTTCATAAGGACAATTCCAGTCTGCTCACGTGACCTTTGGGATTCATGAATTTCTTGCGAGCGTTCCGACTTTGGATTCTCTGTTTATACCCACTTTTTATGCCTCGGATAATTTTTCAAGAATATCAATGACATGCTGTAATACGAATGTTCAGAAGTAACCCCTATATGACAAATAGCTGCAAATAAATACACTACATAATTTATTTATTGCGATTATATTATTTTCTTAATTTGTATTTAACATTCACATATATCATAGAATGCCAACGTACTGTGAACACCTGTTATATTTTAAACATAATAATCACTATGTTCTGCAATGATTATATGTTATATATATATATATATATATATATATATATATATATATATATATATACAACTGACGTATTTTAATGTAATTATTTTATATATTTTTTCCGTTGCGGAAAATAGAATTTCATAAAAAAAAACAACGACTGAGATGGGAATCGAACCCTCGACCTTACGATTTGCAATCCAACGGCGTACCAGTGAGCTAACACAAGCGCTCCTCGAATGATACTTCTAGCAATATATAATGGTATTTAAGATAATAATTACATTCATATCCACTGCAAACGCTGTTTTCGTTCTACTTTGACTTTTATTTTAGTACTCAGGAGAGAACAATGTTCTATGTCTTAACTTTCACCATTCTTTTACATATGGAAAGATTCGTTTACGTATCTAAATATTCCATTAAGTATGGAGAGCAAAATGACAAACAAGCATGTGCTGGCATTAATACAGTTTCGAAATATTGTATCATTAAGTATTTCAATCAATGTTGCTTTTTTATATATAATTGGTAACAAGTCTTATTATATTTAAAAGAAGAAAAACACATCTGCAAGATTTTTCCCGATTGCAAAGGTTGGCTTCGAGGTTCGAACCTGGTTTACTTTTTCCCGAAGATACCCGAAGTTGGACTTAGAAAATTTTTGCCTCGAAATAGCAATAAAGAATGCGCTCAACCTTTTTGAGACAAGGTGTACATGGGGTCCTTGGTTCGATCCCAGCTCGTGCCAAATGAACTTGGTGGTGGACAAACACCATGTGCGTGAGTTCTCTTGGGATTCTCACGTTTCCTCCCACTTTATTCATTCCACCATCCTCATTTCTCATCATCACCGCCTCCTTTATAGCCTATAGGACATAAAACTTAGATTTCATTTAATTTTCATTTTTACATAGCTTTTCTTTTCTAGATATATACTGTAGTTAGAAATAGTTGTGTTTGTCCACGAGACGAGACAAAACTTCTCCAATAGAAACAGATACAATTTTCGAGACGAGACACCACTTTATACACCTTTCCAACGTAAGACAGCTTCAACTTTCATCTCATAGGCAGAACGCAGTAGTATTCAACCTTTGTTTTCGCATACCTCCAATGGTGTTTTTCTATTCAAGCGTGGTGTACCCACAGAATTAAGCTATTCTTAATACATATTGTAGGGAAGTATATCAAAAGTAAATTACACAATTTATCATTTATGAATTACATAACCCAGTTTTGCTGTAAATTTAATAAAACTATGATACAGAATAGGGCTGTGTTACTTTAAACTTTCGAGGCAATGTGGCAATGAAGGAAAAAATAAATAAATAAATAAAAGTAATATGTACAGGAGATAACAGGGGCGGATCCAGGACGGATTTCTGGGGGGGCGGTCGGTAGTAATACTGCTACTTAGAGCTGCTTTTAAGAGCTCCAAACTTTTTATGGGTGGGTTTATTTATATATAAAATAAGAAAATTTCCTCTTCTGGGGGGTGGGGCCATCGTCCCCCGATCGCCTCCCCCTGGATCCGCCCCTGATAGATAATTCAATATATTAAAAAAACAAGAAAATATTCCAAGGTCTAAAAAATAATTGCTTTCCAGAGATATTCAAAAATAGAAACTAGTACCGGTACATAAGAAATTTGAGCCTGTCGTTTTGTACATAATAGTTCAATTCGTGTTAGGTTGCCAACTCGTAGCCGCATCTACACTCAACGAATCAGGCTTTGCCGTGGCCATTAAAAGGTTGAGGACCGCGAACCTAACTGTTTTACGACAGCCAATTCATGTGCTTATTAATGTCGTTCGACTTTTCCTTAAGAAAACACGGTTTCAAAATAAATTTGCGATTACTCCCTGAGAGGGTAGGAGAGATTTTCCCCCCTCAGTCGCATTTTCATTCTCCCCAAAGAAATCAACTGAAACATCCCTCTTCCTCTCCGTCCCTCTTAACCACGTTTAGTGATAAAACGTTTTAATACATTGTCAAATTTACTTGTCTTTTATGTGCCGGTACATGTACAATGTAAGATAGGACCTACACTATCAATCCCATACTTTAAACACGCTTCGGAAAGGTTACGTGCGGGCTTCTTAAGCAGTATATAGTTAATTTAGTTCTTGTTGATAAATTTATTGATTTAATAATTTCTCTTTTACTACTGTTATCAAGTAATCATATATGTGTGGAAAGCGTATAACACCACAAACTATACCAGCTCTAAAAATTTAAAAGTAAACTCTACTACACTGGGAAAAAAATGAATGTATTAATACAACTCAATTTTAATACAGGAAGTGGTCTCAGCATGATTTCCAACACCAAGGGCCCAGCGTTACGGTTAACGCAGGTTTGGCATTACCAGTTTGATACAGAGCTGGTGTTCCAAGCGGCATGAAAATAACACCGCGGTTGCGTTAAAGAACTAGGTAATTGAACGAAGGAACGCGGAAATAGGAACACCACCACGTTGTTCTTTCAATATATACCTCAGTAACACCCCAGCTTGCATGCTGAACACAAGACATTAAAGTATTAGACTAATATTGATAGTTGTATTGTCGGCCTGGGATCAGCGAGATCTTTGAATTGCTACGAACAATAATTAATAAACGTACCTACACTCGCCTCAAAAGCGTCTGCATCAGACAGATACAGCTATACTGTAATCTTAGCGTGCATATTGCCTTCAACGAATATCATAAATACCTAAGTAACTACCACGGATATTGATGTTGAGAATTTGTATTAACTTTATTTCAGCTATGAGCACAAGCTATATGTTGTATAAGGAGTGCGATTTAAGTTAAGGGAACTTTGAATTTTTGTAATAACTTTTTTATTTCTTGAGAAATCACAACACATTTTAATATAATAAACAAATGATATCTAAAAAAAGAAGTAGTTTACTATTTGACGCTGTAGACACCCTTGCGGCCGATTTTTCGAAGCTAGAACCGGAGCTTCCGGAAAAGCGCTTGTCCACTACTTTTTGCCACTTCTTTTGAAACTTCCGACCACTTTGTTTTGCATATCTTTCACATCCTTGCCGTTTGCCTTTACCGTTTGCCGCGATCGCTTGCCAGATCAAAAAGTTTTTCGTATACCTGTCTTTAAGTTTCACGAACTTGCTAGGATTAACTTGACGTTTACCAATGAACGATACATACTCGGAAACAGGCGCGAACGCTAAGTTTTGGTAACAGTAAGTTTCATCATCCATGATCACAGTCTTGTTCGCGAACTTCTTGTCGGAGAGTTTGCGGCAGTTGATCTTAGCGCGCTTCTTTTGTTCGTTTATATAAAATGGTGCACTTTTACATGTTTTAACCTTGAATCCGTATTATTTCTTGATTTTCCTTACACTGAATTTAGAAATTTGATATTTTCGTCCTAAAAAACGGTTTGACAAGTTAGGGTTCTTCAAGAGTTCTCGTCTAATCGAACTTTTCACTTTTTGTGTACATTTTGAAATTGAGCAACCAAATTTCTTCTTTCGTGATGCTTCACCAGTCTCCACATAATTTTTCAACATTCTATGCACTGTACTATAAGGATATTCACACTTAAAATGGTTTAAAGCAGCCGTAAAATCAGATGTGCACTGGTTCTCGTAGAATAGGATAAGCCTCCCGCGGACAGCCTTGCACTTTTCGGTTGTCATTCACTTCCCGTTTAAGTTTACGCGCTCACACTTAGCATACACTCGTGAGATACTATGACAAGCAAAGGGTGAAACTTTCATTGATATCGAACGAGTGGTTTTCGTTTTATGCATGTTTTTTGCCAGTAACCTTAACTTAAATCGCACTTCTTATTTGACACCAAGTAACGAACAATGAGTTATATTGCATGTAATCTTTTACGTAAATAGTTTTGTGAGCGTATGAATTAGCAGAAGTGCTGCTATCTGTTGTTCTCAGTTTATTTTAACCCGTAAAAACAATGACGCATGGTGTTGAATTAAAACAGTCAATTTTTACTGTGTATATTGAAGTATACCTAAAACAGGTCTATACTTACGAGCATATCGATCGTAAATTATTTCGAATTCCAACGCTGACTAAAAATCCTCATAATTAGCATTTCTACCAATACTAATTAAAGTATGAGAGCTGTTGGTAATGAATCGTATTTTTAAGTAATGAAACAGTAAAAAAAAAATTATGCGAGACAAAGGCAATAGAAACAAGAATAAGAGAAGATTGACTTCAATGTTGTTTCTATTACAACAAATCCATCCCACACGGTCTTATGTTTAAAACAAACGCTTTTCAGTTCTATGAGTTGCTTGGCCTTTCTTATTTCACGTGAATTGAAGGTTGAAAAGTAATAACGTTCGCTTGTGGCGTGGATTGGATTAGATACGTTTCCTTCTATTGATTTATGAGTTGACCTATTAAACGTATACACACCTACGCACTCTGAATAGCTTTTGCTTCACTCGGAATATAATAACATGGCCGTCAAATATTATTTTAGCTTTATAAAGGTAACAATATCATTGATACATAGCACGCCTAACTCTCCTCCCCCCCCCCCAAAAAAAATAAACAATGTATACTGTATTACTACAGCTTCCTGTGATAGAATAATTTGTACGATCAACGTATCCAATTTGGAGTTTAATTTCCGATAATGTCACTATTTCCACTAGCTTATCCACAGATTAATCACGAGTCATTAAAGAATTTTAATCTATATTGTTCACGTTAATATCGAATATTATTATTATTATCATTAAAGAATTTACACTATGTATATCTTTCAGCAGAAGTACGGCATGTAAAATACAGGGTGTCCGAGAAGTCCTTCCCTGATTACAGAAATTGATAACTCAGGCTAGAAATAAGATAGAAATATGAAACTGGTGTTGAATTGTTTACAAACTATAAAAGTTTTTGTCTGTGTTAGGTCTACCGAACACGTGTACCAGATCTTGAAACCCTGCAGCAACGAATAACCACAGTCGTTGCATCGATCCCTCCAGTGATGTTGGCTAATGTGTGGATGGAAATTGAATATCGCCTAGATGTGCTACCAAGGGTGCTCATGTGGAAGTGTACTGATGTGACCAAAACTTTTATAGTTTGTAAACAATTCAACACCAGTTTCATATTTCTATCTTATTTCTAGCCTGAGTTATCAATTTCTGTAATCAGGGAAGGACTTCTCGGACACCATGTACAATACAGAAAATTAGCAGTTCCGGTCGAACTAATGGAAAATGAAATCCTTTAACGTCTCATGTTTATGCTCTTTAGGCTAAAAGGGACGGATGATTAATTAAAGTGAAAGATTGTGAAAGTATTTGTGGAATGAAAATGTGGGAGAGAATGGAAGAACCCCGAAAACACCTAGGGGCACGATGTAGTCAACCACAATTATCGTTAATCTTAGAAAAAAATTAAATGAAATCTTTGAGTTTTACGCCCCACGGTTATGCCGGTAAGGCTAAAGGAGGCGGTGATGATGAGTAATGAATTAAATGGTGGAATGAAGATAGTGGGAGGAAACGGGAGAACCCCGAGAAAACCCACGCACACGGTGTTTGTCCACCACAAAGTTCACTTAGCGTGTCGTTAATCTTAGAAAATGAGATTTTTTTATTTATCATAAAAGTTTCAAATAAAATCGAGAAGTTATCATTTAATATATCGGAAACATTAAAAATAAAAAATAATCAAGAAATCTCCGAAGAAAGTCAGCACGGTAGCATCCCGAAATTTTGCTTCTTGAGACTGATACAAAACTATGGGGGAGGGATACAGTCGAAGATGCCTTCGTCACCGATACTGAGAACATCTATGAAAAGACCAGATCTAATATCTAGCCATTTTGTTGTACAAATTCAGTTCGAATTGAGAAGAGAGGACAAGAGAATAAGCTTCAGATAAATTCACTTTAATATAGTACACTGCGCTTTCTAGATATAAGAGAATACTTAACATATTTTCGTTTTCCCGATGACATTAAGTAAAAATACCATAACTGAAGATCTGAATTCGAAAACCAAGGAAGGAAGTGGTGCTTAAGCGTGGTATTGTTGGATGATATGTTTCTCAGTGCTAGATTGGCACGAGACCAGAAGAATGGTCACCACGGTCACCTGATCCAAGCCTGACTGATTCTATTATATGAGAAAATACGAAAAATGACGTGTATATTGAGATAATTCGAAATGTATATCGTATTGGAGAACATAATTATTACAATGAATTTCTGAATCGTGACACGTGGAAGAAAATTTAAAGGAACAAACATTCTAGTGTAAGTATGTGTTTCAGAATGACGGCAAACATCTGGAGGACATTTTGCATTGAAGTTACGTACTGCTCATTAGGGTTTCCATTCTTCTCAGGCTATACATAGGTATTTTAAATATATACCTCGTAGCTTACAAAATAAATAAAAAAAAGTTTGGCGCCTTCGGAGCGGGAGAACCAGGTACCATTTCATGTGCGAGCTCAAACGGTTTGGAATTTGATATTATGATGTGGAGTAATTTCTCATACATAGCCTCGGTGCTAAAAAGCGCCACTAAAATGAACCGAGCACATAATATATTCCACTACTTTCGCCCTCATGTTTTAATTAGTGAATAACTTAAAAGAAAATTAAGAAAATCACAAATTGAGAAAGTGAGCCATTAGTTATCTGAAATACATTAAATAAACCAATGAATGTCTTTAAGAACTTTCATGCAGTGAAGAAATGTTGTGTGTTTAACAATATTGTAACGTAATAAACTGAAATTCCAGATTCTTTGTCTGCAACTTCAGATCTGAAAATAGTTACTAGTTCTTGATTCACTTTTTGATTTTCTTTATTTTCTTTTAAGCTACTCACTATAATTTATAAAGTTGGGGAGGAGAGTGGTGGAGATCTTTAAAAGCGTTCATACAAGATTGTAAAAGCAAATACTGAATCATGACTGGCCACTTCATTCTTACATCAGAAAATATTACAGTTGCATGACGTATCCTCATGTTCAGACTGCACAAAATATAATTTACAGGATTAAACTTTATTGAAATTCAGTATTTGCTTCACACGTTGAACTTCAAAAATAATTAAGACAGATGAATTGTTCGTATAGAAGGCTGTATAGCCAGTATTACTGCTCTAAAATCAGGAAGTTCTACAAACAGTTCAAATACAAGATTCTCAATACTTCGTAGAGTTAAACAAAAGATTTTTAAAAAGAAGGTACTGCATATTCCTCGAGTTTTAATTTTGGTTTAACTCTGGTTTCTGTTGGAAACAATACATTTATACTGCCACTTACCCAATCTGAGAACTGTAGGTTGTCGAGATCGGGGGAGGGGGTGTCCGTTTCGGTGCGGAGGCTGCGGGTCCCTTGGGATACTTTTTCCAGGAACGAAGACAGTTCAAGAGCTTCCGCCACAAGCGCTCGGCAAACTGCTCGGTAATGGCCGTCCGCCTGCTGCGGAGTTGACAAATGCCCTGCGCAAAGCTGGGAAATAAAGAAATGCATATGAAATGAAAATGTCAAATATTTCAATATAAAATAAATTAAATATCTACTGTTTAGAAAATTAGCTAGTATTATTTCATGTAAATTATTTATCTTATACACACACAGAAACATATTGAATATGTTACATAAGAAACGTTTCCTTACCAGTATACATAATACTGAGCTAATATTACGAAATTTATTTCGAAGAAATTTTATTCTTTAGTATTGATAATTATTTTAGCCTTCTGCACATTATGGTTCTTTATTGACAAAATGTTCCTCTCTCTTCACTCTGTGCTATGTAGAACTTCGATAATATTGTGTTCCTGTGTATACTCCAGGGGTTAGACCACGTATTAGTAGTGCACAGTATCAATGGTTTAATTCGTTGTCGCGGCACAGAATTTTCAGTATTAACCCAGCCTCATGAGATAATTTGAATTAAGGAATACTTAAATCAGGTTTCAAAAATAAATAAATAAATAAATAAATAAATAAATAAATAAATAAATAATAATAATAATAATAATAATAATAATAATAATAATAATAATAATAATAATAATAATAATAATAATAATAATAATAATAATAATAATAATAATAATGGCGTTGAGAGAAGATACGCTGACAACGTATCGCACAATCACCATGTACGTGCTATCTGATCAGTTGTAATCCTTCATGGACTGCAGTTTCAAGAAATTTAATTTAGTCAAATCTAAATTACACAAAATGTGTAAGGTCGATGCCATTTAGGATCAAACAACTGGTGGATCTAGAGAGGAATTTGGGATATATTTTTTTCGATTTAATTGTCTCACGATTATGCTAATGGAGATGGTGATAATGATAATGAACAGAATGGTGTAATGAAGAAAACGGGAGAACCCCGAAAAAATCTACGGACACGAGATTGTCCACCACAAATTGACTTTGCCTAGGGTAGAACCCAGGAACTCCTCGCAACAGACGTGTGAGCGCTCTAACACTGAGCCACTGTGCTTCCTTTTAGCACATTATTATTATTATTATTATTATTATTATTATTATTATTATTATTATTATTATTATTATTATTATTATTATTATTATTATTTAAAAAGTGTAAAATTAAAATTCCTACACCCAACGAAGAGTCGCGACCGACAATTGCGTTTATTCATATCAACTCGAACAGCCCTTATTTTTGGTTCTCAAGATCTGAGTTCGCTACCTAATAACTTAAGTAGTTCTCCAATCATCTCATGATGCTGAAACAACTTCAAAAATCGAATCCGAGATCACAAAATACTAAAGGCGTATGCATACTAGTCGGCTACACATAAGCACATCATTTAATTAATTAGTAAACCAAAATCCAGATGTAGTCTTTGAGGACACTGCAGTGGGAAAGGAAATGTGCTACTCCGATTATCACCTGGCGAAAGTGCCGAAAAGATCATGGAAAACCGCGCTTAAGTCGACCTACTGCAGAATTTAAGCCAAAACTTCGTAATTAAACCAACACTTGAAGCACAAATGCTAATTACCATTTACCAGTTCACGTTTACTCGGTATAATAATTAATTCCCTACGCTTTAAAAAGATACTATAAATGGCACGCAAGAGGAATTGGCTATCATATCTCCTACTAGCTTAGTAATCACGTCTGGCTACGTCAAGTAAAGGGCTAGAACTCTGCCTTAAAACACAACACTGATTCAAGACAAGGGAAAACACAATATAAATGTTATGCCAATGCATAAAACACTTGCAATGGCATTTAGCCCGTGAATTTTCTATAATTGTAAGGTACTTACACTTCGCCTTCTCATCAAACGTGAGATTAGTGTGGCAACCATGGCAGATGATAAAATTATGAGGATACCTCAATGAGAAAAAAACGAAATACTAAGCGTATGTTTAACGTAAGTGAGCTGATTTATCAATATCTCACGAAATCTAACTTTACACTTGATTACCACTTGTTGACGGTGTTTCACGTAAACATTATGGACGGACAACGAACCGTTATATTGGCTAGAGAAAGATAATCATCACAAACTACTTCTACACAATAGGTTATATGGTAACGGATTCCTATTCAGAGAAGAATGTGGAAAGTAAACATAGGATTGCTTTGCAATTCAGTGAAAAATCAAACAACAACATACAAAGTACACATGAAGTACAAAGTTTGAATCTACGCACATTTCTTCAGTTTGATCGGCATTTAGCACTTAAAGAGTATGAATAAACTACCTACAAATTAATTGTAGTATATTTTCTGGAACAGAGCATGAGGGACAAATGAGAAAAAATAAAGGATATTACTACTCTGATCAATTTTTGGTCTTCAATCTTAAGAGAAAACACCATATATTAATTATATGTATAAGCTATTTCCCAGCTGATTGTAAGAAATGTTTGAATCTAACTAATAAGAGTGAAATATTTGTATATAGCTACATCTACCTATGATTATTATAATCACTTCTCCGTGATATTTTATACGCCTCTTGGGCCTATAAGTACTTGCCAGATAACCTGTAAATGCATCGAAAAGCAGCCGCTTGAACAAAAATTGAGTTGATTTTGAGTTTAACGTCCCATTCAGCAGCGAGACTATATGAGACGTGGACCAACTGATTAATGTGGAATCCTAACATGTGCTCCCGCCGGGAATCGAACCCGGGTCTCCCACGCCAAAGATGCGTACGCTAACCGCTTAGCCACGAACGAGCTCTTGAAAAAAAAATGTCCAAATACGATCTCAAAGAATACTTCTGAAATTGGAATAACATAACCATGTATTCTATATACTGATTCTTTATTTTTTTCTTTTAGATATTTGTTTAATGATGTTGAATATACCTATGTACGCCATCTTTGTTTGCTAGCTCAATGATCTAAATTTGGAAGTATTCTTTTCTTTCCTTTTAAATAAACTGGAATTTTAATGTTTCGTGGTTTCTTTTTTTTTTAACTATTTTAGGTGTTCCTTGCTTTGTAAAAAATTAATTCCGTGATGTATATTTGTAATATTTATAAATCAAATTTAATATTTAAATTTAGGTATAGAAAAAAATATCGTATAAGGCAAATGAATTTTGACAAAGCAAACTTTGAACTAAACTTGAAGAAGATATCTGTTAAAGCAAGCCATTACAATTTCCTGTTTACTTCAAAGAAAACAGAATACTTGTCTATAACGGAATAAATAAATAAATATATAAATGTGTAGGTATGTTTTAACACTTAATTTCACCCAGGTAACACGTGAACGGTTTCTTGATCAAAGGGGCAAGCTGACATCTTTCTCCGCTGGTCTCTCGAAGTTTTTAAATGATAGGAAATGTGAATTAAAAAGAAAAGATATTGACTACGTACAACTAGTATAATATGTCGGCTATAAGCGTGGTTTGCATCTATTTTTAAAAAATGCACTTACTTATCAAATTATCTTTATATTAGTAATTTCCGGTTGAGCATTTTCAAGCGTATTCTCCGTCTACTATTGTTTCGCAGTTCTTTCCGAGAAGTTAAATATCCTTCATCTTGATATAAAAAGAATGAAAGTATGCTCAATTGGACCCGAATATTCAGCTTATTGAGCCGATGCGTTAAGCACTACGTTATACCCGTTCCCTCTCTGAACGAACATGCGTATTCTATCACTTAAGATCGGTGCTCAACCACACAGATCACATGGACTGTACCACAACTCCTGTTGTGTTTGAACAACTCAGTGCCTATATTACAGAATACATCTGACGGAAAATAAAATAGGTTATTCCCTTCATTTATTATGCATAATATTTTTTATTTTCTTTTTCCTTTCTTTAACAGTGATATATATTCCACATTTAAAAGGATAGGCATCAAAATATGGAATATAATTGATTGGTTCATTGAGAGTCGTGTGTTCCTTCCAGCACCGAACCTATATGAGACGTGGGCTTACAGCTTAACGTAGCATCCGAGCCACGTAAGCTCCCACTGGGAATTGAATTAAACAAAGGCGTGTACGTAAACCAGGAAGTAACTCTAAAAGAAATTCTCCTTAACTAAACTACTGATATTGGTACTGAAACATAGTCACTTCGACTTCGACTACCATAGCCGTTACTTCGGACTTTCTGGACTGGAGGTTGCTACCCCTTAATTTAAGTATTTTCTATTAATTGTCTCACAATGGTAACTCAGCGTTAAAATATAATGCTGTACTGGTAATCGAGCCTGTGGTCACTAAAGATATACAAAGTAATAATCAACTCGGAAACATGAAAACGCTCTGCATTTAAAAGCAAGCCATTATTTTCAGTGCAATCTCTAATATACCTCCTAAGCGACAAATTGCACCATTCCCTCAAATGAAACATTCTCTTTACCCTCACACTTCCCAAATCTTAGGACGAATCTTGTTTGTTGTATTTCTCTTGGTGTGGACGACCCAGACTCGATTCTCCCTTGGGCTCCTTTGTGGCTAACCGGTTAACATACGCACTTTTGGTGTGGGAGGTCCGGGTTCGATTCCTGGCGAGAGCTCATGTGGTTCGGATTCCATGTTAAGCATAGGTACACATCTCATATAGCCTCGCTGCTGAAACGGACGTTAAACTCAAAACCAACTCAACTCGATTCTCCCTTGGAGTTTACATAGTTTAGATTGCATGTTAAGAAGTAGATTGATGTCTCATATAGCCTTAGTAGTTACAATTAATAAATAAATTTCACACAAACAAGCAAATTGCAGACCAGCTAACCTTGAAACGGAAATTAAATCGAATATGGTTACATAACCAGCTAACCGTTATAAATGAAGCACGTGCATTACATACAATAAGTTAGTGTTTCAAAAGCACGGAAGCAATCACACTTCAATAAGTAATGACTAACAGCAAGACAGTTTCTATTCTGTTCACTAATCTTTCTTTTCTTTTCTTATTTTAGAACACATATACAGTACTGTTAAAACACCGATGCAATTAGTAAAACGTCTTCTTCAAGACTAATTAGAATTCTTTTAAAACACTGAGTAAAAGAACGTATACAGTAAGCAGATAAACATTCTGGTTTTACATATTTGGCAAGGTCGTTTATTTGCCTAAAAGAAGTCCTTGCAGCATCTACATGTGACATGCACTCTAAATACACGTTTTCCTGATTGTAATGCTCTTGAAGCCATTGACATTTTTTTACCTATCTTTTTATTTTCTTTGTTTCTCTTGAATGAGATGAATCAACTACCTGTTGTTGTGCTTTCTTCTTCATCTGATTCATGTTATTTTGCTATGTCAAACAGTTCTCAAACACAACACGCAAGTCGCAACAACAAGAAAAAAAAATTGAATTGCAATTTGCTAAAAAGTAAAAGTGGTCCTTTTTCTTTCTTTTTTGCTAATAACAATAAAAGAAACTATCCTATAAACACGCATCTTTGAAAACCGCAAGCAAATTTTAAGTGGTTGACTTTCTTTGGTTATTTGGTGAAATGCTTTTTATGTCGTGGTGACTGATTGCAAGTCTATAATAAATAAATAAATAAATAAACTATTTGGTCTTCTAGACTATAGAAAAGCTTTTAGTCATGTGATGTATGGTTAGTATAGCTATTGACTTCCATCGTTGTTAATTCTGGGTTTACAGAACAGAATTAACTAACTCTTAACTCACTGGATTTAGCATTATCTCATAATGCGAAGTGAATCCGACAACTCCATGTCTCCAACCCACAAAAAATGGATGGTACCTCACGCGTCCAGCCATTGTTCCATAATAATAATAATAATAATAATAATAATAATAATAATAATAATAATAATAATAATAATAACCAAACTAACTAATTTTATAGCCTACGGGACCCGGAGGTTCAATGTCGCGCTCACAATAGCCCTCTATTGACTTCTATCCTTAGTCAACTGGATCCAGTACCTACTTTGTATCCCTATTTCTGCGAGATCCATCTTAATATTGTCCTCCCATCTGCCCCTAGATCTTATGGTCATTTTCCGATTAGATTTCCAGTTAAAACTTTGAAAACGTTTCTAGTTTCTTCCATTCTGGCTATATGACCTGCCCACCTATGCCTCCTAGACTTGATGGCCCTAACAGTGTTTAGTAAACGGTATAAATTATGAAATTTCTCATTTTGAAATTTTCGTCATTCCCCACTCCCGTTCCTCTTGGGTCCAAATATTTCTCAGGATCTTGTTCTCAAATATTTTCAGTCTACGTTCTTCCCTTAGAGTAACCGACCATGTTTTCCACCCACGCAGCACAACAGGCATGATTATTGTTTTACATATTTTAAGCTTCAAATTTCTCTTTAATAATAATAATAATAATAATAATAATAATAATAGAAAAGGTATTAAAATTCACTTATTACAAGTTATTACTTAACATCAGTAATTTGTATATGGATGATAAGTACTCTAGAAATTGTGACTGAAGCTTGGTACAAGTTTATGTTGATTTGTTTGCTTGTTTGTTTGTTATGATGGGATTTAGTGAAACATTAATGGAGTTTACAAGACAATAAGTTATGCTCTATTTCAAGATGCAATTACAATGGGTTATAAAGCTGTACAAAGAATAATAGCTCTTGCTTTCAAACTATATATATAATGTTTGACAGCACAACCCTATATAAAGATTAAAGTTATAAATGTTCTTCAATAATAATAATAATAATAATAATAATAATAATAATAATAATAATAATAATAATAATAATAATAAACTTTATTTTATATGTTGAGAATAACTGAAATTCAGTAAAAATATAGCACTTTGAAATATTATATAAAATTATTTTAACACTATAATATAATAAAAGAGGTAAATAATTATTAACTTTTTAACATGAATTGATAATAAAATAAACTCTAACATTGTAGTTTATGTCAATTCCAAATATTAAAAGGAAAATATAAACACTATTAAGTTATCTTAATAATTCTAAAATAAACTCACATTTTAAGATATAGTCTCTATTATAGTTTGTAAAAAGTCTTGAGATTAAAATATGTTTCCTGTCGTGTGGTTGCAATAAAATTTTCAACCCTTGTACTCAGTGGCGTATTTAAGGAGGGGTTTGCGGGCTTAAGTCATTCCCGAGATCTTACGTACTATAGTAAAGTAAATGAAATATCTTGCAGAATTTTCACATTTCCAGGCAAAGCCCCCCCAAACAAAATCATAAATACGCCACTGCTTGTATCGTATATTGAAGCTTTAAAATCCACATTTTTAAAAATATAGTCCGAGTTAACATTGGTTGTCGAGTATCTTTTCTATAAATACTGAGTCAATTAAATTTCTCCTGTCAGCCAGTGGTTCCAATTTAAAATATGTTTTTCAGTACTCATACGTGCTAGAGTAATAGTCCAGTCCTAACTTAAACAAAGTATTCTAACCAGTACTCATACGTGCTAGAGTAATAGTCCAGTCCTAACTTAAACAAAGTATTCTAACCAGTACTCATACGTGCTAGAGTAATAGTCCAGTCCTAACTTAAACAAAGTATTCTAAGAAAACACTTTTGGATCATTTCAAGTTTGTTTACGAAAGTATTAGTTTGGCTGTTCCAAATTACCGATGCATATTCTAGTCTTGATCTTACCAGTATTTTATTTAAGAGTACATATAAGAGACAAAAAGTAGGCCATTGATTAAACAGGTAACCAATTATTTTTCTTTCTTCATTACATATATTTTGTACATGATCACTAAAGCATAATGACCTGTCGAATGTAACATCTAAAACCTCCATTGTGTCGACTTGCTGTATTATAGTGAATTGCATTTCGTATTGGCTCACACAGTATTGTGATTTGTTACTACAGGTCATACACTTAGTTTCTAAACAATTGATCCTTATACCGTTACCTTTGCATCATGTGACCAACATTGTCCTCAATAGTGTTTACTACTCTAAAATGCTTAATGTCATCAGTACAAAGTAAAATATTGGAATGATTTAAAACTGTTAGTAAATAATTAATAAATAATAATAATAATAATAATAATAATAATAATAATAATAATAATAATAATAATAATAATAATAATAATAATAATAATAATAATAATAATAATAGCAATGCTAAGTTTCTGTTTTAACCACAAGTATGTTTTCCAGTGTTTTTCAAAACTAGAGATTTTAATTTAACACCTTTCCAAGAATATATACAGACATTCAATTTTGACCATGAATTGAAAAATGGGGAAGCAATTATGCAATGATTTCATACCTGATAATTCAGTTAAGGGTGACGGCCAGATCAAATACAAGAAAATGTTGAAAAGAGGTGTAGAAAAACAAAGAAAATATGAAACGAAGAGTAAAGAGTACCAAGCAAATGATTTGTAGAGAGATGACACAGATGTACGCTGACTGATTCTTCTAGCGATCTCTCAATGATAAAAATATTGCTGACAACATTGGATGACAAGTGAAGTTGAAAAGCAATACTAAGCGAAGTATGAATTTAGAAATGTAAATTCATAATAGAAAGAAACTCAGCCTTTAGTTTAATTTTCCGGGATTCAGCGCTGCAAGATATTGAAGATGAGGTAAATAAAAAAAAAAAAAAAAAAAAAATGTGTGAACCAGTGACTCCCAACTGAAATGTTCTATTACGTCACAGTCTGCTTCTCACCTTGTCAATGAGAGTGGAAGGAGCTGGCACATAATCTGACGCACATAAAAAGACCATGATGACCAGCTAACAAGAGCATCGATAGTATCGTCGACGGTTTAGGCAGGTATTCTACTTACTACTCGTGGTTACATAACTGGCAACACCTGTTCTCTTCCGACATTCCTTCTCTTCCTTTTATCAGATTGTAAAACTGCACTTCTACGTCATACATCAGTAGTTGGAAATGACTGATATGAACTATTAACAATAGGTAAATTTGGGTTGTCTTGTTGCGGTTCGCCAGCAGAGGGCACTGTTTTGTCGGCATACACATTATTACATACGTACAATTCCATATATGAAAGCTACCGGCTGGCACTGTCGAATGGTGTAAGTTATTAGACTGATAACAGTAAGACCTGTTAACTCACGGGTTCGAATATTGCTCGAAGCCTGGATTTTATGTATATTGTTCTTTCACCATTTATTTCATTATCATCATTCATTTGTAGTATCTTCTTTAGCCTAAAAGGCAGATTCATGGTTCGTAAAATTCACAAAATACAGCACAATACAGTGCAATACAAACCAAAAAATTGATCTAATTTAAAATAGAACGCTAACAGTTAACATCAACAATATGCTGACAAATCGATCGCTTTGGAGGATCAACTAGTAAGTAAAAAAAAGCAATATAACCTGTTGTGATCAAGTGACTAACGAATGACATAATGTGCACGCAGTCCTTGGTTCAATTCCCAGGGAGAATGCTTACCTCGGATTCAAATCCAAGTGGTAGTTCGGATCCCACTTTAAAGAATAGGTTTCGTCTCATAGCCTCGGTGCTCAAAAGGGGCATTAAACTCCAATTAATGAAACCAAAATAAACCAACATTGAGGTCAAAAATAACCACAACATTACCTAAGAAAATAAAAATTAAAAATAAAAAAAGTTGCTATCTAATTCCTGTGGTTTGTTATTCCCGCATAAGAAAAACAAGAAAAAAAATCATGTCGCTAAAGGAAAGCTCTCAATATAGAAATAATTTTGTATAGCCTTGAGTCACATATTTTTTTTCTCCTCTCTTTCCAGTAGTGAAAGTAATTTCGCATGAGAAGTGCATGCAAACTTGTCCATTTGCATCAATCTTCAGGGAGCATTAATTATAATTACATGACATAAATCATAATACAGCATTACGTCAAATTGAAGAAGTTACGAAAGTAATGTCGAAATACAAAGCAAAATGGAAGAGTAATTCTCTTAATTTCATTAGAATATTCAGCAACATGACTCTCTTAATTTATGGTGAGGATGATGTGTACTTGTATATAGCATACTAATGACCTGTTTACTAATGTTTCGGCTGAGAACTAAATAAAAATCTCTCACATATTTTACATTCACATCGTTTGTTGATCTATTTATTAAAGGATTATTATTATTATGCTACTAAGTAGTCAATTATTAGAATGCCTGAGTCTCGTGCGCGCGATTCCCTGTTCAACTCCCGGTGGGAGCATAGTATTTTGAATGTTGACTCAACATAAAAGGAAGTTGGGCAGCTTTTTTCGTTTTAGTTGAACGTCCCACAATTTTGCTCCGAGGCTGAGTGAGACGGTGGTAATGAGTTGGATGAAAATGGTGGAATGAATCAAATAGGAGGCAATGCGAGAAACGTCCCACAATTTTGCTCCGAGGCTAAGCGAGACGGTGGTAATGAGTTGGATGAAAATGGTGGAATGAATCAAATAGGAGGCAATGCGAGAACGCCGGAAACAACCCACGCACACGAACTTTGACCACAACAAACGTACTAGGTGCGAGCTGGGTTCGAACCCCATGCACCAGAGGTAACACGTTACCATATAGAAAAATGTTAATTTCCATATTAAAGGATTGAGCAGACGTTTTTCCTATTTTCCTCACTTTTATATATTATTCAGATTTCAAAACATTTTCCAATCTCGTATAACCCAACACTATATATTCAACTGCTAGATGACAGTCTCTCCAACTCTTCTCCACAGCCATCATATCTTGAGTAATTTCCTTGCATGTTCTCAGTCGTGCTGCTTGCGCTTCTCACCCACCTTGAATAAGGACCCCTTAGTCTCTTTTCAAGACAATATCCGTCACTACCTTTCTGATCCATAACGCCTTTTAGTTTCGAGATAACATCCGTCACTATCTTTCTGATCCATTATACCTTTTATTTTCAAGATAATATCCGTCACCATCTTTCTGATCCATAATGTATTTATTTTCAAGATAATATCCGTCACTATCTTTCTGATCCATAATGTATTTATTTTCAAGATAATATCCATCACTATCTTTCTGATCCATAATGCCTTTTATTTTCAAGATAATATCCGTCACTATCTTTCTGATCCATAATGCCTTTTATTTTCAAGATAATATATGTCACTATCTTTCTGATCCATAATGCCTTTTATTTTCAAGATAATATCCGTCACTATTCTTCTGATCCATAATGCCTTTTATTTTCAAGATAATGCATCACTATCTTTCTGATCCATTTTTTTTTTTAATTTTCAAGATCATATCCATCTCTATCTTATTGATCCATATGATTCTTTTTCTATCTTTGTAGCTGATTCTTGACAAATACATCCCCCCATGCTTCGTCGTGAACTTTACAGACGATGAATATCTGATTTTGTTAGTGTCCAGTTCTCCGATTCGTATACCAAAACAAACAAACACAGTCATTGAACATATTGGCGTTTGGGTATTTAAAAAAAATCCTCTTGGGGTCTGGTTCTTCATCTGAACAGTTTTGAAGTTTTCTCGTAACTTATAATGTTGATCTTGTTCACTATTATAAGACTATAAGATGACAATTACTGTTAAAACTGAGAACTAAGAATAATTCGAACAGAGAGAGAGAGAGAGAACTGGAGCTGGAGAAAGGAAAGTATAAAACAAGTCACCCTACCAAGTATTTCACTCTCGTCATTGGTGGGCAGCGTCAGTCAAGTTCTAGCTCACCAGGTAAATACAATAGTATATATATATCTCATATATGAGCTACAAGTTAATAAATATAAAATAATTTTAAAAAGCCAATTACCTCCATAACTTTGGCAAGAGAGTATTGTTGAGATGCCAAGCCCCGATCGTCATCGCTGTCTCCTGAGTCCCTTTCGATACCCTCGTCGTCCGTTTCTTGGCGTTCAGGAGCCTCGTCTGAAAGAATAGGCACAAATATCATAATCAATATAAAATGCAGAAAATGTACGATTCCACTTTTAGTACTAAAAATATTTATGAGAAACTGACAGGAATACATGTTTTCTGTTAATTGCTTATAAAAATAATGCTATAAATGGGTCAAGTATTGCCCATATTTATGTAGTCTACTTTACGGCCTTCGGCTCAAGAAAATTTTGCGCCCCTTTTCGTATGCAGTTATTTGTAAGAAAAAAAAACTGACAAAAGATAAATCATTATAGTACTTCCCTAGGATACAGGTAAAAACAAAAATCACTAAAAGTAATAAATTTTAGTCTACTAAAAAATATCGTAACGAGAAAACATGGTTGCGCTGTAATATCAACACTGTTTCCAGTATAAATCATTCGTAAATTTCTTTCTCATAAATAGTCTCTTTATTCCGTATACCATACTTCAACCTATTTTTTTTTTTTTTAATACGCTGCAACTGAAAATTTGACGCCCTGGACACGGACCCCTGTGTACCGTGCGCAAATACGGATCTGTTCAAGCATACATATTTCCGCCACTACTTCCGGCTCTGTTTGTTTTCGGTGGGTCCGAAAGAAATATGCTACATATGGAATCTACAATGTTATCTTTTACGTTGACCTCTAAACAATATAATAAAATAAACATTTTCTTTCTGGTCTAAATTTACGAAAGAAAAAACTTTAAAGAATAAGCAGATCGAAAGAAAAGTAAAGAAACGGAAGACATAAAAACAAATGTGAATTACCCAATATACCAACCTGTTCTATGATTTAGCAGCCATATTGTTTGGAACCTTGTATTTTCGTTGATAACTAGACTGCGCGGCAGCAGAATTGGTGTTTAATATGAAACAATGAGCTAGCGACGCGCTATTGGCAAAACTTCCGGTGAGAAATTTGCTTTCAACAGGCAGTTACACCACACGTTAACAAGGTTCTATATTAAGTGGCAGAAAATTGACATTTGGCGTGAAACAATGAGCTCGTGACATGCTATTGCCAAATCTTCAGTAGGAAATCCACTTTTAGTGGGCGATTATTCCTACTTGTTGACAAGCATCTCGTCTCACTAAGAATATGGAGCATATGGGCCAAATCAGACTTCCATCAACGTCGTTGTATTAGCAGATTGGTCGACGTGAGAGCGACGTTCAAGGTAAAACGAAATTCAGCTACTACGCACAATAACTATTAGCTTTCATATAGCAACTTCCTGGTCACATTAGTCTGCTAATATCTGTGAAAAACACCGAACTGAAGTGGTGTCGGGTCTGGCCAGTACTTTGATGTGTAGCCACCAGAAAAAAATGCTTTTTAACTGAATGAAAGAGGAACAGCCTCCGATCAAGAAAACAAACAACACCGGGACTAGAACTTCCATTGTACTGATGACACACTTTAACCCATTTTGAAATTGCCGACTAGTCGGCTTAATCTCTTAGAGATTTCATGTTCCTGGGTCGATCAAGCTCATCTCGTGTGGGCTTTGTGGTGGGCAAGCATCGTATGCGAAGGTTTTCTTTTTTCCTCCCACTTTATTCGTTCTACCATTTTTCATTCATTCTTATCATCACAGTCTTCTGTGAGTTACGGACCATAAGCGTGGGAGGTAAATGAGAAAGATTTAATTTCATTTTTTGAGACTTTGTGCTGTCAAGTTGTTCAGTGTTTTGGGCCATTTTCCTTTCTTTCTTTCTTTTCTTAAACAAAATATGTTATTTCTTTCAATTATCATATTTATTCTAGTACTGTCCACGTTCGTGTAACTGTGGCCCCATCCGAGAAAAAGTCGTTTATTATTATCATCAGGGCCCGGATTTTGTTGACCTAAAATTTTCTGAAAGTGACCTATAAAATGACACTAAAATTCCTGAAAAATAACCCTAAAATTCACAAAAAGTTACCTTAAAACTTGCGTTTCTTAAAACGTTTATTTCGTTAAACATTGTCATTTTTTGAATATCTATTAGATTTTAATTACCATTTCTCATTCTCAAAAGTTTTGTTTCAGTTAGTTGCTGTCTATTGATCAGTCCATTGTACGGCATTGTACGTACTGAAAGCGTCAATTCACTCCCGAGTGAAACTAGGAAGCATACTTAAAAAAATAGATGCTCGAAAGTGTAGACTGTATATATGAGAATAATAGATAAAAGCCCCGTTTAAAATCTTTGTACGTGTTCTAATCCATTTTCAGTTACTCACGTGATCACATTCTTTGTGGTCAATAATACAAAACCATCTGTTGGGCCACCTACGAACTTCTACCCCTACTCAACCAGCTAAAGCTTAGTGTTCATTAACTTTTTAGGAATGCTGTTCTTCCACTCCAATAGTCAGGAAGCATGAAGAGAGATTATTTAACTTCGTCTTTTTCATATCCGTAAACAGTGTTCATTTTAAGATTTCCTTATGTAGAAGGAAAAGACTAAATGACCATAAGTGACCTGAAAGTTACCTTAGAATATTAAAAAATGACCTGAAACTTCAAAACGGCAAAAAGTGACCAAAAGTTGACCCTAAAACAATATACTTTTAGAACCTTGAGTTCAAGGATAACGTTTTTATTTGAAGTTGCCTTGCCCTATGCGTAACAGAAAAAAGTTGACTTGTTAACAAGATCCGGGCCCTGATTATTATTATTATTATTATTATTATTATTATTATTATTATTATTATTATTATTATTATTATTATTATTATTATTATTATTATTATTGGCACAACAATTAACACTTGATTTCGCTTGCTGCCTTAAACTGTGTTCCGTCACTCAAGTGTTTAAACGATGAATATTGGAACGCATATTGATTGATATATTATTTATTCACAGGGTAAATTTGGCAGTTCGACCAAATTTTACTAGTATGCGCGTCATTGTTAAGAGTAAGTGTATCACCGTTAGAAGTAAACGAGCACCGATATAATCTGTTACTTAGTGTATTTTTGTTTTACACAACTAACTAACTCTATGGCCTAGGGAACCCGCAGATTCAATGCTGCATTCAAAAAAGCTCTCCACTGACTTCTATCCTTAGCCAACTGGATCCAGTTTCTATTTCGTATTCCTATTTCTGCGAGATCAGTCTTAATAATGTCCTCCCATTTGCGCCTAGGTCTTCCTAAAGGTTGTTTTCCGATTGAACTTCCAGTTAAGACTTTGAAAGCGTTTCTACTTACTTCAGTTCTGGCTACCAAACCTGCCCACCTATGCCTCCTAGACTTGATGGCCCTAACAATGTTTAGTAAATGGTATAAATTATACAATTCCTCATTTTGAAGTTTTCGCCATTCTCCATTCGAGTTTCTCTTGGGTCCGAATACTCGTCTCAGGATCTTGTTCTCAAATAGTTTCAATCTATGTTCTTCCTTCCGAGTAAACGTCCATGTTTCGCAACCATACAGAACAACAGGCATGATTATCGTTTTATATATTTTAAGCTTCAAATTCCTGAACAGAATTCGTAACGACAAAAGATTTTGAACTGAATAACAACACGAATTCCCTGCTTTTAGTCAACATTTAATTTCTTCGTGAACATGGTTTTGATCTGTTAATACGGATCCTAGATATTTGAAAGTATCCAGTTCGTCGAAAATAATATTATTTGATATTTTAACGCATCCATAATTCCCAGTATTACGGTCCCGAAAACTTTTTCAGCAGAAAAAAAAAAAGAACTATCACAATTTATTGGCAAAAGAACGGCATATATATTTTAGTGCCATAAAAATTTATTTTTTTCAATTTTCTAAAAAAAGAAAAATAGAATTTAGATTCACGGATGCTATATTGTTTAGCTCGACGTCATCTATCGATTAGTATAAGTATCGCCTTTCACAATATTACAATTACATTGAAGCTTAGGAGTTAATTATAATTATAGGTTATATTTGGTATCTCATTAGTCATTACTATTCATCTTGGTAGTGCCATTATGAAACACGTGATGAGCCTATGCTTCAGTGTCAGTTTTATCTTAATACGTGGTATCGTTCTCATATAGCATCAATATTTAGGTTCCCAAAAATTAGTTTTCATTTTGTTGATTTTCTCGAAAACCACGCATAAGGATTTACATTACCCGTATCATTTCGTTGAGCTCAATAAGATCTATGATATAAGTCTCATTTTTCGGACTTTTTTTTTCTTCATTCATTCGACTTTTCAACTGCAGAATTTATTCAGGAAACACAAAAGGGTAAAAAGAACAAAGAAAGAAAACATCAGAGAGTTTTCAGAGAAACATCAGAAAACTCGGTGAAGTCTTGAAATTTTATTCTAATATATTCTGACGTTTTATATGCTAGGAACGTTGCGAGATAATGCCAAGAAGAATATAGTAAACAGTTTATACCCCTGAAGGATATGTGACCTAATAATGCAATTAAACACCAAAAGAGAAAAATTGTATCTGTAATATAATCGAAATCATGGTAAGGCGGCTACGGTAACAAGTATATCATTTGGGTTTGATTCACTGGTGCAGACAAAATGAGTTCGAATCTCAAGTAAAGAGTAAAAAATGTACACTGTTAGGTTCTATCTTGCATATCCTACTTAAATGATGGAAACGAACCTTAAATTTCAATACGTCAAAACTACAAGTTTGGTTGTAAGTAAAAGAATTTAAATTCAGAATGTTTCGGGCAACAAACTTTGGAAAATGATTATTCACAGGAAAACTATAATAATAATAATAATAATAATAATAATAATAATAATAATAATAATAATAATAATAATAATAATAATAATAATAATAATAATAATAATAATAATAATGATAATAATAATAATAATAATAATAATAATAATAATAATAATAATAATAATAATAATAATAATAATAATAATAATACGATGTAAACGTGAGTGCAAACACGCATAATTACGGAGTTATAGCCTGTAGAAAATTGGTCGGAACGATGGAATATGTGGAAATGACACTAAATGACTTTTTATTTGACAGATCTAAAGATTTAAATGTTTTCTATTTTTAAATAGTCGTTAATCTTACAAACGTTTTTTGAGAGGGGAATGCAAGCTGAGAGGAAATGCAAAAGTTCAAACTTGAATGATCACGTTGTGTACACGAACCAAATTCCTTTGCATAGTGTACCTGTGCTACTGTTACTTGTTCTTCATATTCTCGTGCAAGGAATGATTTCCCAAAATTCGTTGGTGGTGTTTCCAAACATCGATTTGTCAGTAGCTCGGGTTTGCAATCATGATTTATTGATTTTAGTACGTTACAATGATTGGATTTTACTATGTTCAAATTTGATTATCTAAAGACACACAGAGCAAACAGTATGGATTTAGAAAAGGCCTCCGTGTTCATTGATGCCGCAATTTGATCAGTTAGATGGGAGCGAAAGTGGATACGCGGTGAAATCGAGAGTGTTTGTATATATTGTGACGGGAAGAGAGAGAATGACATCAGCTTAAAGAAATAAAGAAAAAAAACAGTGAACTTGACCTTCATCAAAGTTTTTACGATATCTCCTGTCGTTTACTGACGACAATTATACGCAGGCGGCTTTCAACAACAGAACAAGTTTTCTCCATCCAAACAAACAAACGGTTCTACACTCTTACAAGTTACAAGTAGACGAAGAAAAAAAAAAGAAAAGAGAAGCACTTTCCAATAAATTTCATCAGCAGGGAGAAAACCTTAGAGGAAATTACCTTTCGCGTCAAGCAAAAGTATCAATTTCCTAGAAAAAACAATTTGCATCCTGACCACTAAAGGATAGTTAAAATATTCCCATTCATTCTGAATAAGTTGGTATTCTAATTTCTTGATTTTTTAAAGCATTGAGCTCAATTTTTAATGCTGATACGTTGGTAGTTTCATTCCCACATCAAGATTATACAAATTCTTAAGATTTACACATTTATTTAATTTTACCTACCATACTTTCCTCCCTTATCTCAACTGTCCCTTTTTAAGTAGTGTTAAATTGGATTCTTAATTGACGTAGCATAATCTATCGCTGCTAAAAGGAATAGCGCAGTATGTAACAACAATACTACTGTACATTACTTATGACAGAGTCATGTAGCAGTGACAAATTATGCTATAGTCTCTCCGATTTTCTTATTAGAATCGTGGTGTTGGGACATACAAGATTGAACTCTTAGTCTTTCCGTCCATCCGTTGCTCCACATGTAACTCTTGAACGAAAGCAAATATTTAGATCAGCGTTTCCCAACCGGTGTGCCGCGAATGGGTCGCTGGTGTGCCGCGAGGAAATCGAAACAAATTATTAATTCTATAGGAATCAAATTGCAAGACATAGGGGAAATTGTATATTTGTATTTCACATTACTATGAACCTCTACTATGAATCTACAATTTTCTACAATTTTAAGTTTCATACTGACTTACTTTTCTGTACATTTTTAATGTTAGAAAACGCATTTATCATTATCATGACCATTATTGCTTCTTTATTGTTGCAGACTATTTCGTAACTTGAAATTTTAACACATGATTCAATAAATTCAACAAAGCAAATATGCATACAAATTACCTACATTTGTGTTTTAAAAGTATAGGAGATTTGTTTATTTATTCGTTATTTAGTGATCTTCCCTTTTAGTTAAAGGTTAGATACAGTTTTCGAAAGAGAAGGTGTATTTTTTAAAAACCCGAGTCCTATATTTCATTGCAATTGTTTACAATTTTAAAATTAAAATGAAAAATAAGCATAATGATTTACCAGGGGAAAAAACAGTGATCGAGCAGCTTTCTTCTCTGTAAGATCAGTAATTACATAAAAATACTACGGTATTTTATATTTACAAATAATAATAGTAATTATATATATATATATATATATATATATATATATATATATATATATATATATATATATAGGTGTGCCGCGAGAATTCAAGTTATACCTATAGTGTGCCACAAGTTGAAAAAGGTGGGGAAACGCTGATTTAGATTTTGATTTTCGCAACAGATAGCTAGAACGAATTTCTCGGCCGAGATCGTTAATGGAGTCAAACCATTAACATTTCCACGAGTAACGGTTACCATTCACGTTCCGCATAGGAAACTGTTTTCCCTAGCTTCTATGCAACCTGTAGTGTACCAAAGAAATGTTGGTTGCCTATAATAAAAGGATGTGTAATTTTTCTCACAGCAAATTGCTCCTCCGAATATCCCATGTACGGTACGGAATCGTGTGATTCTCTTTACTATCTTCAGCCGAGTATATTAATCTAGTATCCTAGTGATGCTGTGGACTGTAAAATATAGCTATTTATTTTTCCTTTAAATGGAGATTTACCATCATCTTATCCCTTAGCAGTTTCATTGTTTTATAAAAATCATAGAGATCTTTTTACGAAGCCTTCTTGGAGTGTTTTCTTTTAATTGAGGGGGAAGGGTTATGACTAATTTTAACTCTCTCATTACCACCTGACTCTAAACCGAAGCACTGAGGATAATTGTGAGGCCATGTAACTACCGAAGCATCGAGGTTCAGAAATATATGCAATATCTCACCAAAATAAAGTAGTTTTAAACAAAATTTATCCTGGAAGATGCTTTGTTTTTAATTGGGGGATTTCTACCCCTTATTCTGTACTAATTTCAACTCCATGCAGTGTAGGAATGAACTTGAGACGAGATGAAACTGTACGCATAAGAAAAGTAACACAAGCCCGAATTTAAAAAAAATGTTTACTGGCAAAATAATGGATATTCATGATGGACTTATTTTGGCACAATAGAATTATAAACTAAACTAATAAGAAGTTCTAACTAACTGATCAATGCACAGACCAAAGATACAAACTTAAAATATGGACAGTAGCTACATAAGTTTTGTGACGTAAAGTACCACTAAGAAAGAATTTTTGGGGTGGTAAATTCAATGTAGAAGTTAGGGAAGTGGAAATGGGGGTTACCGTTATTATAATCAGATCTGCATATTTGGCAAACCCTTAAAATTAGAGATATGAAATTTGGTACTTGAATTTTTCATTTAAAATAATTATTCACCACGTTCTAGTGGTTTTTGTATGTGTGTGTGTTCTATATACTTGACCTAGAAGAGAAGGAAAAGGGTGAAGGTGGTTCACTAAGAACCCCATACGAGTATTTGAATTTTGTGTGACACTTCAAGCGCAGGAAGTGCCTGCAGTAAGACGTGGAGACAATTACTAGTTTTGGAATAAATCTCATAACGCATTGTACTCTTGCTGTAAATAAATGTATAGGTCAATGTTACTTGTTTCTATGTTTTAGAGTTTTGTAATTTTGGACATAATTAAAGCCGTCTGGAACTGCCACTCAATGTTAGGTGAAGTGCAGGAAACCCAAAAAAGTTAATGTGGGAACAGACTCGTTCACGCATCACATAATCTATTGTTTCGGAAGAGCTGATTAAAATCAGAAGCTTACAGGATGGGGCGTATTTATCTTCTTTCGCACCATTTGTACTCAATAAAACATTTACAATCCTCGTGGGAAACAACAAGGAAGTTGTTTATCATTTGGAAGTAGCATCTATACATTCCATCCATTCAAATGCAATGAAAAATGTGGCAAACTAAATCAGCACCGACACGAAATTCCCACATGAGTCAGTCACTGGAAGTAAACAATTACCATGACTACGTATACGGACATGTTAGAAACAAGACTATTCTAAGCGAAGGACATTGGAGAATAGCCCGAAATTTTGATGTTGATACTAAAGAACTTTGTCTTTAGTTTCTGACCACAGGAATGTTCGAGTCTATTTTCTAAGCGAAAATACTGATAGAAAGCTATAAGAATATGGAATGAAAAAAAAGATAAAAAGCAATTATGATTGAAACAAAACAATCTGTACCAAGTACGAAGATTGAAAGCAGAAAGTAAAGAGGGGATAAACTTTGGTATCCAAATGTATTATTAACCGCTTTAATGAGGAGCGCGTCTTTAGACGTGATAAAAGGCAAAGCTGAATCGGAGATAGCGTCTACAAACACGCGTCTCAATACTCCGGGACTGCGTCTAGAGACGCAATATTTTGGATTTTTGCTTGGGAGCTTGGTATAGTTCTGCCATCTAGTGTGATTTTCTTTTACCTGTAACAGCACAGAAGCCCTCACTATCTCTCTCTGATACAAAAAAAAAAAAAAAAAAAAAAAGGATTACTGAGATGCCACAAATGGAACTGGTCTAACGTAAAAGTAATAAGAAAAAAAAGTTAAGTTGCACGAAGATTTTGACCGTATCATTATTCTTTAGCATCAAAATGCACATACAAAAAGTGGCTAGATGTAGAGAGATTTTAGTGCGCACATGATCATATTAAGAATACGTATTTCATGCTTGTACTTTACTAAGTGGTGAAAACACTTTTAATTTTCTTTGATTAAATCATATAGATATCAAACAGTACTCCAGATTTATACGAAGCACTTGCATTCATGTTATTACTACAAAAACGTACGTAACTTGTGAATTATGAATAATTTACTATTGGTCAATCTTAAAAAAGGGATAAAATTGTTTCTGTTAATACAACCGAACGGCCGGGAAATAAAATAAAAATGGTACTGTCCCCTACAAAAAAAAAAAACTGTTTATATATAGTCTGTCTTAAGATATGAGATGCGTACGAGAAATTAAAAGCAAGGATATGAATGACGAAAGAAGCATTTAGGAGTAAATAAAGCGGGTAGGTTGCTAAATAAACAGTGTAATTACATGTTTTGTGTGGAACATTGTATTCTACGGGAGCAAATATGTGGACCCTACACAAAACTATGGACACTAAAGGCTTTCGAAATGTGGGTATGGAAGAAAATGGGTTGGATCGAACGGAAAGTTATTAGAAATAATGAAGAGTATAATGATTTGAAAAATAATCAAAAAGAAGTAAAGAAGCTGATTGGGACATTATTTGGGAAAAAATTGCATCTAAAAGATCTGGTGGCAGGTCAAAGAAGAAGAAGATTATAAAAACAGATAACGGTTAAGCCAAGATAAAGAGGTTAGCTGTGATTCGTAACACATAAATGCTTTCTTTTCAGTTTACAGCAGGTGACAGCAATGATACCAAAATGCTTATTGAGATAAACTTTATTTTCATTAATGTGTGACCCTGCCTAAGGGTTAGAGCATTCAGCTTGTATAGCCATATAGTACAGTACAACTGTAAAATATTAGAAATAGTAGTTATTAATTTTTCATTATCTTCGTCATATATATATATATATATATATATATATATATATATATATATATATATATATATATACAGGGTTATTCAAAAAGAAAGAACAGATTTCAAACATTTATTTCTTCCAAACTACAAAAGATAGAAACATGATTCGAACGTTTGATTAAGAAAAGTTTACAATTTATTGTTCGTAATTATGGTGTGCATTCAATATGAGCACCGTATGTTACACGACAAATGTCAAAACTGTGGCTCATTTCTTGCCACACACGAATCAGCTGGTCTCTAGTTATCGAATTCACAGCTTCAACAATTCGATGTCGTAGACCTTCAAGAGTGTCAGGCATAGGAGGGATAAAAACACGGTCTTTAGATAAAAATCACATGGAGTGACATCTGGAGACCTGGGACGCCACCGGCGATAAAGTTGATATTCTGCTCCTCCTCTTCCAATCCAACGACCTGGAATGGTGCTATTCAAGTAACATCGAACGTGGTTAGAGAAATGAGGCGGGGCACCATCTTGCATGAAGATGAAGACATCTGAATCATCTTCAAGTTGGGGAAATAACCAGTTTTGAAGCATGTCTAGATAGGTTAATCCTGTCACAGTTTTCTCTATGAAGAAGAAAGGTCCATAAACTTTGGTTACAGATATCGCACAGAAGACGTTCATCTTTAGTGAATCTCTTTCATGTTGAATACCTGCCGCAGGATTTTCACTTGCCCAAATTCTAACGTTATGGCGATTAACTTTACCAGAAAGATGAAAAGTGGATTCGTCGGAAAAAATTAATCGTTGAGCAAAATTGTCTTCTTCCATATCACCTAACATGCTAATGCAAAATTCGTACCTTTTGTTGTGGTTGTCAGGATGCAATGCTTGTAATAACTGCAGTTTGTATGGCTTCATGTGTAGACGATATTTTAGAACTCGCCATACTGTTGGTTGAGGAATGTTAAGTTCTTTGCTTGCTCGTGATGTGGATTTCTTTGGGCTCCTTTCGTAAAGTGTACGAATACGCTCGACATTCTCGTTCGATGTGCGTGGACGTCCCGTGCTCTTCCCTTTGCAGATGCAACCATCTTCTACGAATTTTCGATGCCACTCGTAAATTTGCTTATGATGCGGCTGCGGTTGTTTATTAAATTGACGGCGAAATGCTCGCTGAACTACAACAATGGACTTAAGTTTTGCCAATTGTAGCACACAAAAAGACTTCTGTGGTGACGCCGCCATTTCACTACAGACAAACAACAACAAACAACAGCGCCAATGCGGCCGTGATTGGAACTTATATCCCGGCTGTTTAAATTGTAAACTTTTCTTAATCAAGTAACGTTCGAATTATGTTTCTATCTTTTGTAGTTTGGAAGAAATAAATATTTGAAATCTGTTCTTTCTTTTTGAATAACCCTATATATATATATATATATATATATATATATATATATATATATATATATATGTGTGTGTGTGTGTGTGTGTGTGTGTGTGTGTGTGTGTGTGATTTATTATCGAAGTAAATTATTTTTGTGATAACTTTTGGCTTAGAAATATTATTTTTCTTACGCCGGCTTATTTTTCATTGAAATGGTAAATTAAATGTTAAGCTTTACGATCACTAAAGGAAATGTTAAAAAGGAAATGGAATAGCATTTAGTTGCAAATGTAAGTTTAGGAAATTAACATTTGTATGAAATTAGGTTGTGTATTGTGTTTCTGTCATATACTAGTGAAAATAGACTTTGTGGATTCTGTAATTCAAATTCCAGTTTCTTTACAGTGTTACGGATTTGAATACATAATGGAAAAATATCCATATGAACACACAGAAAACCAGCTTTTAGCTTACTCAATATGAAGAATGACAAAGTCCATACTTTTCTTTTCTCGTGTTTGTTCGATATTTTTCGCAGCAATCGAAGATTTAGCATAGGTAATATCATGCATTCTTCACCACCGATCTACGTTTTTATGTTTTCATTCAAGACCGTTCATATCCGTTGCTGTACGGCATCTAAGTATTTCAGAAGTAGGTATTACGAATACAATTTGATCCGATTAACATTAATTTGCCTTTCGGAAATGGACTTCATTTGTAAATAAAAGAGTTCTTCGATTATTTCTTTATTAATTTCTTTAACCAAGTTCGTAGATGTTGATAAATTCTAAGCTTTTTTTAAACCTAAGGTCATTTGAACCTTTTTTGTTATATGTAGTGTAAGGAGAAATTATCTTCCAAGGAGCAACGTTGGCTCAGTGGTAAAGCGTTCACCTCTGGTGCGTGGGGTCCATGGTTCGGTTCCAGCTCGCGCCAAGTGAGCTTTGTGGTGGACACACACCGAGTGTGTGGTTTTTCTCGGTGTTCTCCCGTTTCCTCCCACTTTATTCATTTCACCATTGATTTATTCTTCAACATCACCGTCTCCTTTAGCCTAGCCGTCATAACCGATGGACGTAAAACTAAAAGATTTCATTTCATCTCACATTATCTAAACTTGTTGCACATTTGCCTTGCATACAAGAGACTAACATAGATCTTTCCCAAATCCAGATGTTGCATCTTTAGCGAAAACAAAAAACGAAGAAAGTGAGATTTTTTGAGAGAAAGAAGAGAAGAAAAGACACATTACGTGTATCGACCACAGAAAACTGCGTGAGTCATCGTTGTTATTAACCACGGTTCAGAGGAAGTAAGCAGAAGGGGGAAAAAAACTAAACCCACCTTCGCCTAGAGGAGAAAACTGAATATATATATGAAAAAAAAATCTTATAGAAAAATAAAAAAGAGTAGGGCTTTCACATGAATTAGCCCATGCATGAATCTGTAAAAGGTTACTGAACGCTTAAGATGTGTCCGTTCGTTCCTTATGCATAAGCACATATCTCTCCACAGTACACATAAAGATACAAAACACGCACTTGGAAATTTTCAAACTGTAGCTACTTATTTACAAGGTCACCTTTTTCTGTTACACGTTGATAATATTTGATGTACTGTATATATGCAAACATATGTATGTACAAAAATATGTTTCACAAGCACGGTACTCATGCGCATAAGCGACTTGGAAGAATACACGGAAAAAATATACATATATACTGTTTCAAGTGTGAGCATGAATATGGTCACTTGAAATTCTCCTTTTGAAGGTTAGAAATTGAAAGAAAAAGACTTGTAATAATTCAACGGTTTTTCAACAATAGGCTTCATACCAGTGTTCATAGGTTTGCTGCTGAAAGGGACGTTAAACTCGAAATCAACAAGAAAATTTCTCTCGACTGACACAGAATTTTCCCTTTTCTTTTGAAATTTTCCCTAGTTTCTTGAGTGTCCAGTTCCCATGACAGAACTTATGCGATAAGATTAATTTTGCTATATTAAAGAAATTGCCAACTACATTTATTTTATTCATTTACTACTAATTTTTTCCTTTTCCTTCATTTTTTCCTTTTAAAATTACACACAAATACACCCAGCTGACCCACACACTCTCTCACATATACAAACTATTGATATTTTATTGGTTTATTGCTGAAGAACAAAAAAAAAATCTGGTCAACCAGTGAGCACGAGAATTTCCCTGAACTTTTACGTTTTGTGGAAAACTTCCCTTTTTTGCCAAATTTACCATCGAAATTTCCCTAGATTAGGGGAATTTCCCTCAAACTACGAACACTGTTTCATACTGAATTCAGCAGACTTCCACCTATCATATAAATGTTGTCTCCTGAATAAATTTTCCGATTCACTGTATAAAATTGTTTGTAAACATTGATTTTTTTAATATATGTTCACTTTTTACTTATTTATTTTGCCTGGGAAATTTTGAGCTTTTTTTAAAAAAAAAATCAGTTTTAATAAAGAGGATTGTTGGAATGAAAAGAATTTTAACGAAAAAGGTATGTTCCACCTTTCTTATTCTATTGTAACATGAAAAAGGTTTACTTACAGTATTCCAAAATAAATAATACTACTAATAATAATAAACGTGAAAAGTTCAAGAAAACAAGAATCGATTACTCCATAGAAAACGAAAAAGGCAAATCGGTGGACGGAGTCGGTTTTCTAGTTCCAACTAATTGCTTACAGAGCTGTAATAGTACTATTCAACGACAAAAAGATTTTAGTAAAATATTTAATAGTGATACCAAGAATTGTTCTAAAAGTTTTGATTTTGTGAAAAATACCATTTGTAATGTATAAATATAATAATGAAAAATGAAATGAAATTTTTAAGTTTTACGTCCCACGGTTATGCCGGTTAGGCTAAAGGAGATGGTGATGATGAGAGGTGAGTGAAATGGTGGAATGAAGAAAGTGGGAGGAAACGGGAGAACCCCGAGAAAACCCACGAGCACGGTGTTTGTCCACCACAAAGTTAACTTGGCGGGGGCTGGGAAAATATAATAATAATAATAATAATAATAATAATAATAATAATAATAATAATAATAATAATAATAATAATAATAATATAATCAGGGCTTGAAAAATCCACTCACCTGCATCCTAGTAGCGAGTACTTTTTTACATTTAACGAGTAAAGTCCGATCAATCAAAAACGTGAATTCAAGAATAAATGAGCCGTTCCAGGTCGAATCAACACAATTTGAAAAGAAAATTTACCTTACCATCTCAGATTGTCATTAAATTTTGCACAGGGGCCAGTGGTTCTCAACCTAATTCCTATCACAATCCCCATTTTATCACATCCTCTTGCCAGCAACCCCCTTATAATTTCAGGTTTGTAATAAACTTGTGTAGGATTTTTAATATACCTATTGCGGAGATCTCACGATATCTTTATATTTCTATAATACTACGATCCATTTCTTGTACATAGTGAGTACAGTAACTTCCCTAAAAGCGAATGGATTAAAGCCAAATTTGGTCAGTTCATTCATATTACAAATAGCGAATCCGATCCATAATACTGTTTCAAAATGGAGGCCATTTGAAAATTTCATAACTTTCTTAATTTTGGTCATATAATAGAAAATAGTGATTTTTTAAGTATGATTTTTAAAAAATTGGACAGTTCTTAAAAAGGTTAAGTATTTTAATTTTCGAGAGGCTGCCCGTTTGAGTTACTTCATACTGCTGTGAATTTGGTACATTGTTGTGTATATGTTCAGTATCACCAAAAACTGTTTAAAGCAACTTGTGTACATTTAAAATTTAGGAAACAAATAAAATCCCACACCAAAAATCTATCTTTTAATATTCGCTCACACACAAACTGAACAACTCTGCAAACAACAACAACAACAAAGGATCCTAAACAAAAGCAATTCCTTTTATTCCCGAAAAACAATTTGTCCATTGTCGATTTATCAACAAACGCAACGCAGCGTCATTACCTCATCACAAAACTGAAAAAATAACAAATTCTCAGTTTCATATCGTGCTCTTTCATTTAAATTGATTTTTAAACAACTCTGCACCCGTTGAAAATGTTTAGTAGACCAATTTTTTGTTTTTCTTAACAGTATGTATAAAAATAAAAAATATACCTATTAGAACAAAATTCAAAATAATATTTAAAAATATTTCCGGTATTAGATTCTAATTATATGTATCTCTTCTGCTTATCTTCGCGATCCCCAAGTTGAGAAACCCTGATATAGACTTTAAAAATACCAAATTTCATCTTTATATATCAACCAGTATTGTAGATAAGGCTATATAAATTTTTTAAAAAATGTCCAAAATAGTATGTGCAATGTAGTTTGAAATTGGAATTGCGGCTCTCATAATACTACTACTACTACTACTACTAGAGAATTGGAGAGCTGGTTGCGCTAGAGAGCTGGTTGAGATGACATTTTACAGCATTTTTCATGCTCCTTCCTGTGGTATACACCATCGTATGCGCTAATACAGGATTGTTTTCTCAAAATCAAAATTTTACTTCTAAATTTTTCAAAAAGTACATACTATTTTAAAAATTTGAAATTAATTTCATGAATAGATAGTACCTAGGTACTGTTGTAAAGCACTTGTCAAAGTATGAATTTGGGATGATAATGGGTTAATTGTTTTTAAAAAATCAAAACTAACGCTAGAGTTTTCATTAATACCATGTCCAAAGTGATTGTCGCATATCTATAGCTGTCTTATTGTAAGAATATAATTTGATAATGATTTTGCAGGGTACTTTAATACTGATACTATCTGTATAACCGGAAAATGTCTATTTGTGGTAAATTTCATAGGAAAAGAATTATAAATACAAAAATTAGAATGAGTAAAACAAAATGTTGCTAAATGGACAAGAACATTTTATTTTCGTTTTATTGTTCTTATTTACTGCTCTTTTGACATGAAATTTGCCACATACATGTCTCTGCCGATTATACACATGCTAACATTATATTAAAAAAAAATACCTGGCGAATTCGTTATCAAATTATTATAATCGTACAACAACGTACATATGTAGCACTGGTACAACAGGTGGGCTGGTTTAAACCAGGTGTTTAAAAAACAATTAGTGTAAACAAAAAAAATCAAAAATGCCACAAATCGTGTAAATTTTATAGTGACGTTTCCACATATCTCGAATCATCTGTGTTAGTTGAATCCAATTTTCGCTCTGTAATTAAGGGATCCCGATGAGCTCACAAAATTTCTTAAAGCTGGAAACAGAATAGTGGTTCAGATGCCACTTTAAGTAACACGTCAAATCCTACATAACCTCGCTGTTACATAAATATGTTAAGCCTAAACAAACCAAACGAACTGGAACAGCTTTAGCGAATAGGCTCGAGCCTATCCAAAGATTTTGAAAAATATAAACGTCTAAAAGATAATAAATACAGATTTACTGCAAAGGAACAAATCCTATCATTTATATTTTCAAAAAAAAAAAATAAAATAAATAAATAATGGCCTACTCAAAACTGAAATTCTGAAGCCGCCCCTGCTAACGAAACAGATTCTATCTTATATATCTCCTTGCCTGAATGTCTGTTTCATATTTATCAATATTTTTAACTTTGCTTAAATATATTGACAAAAAGTAGGCAAACTTTATCGACTACATCTGTAGCTTATCAATTGGGCTTTTTAATTTTCTTGAATGATATCTCATGCTAAATTTTTAAATTTAAAATTCCAATATTCATTGTTGTAGCACACTGATTATCAGAGACGTACGCAGGAATTTATTTTTGGGGATCCACAGCTTTACAGGGGGTTCAAATGCAATATGAGAGCAAATTGTATTAAAATTTTCAGATGGTTTGCAGGGTTGGGAGCAGGGGCGTAAATAAGGGCCCCGTAAACCCCACATTTCGGGGGCCCCAAGCCATCAGAGGGCCCATAAATCGTGAAGTGGGACATGAAGAATGTGCCCCACTCCACGCTTTCTACGGGAGGGTCCCCAAGCCTTGAGTTACGCCACTGGTTGGGAAGTGCCAAAATCTCCAAACAAACTTCAATTAGAAGACATATCATGCTATGTCACAGCTGTTTATAAAGGAAATTGGCGGTTCGGGTATGTTTTACAGAAAAATGAACTTCATGAAGTAAAAATATTAATAAATTTTTCATCCACCAGAGCCATCTCCATCATTCTCACATCCAAGAAATGCCGATGTTCTGTGGATGTTAGTAGTGGACGTTCTGCAAAAAGAATCCTGTAACACCCACTGGAAAAAGTTATGTTCTTGAAAGTGATGTATGCCGAACAAATGTGGCTTTTTCAATCTTCAAATATTCAACATATCCTACTACTTATTAAAAACTTTTACTATGGATTCATCTATACTCTTTCTTCAAGTAAGTGTTCAATTTTATTTTCACAGAAATGTAAAACTTAGCATTCTTGTTTATTACCCTACGTACAGAGTATTCTTGAAAAATCAGCTGTTTTGATTTTTTTTTTTTTTTTTTTTTTACAATGAACCCAAATTCATATTTTGGCAGGTGCTTTACAACAATACTATCTATTCATTGAATTAATTTCAAAATTTTAAAATACTGTATGTACTTTTAGAAAATATTTGAAGTAAAATTTTGATTTTGGAAAACAAATTCTGTATTAACCTATATGATGATGTATACCATAGGAAAGGACATAAAAAATGTTGTAAAATGACACTTCAACCAGCTATCTTGCTCAATTAGGAGAGCTGTAATTCCAATTTCAAAATTCATTGAAAATGCTATTTTGGTGATTTTTACAAACTTTACATAGTCCTATCTTCAGTATCGGTTGATACATAAAGTTGAAATTTGGTATTTTTCTAAGTCTATCTAGAGGGCATCTATGTAACAAATTTCATCAAAATCTGGTGGGATTAAATCACTGTGTTGAATTGGTATGGAATGACCCATTGGTATGAATGTCGCCAGGGCCGGGTTTAGGATTGTGCACTGGTACACCCTTTGTTGTAAATCTACACGATCTAAAATGAGAAGTTAGCAGTGAAAATATCAAGACTTTCCGAAACTTTCTGCCATCATGTTTCGTTTAGGGCTTAAAAGAGAGCAGAGCTTTGCAAAAGCAATAGTTTAAGATACTTTTCTGAAGTTTGAACGAAAATGATTCACCAAGGAAAACAAAATAAACCCTAACATTTGTTAAGTAGGGAAAAAGCAGAAGCCAGGAGAAGAGAACATTTTTTCCTGCACATCTTTGCAACCCTCTTTAAAATACTTCCTCCTCCGTTCTATGTACCACTGTTGCCAGGGGTAAAGAATATTGTCATATGTGTCACTTTGAAGAGTTTCAGTATGATCAGTAGTTATTGGTGCAACCCCCTCAGAAAATCCTGGATCCGACCCTGGATGTCACACTTTTTTTTATTTATTTGTAAGACACATACCAATAAACAAAATTTTTTAAAAAATGTACTGATATGTTTACTATGTCGCAATTTTTTTTTTTTTTTTTTTTTTTGTATAAACATTGTAGCTGCAAAATGGTCTGGCTAGTAGATTTTTTGGCTGGTGAGTACTTGTAAGCACGATTTTTCAAGTCCTGATAATAATAGTAATAACTATTATCATCAATTAGTAACGATTTAACAGCTAGTGACACATTTTATGTAGCTGTATACATGAAACGTATTTCTGCTAACCTAGCACTTAGTAAAGTTCTTGAAATTCTAGGGGAACATAGTTAAAAACGCTACATTCAAGTTTTCTGTTTCGAACATACTAACAAGATCTAACAGTAAAGAAAGAAGTTATGTGTAAACTAACACCGTACATCATTCTATAAACTGAACTTTTTATAGGTTCTAACATAGCTGAAGCTCTCAAGGAAGTGTTTCCTGACTAGATAACGACATGCAAGCGTAATTTTATACCCAAAAAATATTTTGTAGCTGTTTTTTTTTTTTTTTTTTTTAATTTATGGTTCTCTTTCCTTGACTGCCAATTAGAATTTAGGCAACCCGTAAAACACATATTACAAGATGTACAATTTTGAGACACTTGACTAGCCGCTTAGGCAACCAAAATCACACGTATGGAAAACTGTTGTTACATAACTTAAATTTGGTGGCAACGAATGACATGCCAATTTGCAAACAAATCAAAATATGTAGCCAGGTTAATACTCCTAACTGACCGAAATCTTAATACTTCCTTTGACCCTTCGGGATTGAACACAGGTCTCACAAGTAATGAATGTTGTAAAGACACTTTTAAAAAAATGCAGAATCATAAGTCTTATAGGAAGACAAAAGTGATACTCGAATGAAAATATGATAAAAAGTCCCAAAAGCGAAACTTTCCAGTTTTTTTTTTCAAAATGTGGGTTTTTAGGAGGAAACACCTTCATCAGCAAAAATTCGCCTTATTTGTATCTCTAATGTAGGACTATACAAATCAGTAAATATAAAATGAGAAACGAAATTTTTCACTTTAAGGCTAAGGAAGACGATAATTAAAGCAAGTGAATTGTGATGGAAGAATTGCTAAAATAAAAAAATTAAAAAGTGTGAGGGAACGGCAGTATCCCGAGAAAACCCACTGACACGATGTTGTCCACTACAAACTTGCTTGGGCCGGGAAACGAACCAGGGACCTCACGCACCAGAGGCAAGCGCTCTACCACTGAGCCACCGTGCCCCATAGTAATATAAAATAAGTGCATAAACGGCAATCGGGGTCCCACTTGGCTGATCACAAATTACCTAACTGAAAGCAGGGTGCTTGGCTAAGCCTTTCATAGGATGACAAACCTTTAACAAAAAATTCTCTATTTGATTGTGAATACAAGTCTATAAAACGAGGAGGAGATGAGAGAATTTATTTCATCCTTAATATAGCTGTGTTTACACCATGTAGGAACACAAACGCTACAGGCATCTCATCTCTACTATTATTAAGATATATTTTCTTATTATTATCTCGTAAATATTCATATATATTATGTTTCTTTTCACACACAAAATTCAATGATGGAAAAGCCAATCTTGCGGTATTACACTGAAGTTAGGAACAACCTTCCAATTTCGAAAGCATACTACAAACTGTGTATTTAATAGACGAAATTGCTGTACAGAACCGACAATCTCTGGGTTGCTCTCTCACGGTCATACAGCTCAGCTGCTTCCTTCTTCCGTTGGCTCAGGCCAGGCACAGACCAGAGAATGAAGAACCGTTTCTTGATTTTGTAACGAAAGCGAAAACTTCTTTAAAACCAAACAAGCCCGACGGCAACTCCTGTCCAAGTCCAGACTCATCACACAATAATCACTTCAAGGGATATTTTTTTTTCTCTCTCTCCTTCTCAAGGATTCCTTCACATCAACATATCATCAACACTTCCAACTTTATAAAGCTTGTCAGTCCATCCACCCGCAGAGTAACAAAAAAATTGAATAGACAACCACTTCCTGATAACTACGTTTCTTTCTTTCGTCAACCAGATGATGCCATCGGCCAAACAAAACTGCAACGTTAAACTGTAGGAATTTATTACAAAGGAGAAACTGCACTGCAATTACATTTCCTGATCTACTCACTCAGCTTGTCGCCTTCTTCAGTCTTTACTGCTTCTAGCAACGACCAAAGAGCTCATTTAACAATTATGTCCTTTTTCTTTTTCTATTTCCTCTGCCAAGATTGATTATTCAACAAGCAGATGAAAAGAATAATGACTGAACGAGATCAGGAAAGTGGAAGTATTTTTACTTTCTAGCTGGAAGGTGCCTGCTATGTTTGCATCTTACTGGTAGTACTGTATGTTTCTAATGCTAAGATCTGCTGGACGAAGACCAGATTATCTTTATGAAGATTTGAATATATTCAAGAGGGCAATGCAGATGAACCCAAAGTGTCAGCACACACCTGTGATATGCTTTTCTTTTTCTTCCTTTTTTAAAAAAAAAAAAAAAACTCCCAGTAAGGGACAGATTCCCCGATGTTCGCCCAGCATCGTGAATTTCTTGAATTAGAGGAAATAAGTAATAAAAAGTAAAGTAAATTTCCCTCTTTTAGTGCAGCCATGAAGAAACGCGGGTTGTGTGGACATAAAGGCTCTACACTTTTTTGATTTCGGTTTCCACGGGTGTGTAAACAGCACCACATTGCTGCCTTTATTACTTCCCCAAATTAGCCCAGATATTTACATAAGTTACTACATATTTTTGTATCGTACTTAACCCTTATCCTTGGTCAAGTGACTAGTGCCTTTGATGCACGAGGTCCCGGGTTCGATTCCCGGTGAGAGAGAGAGTCGAACCTGCAACAGTAGTTTAGATCCCACTTTAAGCTGTAGGACTTTTCTTATATAACCTCCTTCCTGTTTTGAGATACTTTTGGGTTCTGACAGTGAGTAGGAACTAAATGAAAATATTAATCTGATTAGCAATCAGATTTTTTACCACCAGGGCCGCATCCAAGTGGGGGGTCCACTAGGTCTGCCCCCCCCCAAAAAAAAAACAACTTGGTAACTTGACATACATTTGTACACTTTCTATTTTTTTTTAAAAAAAACTATAGTTGTTTAATAGAAAAAAATTATTGGTGTAAAGATTTTGATCTTACACTTTATTTTTACGCACAAGGCAGTATTTAACAATTCTTATTGTCTTATCAGATGTGAAATAACACGGTTCACTACTACATAGACATAATGTCTTGTATATTGGACTCCCCTCCCAAACTTATGACCCCTCCCAAGAAAAAAAAATTGGATGTGCGCCTGTTGACCACGTACACCAAACACCAAGATACCCAAAGACTTTTATATGCTTTGCAATAGAAAGACGGCTTAATTATCACATCAAACTCGCAATTCTGACTAGAAATAACTTCATATTCAAAACCAAGTCATTTGTTTACATCGCCTTGATTTTCCCAGCGTAAAGATATCAATAAAACTTGCAGAAGTAGTTTTTTTTCTCTATCTCTCTCTTTCAACAATATCATTAAGTTGTATCGTCGGTTATTTCACATATAACAACAAGTTATCACGCAAGTACAAGAAAGATTTTTATCACGTACTGAGAAGTTACTTAAAAGGAAACCAGGGAACTACACCGGAGTAAACCGTTAACACCAGACAAAAAAACACAAGAACTTCCCAACCTATTTCCTCGTGGAATTCCTTGAAGAAGAGAGAAAGAAAGAAGGGAAATAGAGGAAAATGAAAGGATGTGACGTGAAGAAAAGAAAAGAAAACAAGTGCAGTCCGTCCACAAATCGTGATCTGAAGACTAGATCAATGAAGCAATCAATGGCCAAATGATCACATTTCCCACGAAACACAAGACAAAACACGAAAATGAACGCTATGGATCCAACCAAACACTGACGCTGCTGACAACCGGAAGTTCTGAACGTTGTTAGAGAGATTTCTTCTTCTAATAGGGAGATCAAAAACCAAAGAACATCACACTTCCGCATTGATCGAAGAAAACAAAAGACAGGCTATCTTTATTGTTAGTGAAACAAGTTTATTCTGCACCAGTTTTGATTGAACTATTGTTTATTAACTTATTAAAAGTGTACACGTACAAAGTTGCAGCACGAAAGTCCACAACTTACGATAGTTTCTCCTAAGAATACTGTCTCCTTATTAGATGATCCATTTATTATGTTTCCAATTACACAATAAATTTTTTTTTCCTTCACATTTTCATTTTGTATTAGTTTTACTGTGCCATTTTTAATTTATTCCAAAAATAATCTTCAATTTCAACATTCTTTCTGTTTTAAGTATCGTGCACTCTCCGAACAAAGCAGTAAGCGTACGCGCCTTTAGCGTGAGAGACCCGGATTCGATTCTCGGCGGGAGCTCATCTCGATCCACTTTCACATTAAGCTGTAAGTCCACGTTTTATATAGCCTCGCTGCTGAAAGGGACGTTAAATTAAAAATCAAATTAAATCTTTTTAGATGTCAGTTAATAGTTTAATTTGAAAGGTTTTCACTACAGTTGGTTTAGTAAAAGTAGATTACTGTCAGCAGCATTACGTACTTACTAACGTTAGACTAACTTTTATGACAATGATTAGATTGCTAAGGTAAACAACGCCCAATTAAAGACTTTTAATACAGATGTGTTGGTTTATTATTAGACAGGATTAGCGTCAATTACTCGCTTCACTGGGTTATTTTTTTTTAAATGTATCCATGTTCCATTAGTCAGTCACTTTTCACTATTACTAAAGCGCTCCCCCTCCCCCAAGTTTCGGGGCTGAATTTGGATTTAAACGGCATCGTCATTGTTCGTCTCAACGATCCCGAAAACTATGGACTCAACACCAATATCGGTCATTTATATATATATCTTCTTCTCTCTTCTAATTTGCACTATCAAAGTGAAATGACAAAAACCATCCCAGGGCCGTACCTCATATATGTTGAAAATTTGATCGAGATCGTTCAGGTGGTTCAAGAGTTATTAAGCCATAAACATAGTCACTTTCAATTTTATGTATATAGATAGATAGATAGATAGATAGATAGATAGATAGGTAGATAGACAGATAGATAGACTACACTTCCTGAGATCCTTAGGGACCTAAGACAACTCTTTCTAAGTAGATTAATGCTCGACCTACGTAACTACCCGGTCAATAATTACGCCACCAAAAGATGTTCACCGATATCCGTTGACAATTTGTCTTATATTTTTACAAATATGCACAGAACGTAATTTCCGTAATAATCCATGTTCTTACTCTAGTTTGAGACATTTATCGTGCCACTACTTATTCGAACAGCAATGTCCCACTTTTGGATCTCCAAATCTTGAAATCATAGTCACCTTACGTCTCCTCATATTAAATTTTCTGAACGAAATCTTGTTTAGAAGATGATTTACATCGACTAACGACTCTAGTAAAACCATAATATCAATGCGGTACACCTTCCTTCTTTACTTCCGTGACAAGACTCGTTAGTTCCAACGTTAAGTTCTACTTCTTATGTATGAATCGTCTCCAAGTGTCGCAGTCTTGAGTGAAATTACCCGAAGAGATATCCATGAAAGATACATACCTGCTGACGTCATCAAGTCGATAAGCCTCTCAAGGTCTGGACTGAGATTCCGTTCCTCTTCGTCATTAAGCCCGAAGTCTAAAGCGCGGAAAATGACTAGACCCAAACAGAATACCATCTGCAACAAAAAAACAAAAATAAATCTTAATTAATTTGTTTGTTCTAGTATATACGTAATGACTTCAATGTTTTCTTTAATATACCTATTGTTCCATAGTGCACTAGCAATTTGACAATACTGTAATTAACTCTGTGATTTAAGAAATCCAGTATCAATATCACGTTAGACAGTGGATTCTATTTTGTGATAATCTAATCTAGTCTTAGTTGTAGAAGCGAGATTTGACAAGTGAGATTTTCCATTCGACACAACTTATAGTTAGGTTTATGCATGTACCATGATAACTTCCACGAAATCTATCCGATTTTAATTAAACCTGGCGTACACTATCTTTAATGTTTCCCAAATAGGTCTATTGCCTAGAGTTGAAACCAGTGAAAAAATACTAGAGTAAAGGGTAAGGTAAATTCAACCACAACATGTGTGTATGTGTGTGTGTTTATATTTAATTTTTCAGATAAAAAAAACTGTTTACTTGAGCAGGTTACGATGTGTAATGGATTATAAACAAGTATCAGTGTAACTTGTACACCACCTCAAGGAATTTGGTTTCTACGGCGTGCTATTTTCTGAATTAATATTGGCATGGGAAGTAGTAGTAGATTTCTACCACTTTTGGTTTCAGTAGAGAGATTAGAGTGTAGATTAAATATATTCTTGAAGCGCTTAATTAACTGCAGAAAACCGATTCTCGTACCTATTACCGTTTTTACTCTACCACGATCAATCTTAAAACCGGAAGCTCATGATTTATACCATTTCCGGTTTGAATAGGGAATTGAGAGAAGATGGTACCTATTCTTAAAATGCTACATAGATCTCTTATTGTTTTTCCTATGCAGATCAATACTGAAACCGGAAATTGAAGCAGATCTCTGTCACTTCTGGTTTTAGTAGAGAGTTAATATATAGAGATGAAATGTGTTTATGGGACTGCAGCAAACCGCTTATCGTTTATCTATTACCATTTTTGCTCTACAGTGGGCAGCATTGAAACCGGAAATGGTTTATTTCTATCACTTCCGATGGACGGATCACCTGCTAACTCCTGACCAAAATTGATGGTGATCTATCAAGTACTCCTCGAGTTTTTTTTGTCTCCCGGATAGACGGACAGGGTAAATATACAGGGTGTTAATGAACTATATCGACAAACTAAGAGGTGATTCCTCACATCAAAATAAGACAAAAAGTTCATATGGACCTATGGTGAAAAGGTGCATAGTTTCAGAGCTAGGGCTGTCCAAAATCACGAAAAAGCTTAAATTTCAACAGGCCCTATTTCGAATTCCAGAAACTGTGAATGGTGGTCCTTATCAACGTAAAGGGAGCCACACATACACAATCCAAAAGTGCATATTTCATCAATTTTTAATAAGTGTACAGGCTATTCCCTACCCGGTGTAATTCTCAGATATGCTCACAATAGAGTTTTCAGATATACCTTTATTTCAAGGAGGGTCCAAAGTAGGCAGGAGGTAAGCCTTGACAACAATGGACATCCAATGCTTCGAAGGGAAGTCGGAAGTGTTAGGAACCAGCAGCTCCATTTTTTTGTATGTGTGTGTGTATGTATGTGTGTGTGTGTTCGGAATAACGTATGATGCGATGTATTTCGTCACGGTGTATTTCACGTTTTCTTCACTTATAAGCGTGAAAGAACACATCCCAGCATGCGTTTTCCCGAGTACTAGACCATGCTGCTGACGATCCTTAACACTTCCGACAGCGTCCTAAAGGATTCCGTGTTCACTGCTATCAAGACTTATCGCTTGCTTACTTTGGACCAATCATAAAGTCAGAACATGTCTCAAAATTCAGTTAATGGCAAGTCTGGGAGTTTCACCCTTGCAGAGAATACTCTGTACACCCATTGAACATCAACGAAAGATGTATTTTTGGAGTGCGTATGCATGACTTCCTTTACGCTGATAAGGACCACCACCCACAGTTTCTCGGATTCGAAATAGGGCCTCTTAAAATTTGGCTTTTTCCCAATTATGGACAGCTCTAGCTCTGAAACTATGCACTTTTTCCCCATAGGTCCATATGAACTTTTTATCTTATTTTGATGTGAGGAATCACCTCTTACAGATTGTCGGTATAGTTCATTAACACCCTGTATAAAGGAGATTTGGTGAACCAAACCCCTGAAAAATAAATTTTAGAGGTTAGAATCTTGAATACTGCATTTTGACACAAAATTAATTTCAGATTGATTACAAGTCACTTATTCAAACTTTTGTTGAATTGAAAGGGAGGAGAAAGAGAGCAGAAACTGGGAAGACATCTGCAGAAAGGGTGAAATAATGTTAATATTACCATGTATTGGTTTCAAGTTGTTCGACATGAAGGACAAAATTTGATATGTTTGGTGCTTTTCTTCAGAAAATATGTCAACTTAGTATGAATAAATGTATCAAAGAGGAAAGAGGAAGTGAAAAAATATTGTCCTCGGTAACACGCAGGGCATTTAGTATTAATTATACAACTTAACCTTCAAATACATCGTTATCTATAATTACTTGTGTACATAAATCATGCAAAATACTAAAGAAGAATTTACTGTACAAGCTCACGCAAGAATTATTTTGAACATTTAATTTGCGATAAATTTGAGTTTTATGAAACACCGAGTTTGTGAAATGAAATCTTTCAGTTTTACGTCCTACGATTCAGCCGTGAAGGCTAAAGGAGGCGGTGATGATGAGAAATAAATGAAATGCTGGAATGAAGAGAGTGGAAGGAAACGGGAGAACCCCGAGGAAACCTACGCACATGGTATTTGTCCGCCACAAAGCCCACTTGGCGTGAGCTGGGATCGAATTAGGGACCCGACGCAGCAGAGGTGAATGCTCTAACACAGCCACCGCGGCCCCTACCGACCTTGTATATGATGCGTCTTACTATATAGACGTGTGCTCCAAATCACAACCGGGACTTGAACGCAGTACAATTAGCACGCCATAATTTAAGGTTAACTCTATAATTTCCCTCCACATTGTCTCACCTTCAAGAGACCTGGATTAGAGGAACACGCAACTGCACTCGGCTACTTTGCAGTAAAAACACAACTAAAACGCTAAGTGGATAATCAATAAAATATAATTGTTAGCTGGATGCATGTGATCTTTCATCTCATAAACATTTGCGACACGTGTATCTTCTATGGATCACTTTCTTCCTGTGGTAGTAGGGGTGAGGTGCGCTGTTTTGTGAGTACGTTCAAATGTCAACGCGCTCATCCATCTCACTCAACTCTACCTACGTACCGCTAGTTTATATCGGCCTCAGACCTTACCTCAAATTGTCCTATAACCATCAGAATTTTTTCTTTCAATTTTGTGATCAATCTATTTCCGATTATACATATAAATGTAATCAAATGTGATTTTTTTTTCGTACTTCATAAATATATATTTTATTACTAACACTGCATTCTGGCTCAAGTGGTTAATCATTTTAAAATTCACAATGAGTAGTTTGTTCTTAGTGGTGAACTTATTCCGGTCGATTTTCTCAAAATAAACTCAGGCGATTTAGTTCTTATTTTACAAATACATATTTAATTGCAAACATCACAATGTGGTGTAAGTGATTTCTCATGGAAAAGTCTACAAAGCATAGTTTATCCTTGGGGTAACATTTTTAAACAATTTTCTCAAATACGACGTAGGTGATCTTGTTTGTATTTCATAGAGAAATATTTCATTAACAATCCTATATAATGTGGCACGTTTCATCTTTAATGACGAAGTCTACAATATGTTTATTCTCGAGGATTTTTTTATGACCAGCTCAGCAACGCTACAATATAGTATAAGTAATTTATCATGAAAATATCACATGTGGTAGTTCATTATTGGGATAAGTTTTCTAAGTTTTTCGGAAACGTGGATTATAATTTAGTTCATATTTATAAATAAATGTTTCACTAATATCTGTAGATTTAACAAAAGAGACACTGACCAAAGCTTAAAACTTTACTTTATTTTAAATTATAATTTGTAACTGTTTCCGATATCTAGCATATCCTTCTTCAGACACGATCGAAATTAATGAAAATACAGACATATATATAAATGTCTGTATTTATATATATATGTCTGTATTTAATATATATGTCTGTATTGGATTAATTGTTTTAACAAAAGTGTCTCTTTTGTTAAAACAATTAATCCAAAGCCATGAATAGTCTTACTATCTGTAGATTTAATTTAGAAAATGTGAGCGGGAATCTTTAATGTGATGTTTCGTAACATTTATTAATTATTATTTGATAGATTGAGACTTGCAGTTCCGTAGGTAATGTTAATTTATTATCAAAAATACGAAGTCCCTGGCATTAGGTATGCATAATATAAAATATTTTTATAGGTGTGTCGTGGGACTTTAAATCACACAGCAAGTGTGCCAAAAACTCTAAAGGTTGAAAACACTTCATTATACACTGAGAAAAAAATGTAGGTGGCATACTTAAAAAGATAGGTCACATGCGTAATTCCTGTAGTTTTTGGACAACGAACAGCAGACGTATAACTGAAAACGCATGTTTTATAATACTTTCTGTATAAGTGTTCCATCTATACGTACTTTCCGCATAAAACAATGTAGGCGGTCAGGATCTCACATACAAATGGACGTATACAACATATTGCTGACGAAGGTAACATAAGTATATGCATGGGATATACGGGAAACTGTTAGATGTCAGACATCCTGCAACGGCATGATGTAACATCTAAGGGCAGTGCCTATGTAGCATACGGATAACGTATGCTCCGTATTGATTTCTATAGTAAGCAAGAGGATACCATATATTTGTATAATATACCGCTGTAGGAGAACGGATTTTTCTCTGTGTATACAGTTATTTACAAAATATTTATCGTTGAAGCAATTTTTGATTTTCACTCTCCAGTACACTACCCTTATAAAGCAGCTGCAACGCACAAAAAAACTCCCTGAGGGAAACAATCTTTTGTGGATAATGCTGCCAATGAGACGAGATGAGAGAGAACTTTCCTGAGGAGATAATATACGAGATAGAGCTCTTCCCATAGAAAAAACAGATATAGCCTACTCTTCGAGACGAGACAGCCCCAAATCTCGACTCACAGGCAACACAAGCTGGAATAAAATATCGTCTCGTCCTGCAATCTTACATCCCTATATTTTGTTGCAGGCCATTAAAATACTTTCTTCTTACAAAGTTTCCAAGTGGCATATGGTATTTCTGAAATTACAGTACATACGTATGTAAGTAACTGTTATTCCTTATGATCATTTTCCTGGTCAGAAGAATCACTTATGTAACACATGCCTCACATACAAATTAGGAAATGAAGTTTTTTTAAAAAATGAAATATTACTGAGGAGCTAACTGTGCTTCTAATATTCACCTTCCCCCAAAAAGAAACAATCATACATGATTGTTTTTTTAGAAGGAGAAGGGAGAGGAATTTTCAATAGTACTTTTGATGAATGTTCAATTGTCAGCAGGACACTTTTTGTTAAAACAATCTATGACTAAAAAAATATACGAAGGTAAGAGTGGCTGTACGTGATGGTACTTCAAGTATCAACTGTTAAATAAGGCATTGACGAAAAAAACAACAGCTACAGTACAGTGTGTATATATATATAAAGAAGCGCATAGTAAGTGTTTAAAAGAGGGAGAGATATTTTTTAATGTGATCATTAACTATATTTCTAGCATGTAACGGTGTTAAAATATCCTTCCGTACCTCGGTAACCACTTGTCGAGCTGAGCCTGGGTGACTCAGTCAGTTGATGGGCATCCGAACACCAGCTGATGCCTTTAAGGACTGGATCATTGACCTTCTATCACAAGAGGACATGCTAAACTATTGTACCATGTTCTTCCTTCAAGAGATGATAAAAAAAAAATCCTCTCTTGTATGAAGTACGGTCATTAACGCTGTAAATTCACCAATGAGTGAGACTTTTAGCGCATGGTTTATACAGTTCTGTAGATTCGAAGCGTGAAGTATTTTTTTCTTCTTTCTTATATGATGCTGCACCCGCTAATTTCATGCAAGGACTACTACCATTACATGTTCTTCCTACACTTGCTACGAGCGAAGCTGAAGATGTTCTGTTGTAACAATAGACTGAATCCGTAAAGCACAATAAGGTTCTTTTTCGCATGTGGTTGATTATTGTTATTCGTTATATCATTTAACAGAAATGCGGCGATTCTCTGCATTATACAACAAAAGGGAGGTGAAAGTTCATATTCTTTTTCTAACAAAACTGTTAAGTCAAAAATATCAAAAAGCGCTCGTCTTTCTTTGTTAACACTTTCGATTTACTTCCGGTGTCTTTCTTTGCTTATGTTAAGAATATTATCTAAATTTACCCACGCGGGACATGGTGACGGTAGAGCATTCGCCTGGGTCCCTGGTTGGATCTCCAATCACACGAGTTTGTGGTAGACAATACCGTGTCCGTGTGGTTTCTCGGAGTTCTCCTGTTACCTTCCACATTGTTATTTCACCAGTTATTTCATATGAGCCTAGTCAATGCTTATGATTTTTATTCAAAATATTAAGTGTTTATGAAATTTATAGTTTCATTCTGTTTTTCGTACGAAATCACTACAAAAAATCAAATACAACCTTTTCTTAAGCTTTAACACGTGCATAGATAAATTTTGTCTTATCTGTTCCATTGATAAGGGTGGGTGTGCTGCAACAAGTTTTATTTAATGAAATGGCATGGCGGTAGTATACAGGCCCGTTGAACATCGAAGTAAGGTTGGTTGCATAACCAATCAAGTCTAAGTGATTACTACTTCACTAGCTGGTCTAGTTCTGAATGTTCAAACATGAATTACAAATAATTCTTTGAAATATACGGAAATCACTTTACGTTAAACTAATAAGACAAAATTTCCATGAAACGTCATACAACTACTAAAGTAAAGTGGCAGTAAATTTACATATGCGCCTTGTTCTCTGCAATCTTCCACACTTCCGTGTCACGCGAGAACGTATATATCACAACAAAAGTTACCTTATTATACAAAACATTGATTACTGCATAAGGTGACGAAATCATATACTATTACTATTTTGAATTGTACGAACAACTTATATAGTCTAATAATAATAATAATAATAATAATAATAATAATAATAATAATCCATCTTTCTTATTGATTGACAATGTGTTTTAAGTGTAAAACTTTCATGTTCACCAGAAAAGATTTAAAGTATGGTAATTCTTATTATAAAAAAGAATACGTCCCGTCAGTTGCGTTCCCAACAGTAATTACACAGTCAGGTTAAAAGTTGTCGCTAGCTGTGTTCTTTCTTTCCTGACGCTAAGAGACGTTACTAGCAGATGAGCGGAGGTCCTCAATGAACAACTATTGTAGGTAATTAGATTTATTTGAATTTGCCCTTAACGCTGGTCTAATGGCAAGAGCCCGTGTCTTTAACGCACGCGATAACGGGTTCGATTCCTGGTGGGAAAGCCTTCAAATTTCAACGAGTTAGGTAGTTCGGAATCTAGCTTTAATTGTAGGTCTATGTTTCACATGACCTCGTTGCTGAAAAGAGACAACATTCAACGAAAACATATTACTGAAACGATGTTGGTAATTAATTAACACGGTGAAAGTCCTACAAATTTTATTTATACCTAATTTAAACCAATGGATAATTAAAGAACTGATAGACTTTATGAGGAACAGACTCAACTCGTGTTTATGTTGAAAATCAGTGGCAATACATATACTATATCACCCAGGGGTGGATCCAGAACGGACTTCTGGCGGGGGGCGGGGGTTATAATAATGCTACTTAGAGCTACTTTTGAACTCTGGGATGGGTTTTATTTATATAAAATAAAGTTTTCTTTTGGATCCGCTCCTAGTATTACCAAAGTGTTAAGGAAACGCCTCCATCGATACACACTAGAAACGGATTTGTCACATTTACGTAACATTTTCTTGCTTTTTATTTTTACAAACGTCACCGTTTTAATTTGCAATGATAATTTCCCTAGATATGGTTTCTTTATTATTTCCTGCCAGCCACACAGTCTGTTCATGCAACGAACGGATTAAGGAACAGAACAAGCTAAATTATTGAATCTGATAAATTTAATCTTTCCTTATTCTTGTGGAAAATTGTAGATAAATTACTGTGACAATGCTGAAGCTAAATATCTACCGACTACCTGCTTCTTGTTTATTTTCCATTAGAAAGCTGCCGACATAGAAGCATTTAAAACATTGCCACCTAACATTTTAAAAAAAATGCATTAAAAAATACACGTAACAATTTTGCATTGTGGCTAGGAGAAATGCCACAAGTATTTTGCTCAGTTGTTCCGTATAATACAAATTACTATGTTGTTATATATATATATATATATATATATATATATATATATATATATATATATATATATATATACTAGCAGCGTTCACCCCGCTTCGCTGCGGTCACCCCGGAACGCAATAAACTTTGTTACTTAGATAATTTTTACTTTTTCGCTTTCAAGTGATATGATAAAAACCATAGAAGATTGCAGTAAATCTTAACATTATATCGCCTGTCATTTATGTTAACCCGCCCCGCTTCGCTGCGGTCATCCCGGTGCTGGCATATTGTAAAAGTGTCTGTAAAAATAAGCAAATCAATTAAAAAATTTTAAACAGAAGATTCAAGCTATTTTCCGCTGTATATCGCCTGTCATTTATGTTAACCCGCCGAGTGACACGGTCATGCGGGTTGCATATAAATACGTTTATTTTTACCTATGATGAACTAATAACAAAGGATTTGTGGACACCTGAATGGTCAATTATCTCAAGACACTGGTAATTGAAAATTAAAGTGATATGATAAAAACCATCTAGGGTCCAAATCCTAATAACCCCCCAAAAATGAAAGAAATTGGTTCAGCCGTATTAGCGTGATGAGCGGACAAAGGATTTTGTACGTTCTCTTTTATAATATATATATATATATATTACATTATTAACTGTAGCAACATTAGCAAAATCTACCAGATTTTTCTTTTATCAATCTCTCCCAACCAACAAACTCATATAAGATAAACTTTCTAGTCGTTTATCACAACATATAAATGGATAATTTGCACGACATTAAAAAAAAAAGACTTTTAAGGAAATCATTTTAAATAACAGTCTGGAATTTTTCAATGGAAGTACCACAAAGAAACATGGATTAGTAGCGGTGATCCATTACTGAGCCACACAGCACAAACCTGGGCTCCAAAATTCGAACTCGTTGATTGATTGACTGAAGTTTAATGGGATCGTCAGCACCGAGGCTATTTGTCCTCGTCACGATCCAATTCGAACTCGTGATGCTACCCTTAGAAAGTAACTTTTCACTGAGCCCTCACATTCCTGCTCAACATTGACCCACACTTGCAATCAAATTGTTATCCTTGCTTGAAAACAATACCACCACACATACCAAGGACGTGCATGCTATTAAATCCAAATGGTCTGTATTAATAAAGAAAGGAGTCGACCGCCCCCAGTGGTTAAGCCTGTGCCCACCGACTGCGCCTCAAGTAAGTTGTATATTAATGTAGCAAATAATATTCTGTGAAAGTATTCATTTTGATATACAAAAAAAAAAAGCTTCTCCCCCAAAATTTATCAGCCCCTCTGCCTCCTCCCTCCAAGAAATTACAGCTGATGCAATTTATCCCAGAGGTATGAACTTGTATTGTGCACCATCGTGCTGATGTTTCTATCTTCTATCTTTCTTCGGAGATCTCCCCTTTTCCTTCAACTCATCTACCAATTCGTTACGTGGGACACGGTAGCTCAGTAGTACAGTTCTCATTTCTGGTGCTAGGACTCCATTATTCGATACCAGACCATGTGTTTGTAATATACATCATGTCCGTAATTTTCTCAGAGTTTCCTCGGTTCCTCCTACATTTACATTTACTAATTCTTTTACAATGACTCAATTTAATGTTGTCAACGAGACGAGACAGGATTAAAAAAAAGGTTGCCTCATGGAGCTCCTTCGTGGCTACGCGGTTAGCGCACGCGCCTTTGGCGTGGGAGACCAGGTTCGATTCCTGGCGGGAACTCGTGGTTCGGAATCCACGTTAATTAGTAGGTCCACTCCTCATGTAGTCTCGCTGCTGAATGGGACGTTAAACTCGAAATCAAATCAAATCAACGGTTGTCCCGTCTCGTGTCGAAAATTTTCTTCTTTCGTGCTGTAAATTAGGCACAAAATTTTACGCCCTGATTTTCTTTTTAATTTCAGCTAGAAGTTATCAGTCATTCCGTTTCAAGAAAGATGCACGAAGGATATGATATTACATTTAAACCATATTTAATATTGAAGTATATTGAATAACTACTTGCGAATCTTTAAACACTGATAAATGCTCTTCACTGTGTTCGTACGATCACTTTATCAGTTTATATACCTTTTAGATATGGATCATGTAACACTAAACACAGAGTTTGAGATCAAAGACTTGAATGAACTAGAGTTAAGGGTCTTCACTACAGCGAAATTAAACTACCGCTAATTTTTGAGTTTTTCTGTAATATCTTCAAAACAATTAAAAATATTCGAAAAGCAGAAACGTAGACAATACGATTTTGCTTGTGATACCTTTACCACAATTCACCTATCTGCTTTTGGTATCTCGCTATTTACAGAACCCGCAAAAAAAAAAAAAAAAAAATGCTAAATCTTTCTACAGTTGCAAATCGAAAGCAGATAGATGAGTTGTGATAATGGTATCACATGCAAAGTCGTATTCTCTAGTTCACTACGTTTCTGTTTTTCGAGTTTTTTTTTTATTTGTTTTGAAGATATTACAGACACACACTAAAATTAGCGGTAGTTTAATTTCGCTGTAGTGTTAAGACCCTTTAACCACGAGATTCGAAAAACTTCACATCTCCTAGGCAACACTCCTCTACTTCATCCTAAGGGCATAAACGTGGGAAATAAAACTTGAAAGTACATTTCATTTCACCAATTCGTCAATTATATGCCTACAGGACATAATGACACTTTACAGATTTATTATTATTATTACTATTACTTTAAGTAATAGAACAGTGTGTTAATAGCAGAACGTTCATAAAACGTGACAAAAATTAAACTAATCTCCATGAATGTACTGTACGTATTACGCTCACGTAAACACTTTTTTTTTTCTGAACAAACGTGCTCGTAAAGATGAAGACTGAAATCAACCGTATATAATGAAATGTTAACTGCAAATTGTACAAGGAGCTTTTATACTTTTTTTTTTTTTTTTTTTTTTTTTTGCCAGCTGCCCACGTCACTTTTGAGTTAATGAAGCCTTATATAATACAATAATAATAACAGGAACAAATATCCATAGTCCAACAAGTGGTTTCGATTTAAGTACTTCCCACTACTCTAAAGATCTTTTTAGTCTTTAAGTGTGGGCTAAAACCAACAGCTGTACAGAAAAAGATTTGGGATTAATAGTATAGTAATAATAATAAAAAATGAGATTGTCAATTAGCAATAAATGCTCCTGCTAACAAAACAAATATGTTTACTTTTCTTTAACATAAGCTTAACATAATGAAGTAATAATTATGACTTCATCACTGGATAATGTATTTCTTATGTGTGTGCTATTTGTTTCAGTGTGCAAGAAGTTCTTGTAATACACAGTCATGAATAGTAGGGTTCAATACATGCTTAAGTGGTTTGAGTTTTATTTTTTATTATTTTTTGTTTATTGTTTTGAACGTAATTTAGACAGGTAGAAAAGCCATACTGCAGATAAGCTGCCGCGCAAATAGGTAATTGTCTTCAGCAGACACAATGTTAAAAAGCGCATATGGAAAAACAAATCTAGTGATTTTCGTTCAAAAGTGTTTTTTTTTGTTTGTTTGTTTGTTTGTTTTCTTTGTTTTAAAAACAACCGGGTTTCAATGTCGTTGCAAGTAGTGAAATGCAAAGCAGAGACGAATTCAAGGGATATTCAAAGGGAATTTCGCCTCCAGAAATTCAACTAAACAATCTCTACAAATAATACTTGCAGGGAAAAAAACTGTTTCTCGAAGAGTTTATGTTCAGAGCCGGACTAAATAACAGAATAGTAGATCAGGTAGATTGAACGTTGGTCATTTAGATCGTGGGTCAACCTAAGGTCACCACCTACTATGACCTACAATCCATCATGATTCACCGTTTAGTTATCGCATTTGTTAGTGAAATAAAGATTTAAAAAAAACACATGGTTTCTTTAATAAATTAACAAACAAAACGTACTAAAAAAGTAAAAGATTGAATCTGTTTCCAAGAAATTTACTTTCTTAAAATGTATTTATGCATGACTAAAAAAAGAAAAGCATGGGGAGCACTCTCACACTTATAAATTGATTGTATGTAAGAGCGCTCCCCATGCTTTTCTTTTTGGTCATGCATAAATACATATATTTTAAGTAATTTTCTTGGAAACATATTTCTTTTTACTTTTTAACACGATTTGTTTCATTTTTTACTTTTTAACATAATTTGTTATATTTTGTTTACTTTTAAAAGAAAAAACGCTTTTTTATTTTTTTTATTTTATTTTGTATTTTTAGTCGTAACTAAATACGAGGTGCACACCAAAAGTAGGTGTCATTTCCTTCTAAATTCCAAGAACAAGGAAATACAGGAAACTAATCTGTCTATATTACTCAACAAGCTCTCTCTCTCTATTGATACACAGTTACCATCACTCCGTCCACTTTATGTAGCATGTGATATAGTCGTCTTTAAAGGTATGTTTCAGGTACTGGAAAATAGTACTTCTCAAGGATGATCTACTGGCAAAATGATCTCAATGAAAAGAATCCTTAAGGTTTAGAAACAAGCAGAAACCGCTCAGGGCTAAATCTGATGAGTAGAGTTGATGTGGCAGAAGTTCAATCTAAACAAGCGGAAGAAATTGGTATGTGTTGCCAGGTATTGAAGTTATATCTGCTGTTCCAATCTTGAAATTGATATAAATGGAAATGTTCATTTCGTAAATACAGAAGTTCTAAAAACGGCTAGAAAAATAGCATTCAAAAAGTATACTACTAGAAGAAAAAGAAAACACTGGCCATGAGTCATCTTTTAATTTCATCAACGCCGTTTCTGTTTATCTTTGCTTCTGGATGAAAATCTCTGAATTCTCCACTGATTCGTGGAGTGTTTCACATGTCTAATTCACAAATTAATTCTTTTAATTAGATTCAGTTAGATTAATTCTCTTATAATGCCTCAACTTACTTTTTAACTTCCCCACGTTAGTATATTTTAAATCAGGTTTACATCAGTTAAAAAATCTTTATGTATACTTTCTGTTGTCTACTGCTAATTGGTTCAGCCTTTAAACAGAGTTGCCAACATAATAGTCAAACACTCGATTATATAGAAATTTAAAAATAAGTTCCTTTTTTAAAAACACTTTTTCAAGTATATAGTCTAATGTACTAAACGTTTTTATCTTATTTTTCCATTTACCTAATTAATTTCTTTGATCCTTGAAAATCTACATACAATAACCGTAGAAGGAGTACAAGACCGCGAAAAAGTGATGTTGCTTTTCATTTTAACAGTTGGGGCCGCGGTGGCTCAGTGGTAGAGCGTTCACCTCTGGTGCTAGGGGTCCCGGGTTCGATCCCAGCCTCTGCCAGGTGAACTTTTTGGTGGACAAACACCGTGTGCGTGGGTTTTCTCGGGGTTCTCCCGTTTCCTCCCACTTTCTTCATTCCACCATTTCATTCATTACTCATCATCACTAGTGTTGCCACGAGACGAGACATGTCTCGTCTCGCCTCGTCTCGTAAACGAGACGAGACACGAGACGGGACAGAACCCTCTTAGACACGAGACGAGACAGACTACTTGTCCCGTCTCGAAAACGAGACGAGACACGAGACGAGACGGGACGTCTCGTGAAATGTCTCGTCTTGTCTCGTGTCTCGAAAATGAAAACGCGCTGGCGGGAATGGCCAAGATTGAAATTGCCAGTGGTCATATAGATTGCAAAAGGAAAATCCCCTTTGTGAGAAAACATGTTGAAAAGCCTTCATAGAAAAGTGTCCTCTGTCTATTGAATGAAACAATCGTGATACATGAGCTTCCAGAAATATCATCCTTAATGTCTTGTCCCCAATTCCCCTTGCTGTAAACTGAGGAATTCTCTCTTTTTTATTATTATTTCTGGCTGGAATGATGACAAACAAAATCAAAGACAGGGAAGATTTTTACAAGGTCAAGAAACCGAACTACCACTACCATCTATTCTAATTTGAGAACTGGGTAAGGTCTACACTTGTCTTTATTCTCTGGTGGCGGTATTCTTTTGCTATATGAACCGAAAACGGCAATTGAAGTATGTCATCTTGCAACTAAAATTTTGTCTTCTCTCTCTCTCTCTTCCTCTCTCTCTCTCTCTCTCTCTCACACACATACACACACACACATAAAACACACTTTTACCATTTTACCAATCGCTCGCTTATTATACAGCAGTCATGTTGTAAAATTCACCTCTTCGTTTGGAAGGCGGGCGGACGACAAAGGAAGCAAAGATATTATCGACGAACCCTTCAAATTGTTTGCTTTCAGCAAATTTATGATACTAATAATAACACTTTAGGTAAAGAAGTTTTACAGGGGGACCTTCGTTTTGTTACGCGGAAATGTTTGATCTGACCAGAGTGCGAAATTGCCCTCTGCTTCCATGTTCAGAGGAGGGGAATACTTCCCTTTCCTAGTGAATAATATTCATTAGGACCTGAATTATCTTCAGAAATTGTTTCTTACAGGCGCATAAAACCTCTCGAACTTGATAAGTGTAAAGAACATTTGGTATAATATTCATGGAACTCCGTTGAAAGCAGAAAATATCATGAGAATGATCAAAATTCGAACATTGAAGAACATAATTAACAGAAATGAAATAGGATACCCAAACCATATTTTTAAACCTGCTATAAAATGTATATCCTATATTTTTACTAATTCCTTACTCCCATGAAAGTATCCTGGGGAGGATATTCTCTCCATTTTTTTCAGACTGAAATCCTTTTATCCCGTACGATTCGCCCCCCCCTGACACAGTACGAAAAAACAAATGTTGTTAAAATCCATACACATGACCCTTCCGGGACTCAACCCGGGGCCTTCAAGCCGATGGTCTATCGCCGCAGACCGCTAGGCTTGGTATGAAGTTGTACATTGTATGATTGAGAATAGATCCCGACAACATAAGGAACTTTAATCCAAAATTGCCACCCAAAAATTTTTTTTTTTTTTTTTTTTTTTTTTTTTTTTTTTTTTTTTTTTTTTTAGACATTAGCTAATCTGGGTGTACTGTCATGAGTTTGTTACACAAACGGGGCAAGCACCACATAGTAGCACACACCCCGCGGTTATGGGAACAGATTTGAACCATAGAGGTGAAGACTGGCCCCAAGCATTCTTTCGTCCGATGTATCGTTCAGCTCCCATTACTATGGCACTTTAAGTAGAGCTTAGTGTGCAGTAACATATAAAATTTCAATCAATTACTTTCCATTACTCAATAAAATTATTTGGTTCCGAGCTTTTTTAAAAAAAAAAATAATAATAATAATAATAATAATTGCAACAAATCTAAATGTGCTAAAATGGAAAGTAGTTTTTGGATTGTTATGGGTTAACACTGTGAAACCTAAAGGCTGGAATATATGAAATCAAAGTGTACACACATATATATACAGACACTATATAGCAAGTGGGCTGATAGTATACGATAGTGTCGGGGATGATGACACCTTTATATCGAACTTTGCTTGTCGTGTAAACATTATTTAACATTAGTGTCTTCATCTTCGACGTACCTATGAGCAATTTACTGTATATTCGTGTATTGAAACTGGTGAAACAAATTTCAATGTTTTAGAATGTAATAAAAAGAAGCCAGGGTCGAGAAGCCTCAGACAACTAACAGCAGAGATATATTATCTTGTAAACTATTTATCCTTGCCTTGTGAGCTTATTTGAATTTATTTTTAAGACCTTTAGGTAACTTTGGCTGAATGTATGATAATGGGAAAGTTAGTGGAATGAAGAAAGTGGTAGGATACTAGACAACTTCGAGAAAACACACACATTCGAAAAATGAAATGAAATGAAATGAAATCTTTGAGTTTTACGTCCCATGGTTATGCCGGTTAGGCTAAAGGAGACAGTGATGATGAGTAATGAATTAAATGGTGGAATGAAGAAAGTGGGAGGAAACGGGAGAACCCCGAGAAAACCCACGCACACGGTGTTTGTCCACCACAAAGTTCATTTGGCGGGGCTGGGATCGAACCCGAGACCCGAAGCACCAGAGATGAACGCTCTACCACTGAGCCACCGAGGTCCCCACACACATTCAATGTTTGTCCACCACAAAGCTCACATGGCACTAACCGAGATCGAACCGACTACCACATACACCAGAGATGAAGGCTTCACGGTGTAGCTACCGTGACATTTCTTGTCTTGTGTGTTCTGGGTAATACTTGTAACTTACAAGGAAAGAGAGGGAGATTATATATCGAAGTGGAAGATGGTTTATATACCAATCGAAAGCACTAATGACGCCTATTACAAAACTGTAATAAAAATTTTCCGAATGCATACACTATGCGAGTTATATGGATATATAGAGTGTCCAGATAAGCCGTTACCACCCCTTGAAATCGCAAACGATAAGACAGATGCCAAAACTGGAAAACATGTATTTGATCATTTTAAAAGTACAACGTATCAAAGCAAAAATTCTTGTCACAAGGCCACCCGCAGTGTACTGGGCGGAGTCCAACTCAAAAATTACCAAAGGTAAGGGGGTCAAGTAGTATATCGTTCGAAACTTCTTGGGAAATGAAAGAAGACGGAACAAGTCTCAATACTCTAAAATTACCTTGTGCAAAATGGCGGCCGGTCAAACTGTCAGCAAAAACGTAATTGTAAAGTCGATAGCCACCCCCAAAAAAATCCTGAAACGGTGAGGCAGATGTCAAAACAGGAAAACATGTGTGTCATCATTTCAAAAGTACAATGATTGGAAGTAAAAATATTTGTCTCAGGGTCCTCCACAATTTCCCAAGGGGGTCATGTTCAAATTGTTCAAATGGCAAGGGAGGTCAAGTAGCACATCGTTTAAAGCTGTTATTAAATGAAAGCAGATAGAACAAGTATGGACGCTCTACGATAATAATGTGCAAACATCTTGCATTTTAGTTGTTCTTTCTGTAACCGGGTTTTAGTTTATTTTCACTTTAATTCTTGTACTCAACGGAAAGAAAGGAAATGCCCCTACTGTGAGATTCTGCTCTTTGAGCCCAATAATATCTAAATAAAGAAAAAAAATAATAAAATAAAAGCAAATTAAGACATAAAGAAAAGAAACAACAACATTTGACCTCTTTAAGTATAGAACTGACTACTTAACATATAATGTACTTCCACAAACATAAATAAGTAGAGGTTGGAGCCATCAGAAGTAAAGACTCTTACCTCTACTTATTTATGTTTATGACTGCACAACAGTGGTACTTATGCTCGATATCTGGTTTATCAATTATAAAACGATTCAAACGAAAGAATTCCTTGCACCAGGAAGAGTAAATACGTACAAATGTCTAAGAATGAATACAAGTGCCGATTGCAAAATGGAAAGTGAACGTGCTCAGAAAATCGAAATGAAGATGTACATTTTGACCGGCCGCCATTTTACACAGGGTAATTTTAGAGGATCGAGACTTGTTCCGTGTTCTTTTATTTCTCAACAGCTTTATTTGACCATATTTGCCATTTGAAAATTTTGAGTAGGACCCCGTCTGGAACCTTGTGGAGGACCCTGGGACAAACATTTTTACTTTCAATCATTGTACTTTTGAAAAGATGACACACATCTTTTTCTTTTCTGACATCTGTCTTACCGTTTCAATTTTTTTCTTTCTTTGGAGGGTGGCCATAGACTCTACAATGACGTTTTTGCTGACAGTTTGACCGGCCGCCATTTTGCACAGGGTAATTTTAGAGAGTTGGGACTTGTTCGTCTTCTTTCATTTCCCAAGAAGTTTCGAACGATATACTACTTGACCCCCTTACCTTTTGTAATTTTTGAGTTGGATCCCGCCTGGGACTCTGCGGGTGGCCCTGGAACAACAATGTTTGCTTTGATACATTGTACTTTTATAATGATCAAGAACGTGTTTTCCAGTTTTGGCATCTGTCTCATCGTTTGCGATTTCAAGGGGTGGAAATGGATTTTCTGGACACCCTGTATATTCATATAACTCGCACAGTATATGCATTCGGAAAATTTTTATTACAGTTTTGTAATAGGAGTAATTAGTGCTTTCGATTGGTATATAAACCATCTTCCACTTCGATATATAATCTCCCTCTCTTCCCTTGTTAGTTGTATCTTGATTAGCATGGTCCAGCCTGCTACATTTTACTTTTGTTCCCATGGTATGCTGCTATATTTTTACGAGACAAGACGAGACAAAACGAGACAAACGAGACGAGACGAGACGGGACAGAACCTCTCGAGACGAGACACGAGACGGGACGAGCACATTTTTTCGAGACGAGACACGAGACGAGACATGCTTTGCACGAGACGAGACGAGACAGCCTGAAGTCTCGTCTCGTCTCGTCTCGTGGCAACACTAATCATCACCGTCTCCTTTAGCCTAACCGGCATAACCGTGGGACGTAAAACTCAAAGATTTCATTTCATTTTTTTTTTATTTTAACAGTTTAGAAAAGCTAAACACTTATATGTAAGTTCCTACTTGTACTCTTGAAGGAATTTTCTTTTATTAAACCGTGTTCGATTTGCGAGCAAAAGAGGCAAAGGAAGGAATACATTTTGGAAAGAAAATACGTTTTTGTCCTCTTTTGCGATGCTGGGCGCTCGAAAATGACAGATCGTATGAGAACAGAAGTTGTTAGCAAGAGCTACTATAAATCTTGACGGTTATAATGGGATCATGTGACGCAGAATGGTACTGTAGAAAAAAAAGAATGTAATATTTTTTCCTTCTTTTTTTTCAACCTGGTTCTTACCCGCATTCATCGGAAGAATGATTCTGTGCCTTTACAATATATCTTCCGACAAGACATGTACCCGTTGTCTATGAATTGTGAAGCAGAAAAGAAGAAAGAAAGAAAGAAACTAATTGCAATGAACTATTTCCACAACTCGACGCTTTTGAGAACTGCATTTTGTTGCACGAAAAATTTAAGCAACGCTATATTGGATAAACTGTCGAGCAGCTTTCCTTCGCTGAAGTATGATCCAAATTAGATCAGCAAAGCCTAACAAATACGTAACTAGATATCTCGGCAACGTTTTTTTTTTTTTTTTTTTTTTTTTTTTTTTTTTTTTTTTTTAAATATTATCACAAAATACGAGAACCACCAGATGAATCGAGCAAGTTACACAATATGAATATCACAGTAGCTACAAAGCCACTGAGTATCGCACTGATAACGAAACTGAGGCATTCAAAAGGTGAACGAATGCGAAACATTAGCTGAGAATAGTCCTAATTCGAAAGCCTAGAGGAAGAAATCTTTCGATAAGAACATAAAGATAGAAGTATGATCCAAGATATCAATCCAGGTTGGATTGGCTCAGAACAGTATATATAAACCGGTTTTGTGAGCAGTAAAATGGAAATGTTTCATTTCTGCGGTAACGGATATTCATTTTCATTAGCCCATTGATTTAACTAATTAGTTTATATCATACCATATTAATTTATATACCGGTACTGTTTATTTGTAACTAGTCGATGCATGACATAGAACCGTGGGTTTACGATCGGAGAAAGAACGAAGAGAGCGGGTCGATCAAAGAAATGGAAGGGACGAGGTGCGGGAATGAAATAAACAAATGTTGCCAATGTACGAGTAGTCATAGATCATTACTAGTATACCCGAAAAAAACATATTAACTGCGCCATCGAAGTTCTTGTTTGCTGTCAACACTGTTTCTTCCTTCCCCTCTCTGTATGGTTTATTCAAAGAGGGGAGTAGCAAACCGTGACGTCATAGACAATTCAGGATTAGAATTAGGAATTAGATTTCTGGGCTTTCGGCATCCATAGCTATGTTAGCCCGTCTCAAGTGAGGGAGAGGACGTCCCTCAGCGATACACTATCTGAGGAAAGAGAAAGAGACAGGATTAGGGAAGAAAGGGAGTGGCCTGGAACCTATATGTTAGGTACTACCCCGGCATTTACCTGGTGTAAGTGAGGAAAATTCAGGAAAATCTCACTCAGGGTGGCTGACCTGAAAAAGCTTTCACACTTTTTGACGGTGTGTCCCCAGCGGGAATCGAACCCGGAACCTAATAGAGAATTCAATTGAAAAAGGCCGGTATAAGAAATCACCTTCTAAAGTTTTGATGTTTTACTTATCAAATTTGTGCACTTGACGTATCGACATTTAAAATTTTGTCGGTAACTGATTTCAATGTTCTCGATAGTTTATCTCGAGATTAATTTTTAGTATTTAATCTTGAATATCCCACAGGCTTACCTCATGCTACGACACTTTACGTGTCAAGATGATGTATGTTACCGAAAGGTAAACAATATTTTGAAAATACCTATGGAAATAGGAACCAGAGGTGGTGAACGTCATAAATATTGATTTTTTTTTCAGTCAAATTACTGGAAAATACGATATGATTATACCCTTGTTGTATTACACGAGCATAATAAAAGAAATAGGTTGATGATAAAAATAACAATAATAGTAAAAGAACAACAGGATTGTTTACTGTTTAATATTAGGGCATTTTTCATGTAATGTTGCACCGTAGTTTGACAACTGTAAGAGGGCAAAAATCTTACACCGAATTGGAGTTGAAAATTCTTACACAAATGCTGCTGTTGAAATAAAATCTTATATTGACAGTTAAGTAAAGAAAAAATCTTATTCTGAGATTGAAGATAAGAAAAAAGTCATGTATTAAAGTTAACATTGAATACAAATTTTAAATTGTGGTTGAAGCTGAGGAAATAACCCTATACTGATTGAGTTTGAATTTGAGAAAAAAAAAAATGCTTGTGCATTTGATTTATAAAAACCCTTATACTGGAGTTAAAATTCAGGGAAAACCTTACAATGAGATTCAACTGAAAGAAAATCTTACACTAAAGTTCACATCGAGGACAAATCTTAAAATAGTATTCAAGTTGAAGGAGTTCGGAGTTAAGCAATATCTTATACTGAGGTTGAAGTTCAGAAAATACGTTACATTGAGGTTCAAGTTGAACTGAAATTATGCTTGAAATTGATGTATGAACTGAGATTAGGGGAGTCAGGAAGTGATACAAGGTTGAATGATAAGAAGTTACGTAAGTTTGAGGTTTACGTGGGTTTAGGAGCGAGAAATCTTGAAATTAAGTGACCCTAAAAGTACTGTCAAGTTTGGAGACTATTACCCATCTGTACAGGGTGTTTCAGACGACAACGTTTGGGAGGTGATTCCTGACACCAAGATAAGACAAAAAAGTATAGTCCAACCTGGGTGCACAAATAATTTGTTTCGGACTTATAAGCTGCTGAAAACGCGAAAAAATGAAATGTAGAGATCCATGGCTCCAAAATTATGGGACCTACCATAGTCGGACCAAGACTTCACTCAGGAACTAGTATGTGCCTTATCCAAATTTCAGAATTCTGCTGTACTTCCGCAATAATTTTTATAAAGGTAGAGGGAATGACAGTAGCCAAATTCCCTCTATAAAAATTGTTGCCTGAGTGCTTTCGGATTCTGAAACATGGATTTTTGGATAGCGCACATATTAGTTCCTAAATGAAGTCTTTACCTGACTACTTTAGGTGTCATAGTTTTGTAGTTGTGGACCTTTAAACTTTATTTTTTTCATGTTTTCGGCAGCCTATAACTCCGAAAGGAATCATTTGTACATCCAGGTTGGTCTTTACTTTTTGTCTTATCTTGGTGTCAGCAATCACCTCCCAAATGTTGTCGGTGTTGTTTTGAAACACCCTGTATAATAATAATATGAGTGGAAACTTTCAGAAACTGACATATTACGTCATTCCAAAACAAGTTGACTCTCCGTCATTCTTTTATTCTTTCTATCATAATCTGTGTAATTGTGTATGTGAGTTAGTAATTATGGAAAGGCAAATGAAACGTGTGTTGTCTCCCCACTCCATTGACTTTCAATAATGCAGGTCGCAGTCGAGTGGATGAGAAAAAGAAAGACTTCGTCCAATTACCAAACAAAACGTGAAGAAGAAGAATTTGAAAACAGAATGGCTGTGGAACGGAAGTACAGAGTGGCACGTGCTCAGCTTACTCCCCATTGAGAAAAATGAAGGAAAAAAATGCAGAATTGACAGTTTCGCTTCATTTCAATCAATTGAAAATTTCACCCTGTTACTTTTACAGAAATAATAATAATAATAGAGAACAAATATAGAAACCCAATCAAAATATGTCTTTGTACGAAACTAATATAGGCTTATAATATGGTGTATAATTTAGTACAGAATGAAAGTAAATTTGGAACAAGAAGCAAACAGTTATGCAATTTCTAATCACTAGGACAATTTCTGATAAAGACTGGAAAGGAACCATTCGTTATGGAAATAGTTACGTGGCTGCTGATTTTATAATTCAAAACAGAGAATTTTACGTGTATTGTGTAGCAAGGCCGTAGCACCCAGAATATTTTTTCAATGATAATTTTAAAATAACATGAGATATTCACATTCATTTTTGCATAGCACGGTAGCTCAGTGGTAGGGTCCTTACCTCTGGAACGTGGGGTCCCTGGTTCGATCCCCGGACAAGTAAGTTTGTGGTGAACAACATCGTGCCCGTAGGTTTTCTCGGGGTACTCCGGTTTCCTCCCACATTCACATTCCACATTTCTTCCATAATCATGCACTTGCCTTAATCATCCTCTCTCTAGCCTAACGGGCATATATCATGGGACAAACTGAAAACTTTCATTTTATTTTTTGCAAACTCGTTACGCAAGTAAACGAATGATTGTACGTACTTTTATTCAAATAATGAAGATATTAAAATAATTTTAACGTACGTAAATTGTCACAAACATAATGGTTAGTCTCAACTTGTATGTACTATTTCAAACGCACACACGAGAATGTTGCTTTAGGAGAAAGTGAGTCATTGTTAAGAGCATATATGTTACTTTAGCAGAAAGTGCATCATTGTTAAGAGCATATCTGTTAGTTTACAAGAAAGTGTGTCATTGTTAAGAGCACATTTGTTACTTTAGGAGAACGTGCGTCATTGTTAAGAGCACATCTGTTACTTTAGAAGAAAGTGAGTCATTGTTAAGAGCACATCTGTTACTTAAGAAGAAAGTGCGTCATTGTTAAGAGCATATCTGTTACTTTAGGAGAAAGTGCGTCATTGTTAACAGGATATCTGTTACTTTAGGAGAAAGTGCGTCACTGTTAAAAGCATATCTGTTACTTCAGGAGAAAGTGCGTCACTGTTAAAAGCATATCTATTATTTTAAAAGAAAGTGCGTCATTGTTAGGGGTACATGTGTCACCGTTAGAAGAAGACTGTAGATACAATCTACTACAGGGTGGCCCACAAGTAGGCATACACCCCCTGCATTGATCAAGTATAACATTCTAGCTTATGGGTTTATTTCCTTCGGCTGTTTCGAGCTTAAGATATAAGTAAAAAAGCTTTAAGAACAAAAGATAAAGAAACCAAATCTACCTGACGAATAACAATAAGAAATGAGATAAAAACCAATGAGTTGATCAGTACGAGACTGTATACCTACTTTTGGGCCACCCTGTATTTTTACACATACAATAAATAAATAAATTATTTAAACAATTAGTTCCAGCAGAGTAAAAAAAAAAAAAAATATCGATTACTGTTTGTGAAGAACGACACGTTTCAGTGCCATGAAAATTCGGTTTTCTCTGTTTTCCTCGCATACTACGCATAAGAATTAACCCTCAATAATGTCATTATGGTGAACTCGATGTGATCTACTGACAGGCACCTAGATATGTGTCTTATTTTTGGGACAATGCTATAGTTAAAAGAAAATTAAAGAGTTTATCATAATTTTGGTTAATAAACTATCATTAACTATATTGTGAGATTATCATCTGAAAAATTACGCATCAGGATTTACACTTACCAATATCATTTGTTCAGCTGAATGAGATCTACTGATTGGTGTACCATGTCCCGTTTTTGGACATTTTTAGTTAAGCGCTGCTAATAGATTTTTTTTCATTTAACGTCTCACGATTACCGGTATGCATCGAAGCTAAGGGAAACAGTGATAATGAGATAAATTATAATGGAAGAATGAAGGAAGTGGGAGGGAACAAAAGTGCCCCGGGAAAACCTATAAATATACTGTTTGTTCACTACAAAGTCTACTTGGTGGGAGCTGGGGTCGAAACAGGAACCTGCGTAACAGAGATGACCACCATCGCCCCTAACGTTATTGAACTCTCTGAAGTTTTTCAGCTTAACATTCAACAATTATGACTTTTAGGCTGAGAGAGAAACGATGATTTAAAGTGAATGATGACGGAACAATTGGTGGAATGAGAAAATAGGAGGAAACGGGAGTATTCCGATAAAAAAAAAACTCACGGACCGATGTTGCCCACCACAAACCTACTTGGCCAAGTACCGAACCTGGGGCCCCACGCACCAGAGGTAAATGCTCTACCACTGAGCCACCGTGGCTTCCAATTTTATTAAAGAACTTGTGTAAGGACAAATATTTATTTTCCTTATCTTGATTATTTTTTGTAAGAATACGTCATCTAGGATGGTCAGCCAGTGGGCTCGAAAAAGAAATGTCCCCATTACGAAAGCGAACTACTAGCCTGTATCTATGTGGTCATACTATAACCTGACTTTACCGTGGAATGTGTCAAGGTGGTTAATCTTGGGATGCAAATTGAAGCTACGAGCATGACTAGGGAAATAAGTAAATAACACTAAGAAAACTAAAATATGGTGAAGTAGAGATTATAAAAACTGCATGTTGAGTTTATTATATTATGTACTAACTGAAATACCCGTTCTTCGCACGAGGAGAATGAGGTTTATGCAATATATCATATTTGAAGGTAAAGAAATTAGTGATGTAAATAAATCAGGAAGACCAACGCCTTTTGCGTTTCCCTTGTCAATATTAGTGAAATATATAACAAACTAATAGCAACGCCTTTGGCGTTGTCCCTCCCAACATAAGTGAAAAAATAAATACTGAAAAGCAACAGCGACGCCACTGTCAGTTCCCAGACCATACCAACCTTTCTGTCCCTTCTTGCTTAAATTTATGCTCAAATATAATCTGAACTGTCACCAATCAGTTTAGCATTCCCGAAAACTATCAATTCGACACTAATATCTTTTTTAACATGTTATTTTTCACGCTTCCATGACGATGGGGGCTAAAGTTGGATTTGAATGGCATCTGAAGTATTACTATTCATCTCAGCAACCCCGAAAACTATGAATTTGACACTAATATCCGGTGTGCCATGTATCTACCATCTCCTTTTATGCAAACATTTTGACCCCTGTATTCTCCCCCCCCCCCCAGTGCCGAAATTAGAAGAAAGAGCTTTGTAGACAATTACATCTGGTGATTTTTTTAATTTAAATTGAATTGAGTTTATCGTCCCTTTCAACAGCGAGGCTATCTAAAATGTGGACCTATAGCTCAACCGAACCACATGAGCTCCCACCGGGAATTGATCCCAGGTCTCCCACGCCAAAGGTGCGTACGTTAAACGCTTAGTCAGGAGGGAGCTCAAGATTTGGTGAAGATCTATCTGTCTGCAGAATTTGATGAATCTAGGTCACTCTTTTCTATGTGAAAAGCTGATAACAGACATATTATATATATATATATATATATATATATATATATATAATCATTATTATTAAGATTTATTTGTAATTATTTCTGCTTTTCATTGCTAATTCTTTGTATTTTTTTTTTAAACTCCAATACATCACAGTACAAGGGCTAAATTTGAATGAAAAATGCGCACTATGAAGTACCACAGTTGATGGAATAGTCGAAATTTTCAGTTGGTTGCAGTTTAGCGTTTCTTTTCAACATTCTTATGAGACGAGGACCCATAGTTTAAAGTGGAAACAAAACCGTCGTAATGCTTTCACATTTTAAGGTTCTTCCACTGAGAATGAAACACGGAATCCCGAGCACCAAAGGCGTGCGCACTAACCACTAGATCATAGGTGAGGACCAACAGGTACAAGGATTGCTTGACGTACGATGACAAGATGACAAAACACAATATCGAATATGATCGTTATATTCTCAGTCTAGTTGGAAGTATGTAGTATGAGGAGAGTTATATAAAAGTGTATTATAGTTAATACTTATCTCATTATCAATTTTGGCGGCCCTAGAGATTTACAAGAGGTTGAAGGATTTTTCACAGAGCTCCCACCTGGCTTACTGAAACCACAGATTAAAGCCATTGGAGCCCCCTTTAATTGCTCTGGATTTTTTTTTTTTTTTTTTTTGCCAGCTATACAGAAAAATCCGTTCTCCGGACGGCGATATTCTACAAATGTACGGAATCCTCTTGCTTACTACAGAAATCAGTACGGAGCATACATTATCCGTATGCTACATAGGCACTACCCTTAGATGTTACATCATGCCGTTGCAAGATGTCTGATATCTAACAGTCTTCCTTATATTACATGAATACATACATATATATATATATATATATATATATATATATATATATATATGTATGTATGTATGTATGTTACCTTCGTCAGCTATATGTTATATGCGTCCATTTGTATGTGAGATCCTGACCGCCTATATTGCTTCATACAGAAAGTATTATAAAACATGCGTTTTCAGTTATACGTTTCTAAGTCCAAAAACTACAGGATTTACAAATGTAACATGCGATTTTACGTAGGCCACATACATTTTTTCTCAGTGTAGATTTAAAAATTACAATTTCTGGCCAATGTGCTATATGTCCAATATAGGGCGGAATTAATGGTTTTCGGTAGTAAATTGTACTACCATAACTTATATGGAACGCCGTTTCTTGCTATCCAAGTATCCATGCAGAAAACAGGCAAGTCAGAGGCTAAAATGCATTTTAAGATAGAACTTGAAAAATATTTAAGATGATTCTTTTTTTAATAACTTTATTTAAAAATCAAATTAATATCCTTTAAAAATTCTGTTGAACAAACTTCTGAGAGGCAAAATGGATAAATTAAAAGAATTATAAATTAATTCTTAATTTTCAGTGCATCAAGGCAGATCTCTAAAAGTATAAGATGCTTTAATAGTGACTGTGTATATTTACAGTGAATTCTTCAAAGTGGTCAAGAACACAAGAAAACACTGCAAAGTAATAAGAAAATTATACATATTTAAGTGGGAGATTTTTGACAGTATCACTGTTGAAAAATTTGCATAGTAAATACCAAATGAAACGGCAATCATAACAACAAATTAAGTAGAATCTACGCTAAAACTTCTACAAAATATAACAAAGATATTCTATATTTTTTTTTAAGAAAAAGAAGAAAAAGCAAAGAGAAAGAAAGAAAGTAAAACATGTTTCTTCAAATCTCGTTGATCAGAACATTTATTTATATACACTGAAGTCATTTTAATAGCGTTGAAGCCTGAATGAACAGTTGCTTCTACGTAACGTTAACATGTCCATCTTCGTTATAATAACAGTTTTTCTTAATATCCTGTTATCCACGACCATTAACAGCCACTTTAGGGTTTGAACCCGTGACCCTCTTTTGGTTGTGGGTGTAAAAATCGTGACAAAGATCGCAAAGTTTCTTTTCTTTTGTTTTTCCTTTGCCAAAACGAAAAAGAAAGAAAGACCATTCACACACACACACACACAAAAAAAAAACCTTTATACTGTGTTTTCATTAAAAATAAAAATAAAGTATATTTATTTCTCTCTTTCTCTTGTCCTGCTGTGCCACTGGCCTTTCATAAACCATTAATTTTTTGACGCGAGTACGAGCTTAAATGGTAATAAAATTAATACGTTCACAATACCGTATCATTTACATTATCTCTCTCCTTAAGCTTCCTAAACTATGTAATTTAAAACAGAATTATTCGGCGTAAACTAAAACCTGCTTCGAGTATTGAAGTTAAAAGCTGAAACCTGCGCATTAAAATAATTAATGTTCTGCCCTATTTTCCCACTGCAATATATGTATATATATACACACATGTGCAACTGCGCTTTTTAACTTTGTTCAAATCACCATATAATTCTCATTTTAAAAAAATAATATTTTAGTCTCTTCCTAACCTATACAAGAGTGTACGGGATTTTGCCTCTTAGTTGCGTAACACGAAAATAGGCTGATCTTACGATAACCAAGGATATGCAAACGTGAAACTCAAAGTTGCGGATATAATGAGCAATTCGCTTTAAAAATAATATATATATTCTTTGATACATGCACAAAACGGGGTTTGAATTTCTAGGTATCAACTTATTTCACGGCTGCTTCAAGCAGCCTCAAAGTTACAGCCACAGAAGCAAATGGTTGATAATGGACCCGTGCTAGTCTACTCAATCAGAATTTCTGTCACTTTGGTATCTACGACTTGCCTTGGATTTGTATCAAGAATTCGAACCAAATTGAAATTAGAGCATTTTTTTTTTACTCCTCCAATTAAACATTTGGAATTTTGATATTTCAGGATTTCCATTAGTTACTAGCTTATCCATCTTAGCCCTTCAAAACAACGAGTTTTCCTCTGTAAAGTAGAGATATGTTTATTCTTTCTTTTTAGACTAAAGATCTACAATATTGATCTATAATCAACAGTATTTAATTTGAGGACAGTACTCGTATAGCCTCAGAGATGTATTTTAAATTGATTTCCCAGCGCGAATATTCTCCTTACAATTATATACATCACGTCTGTGTAGCAGTTATAGTAGTAGCATTGTAAACGTTTCGCTGAATGATAACTTAATTTGTTATTCTTTTAATTCCTGCGTTTGCTTTCCTTCCCTTCGGATTTGCTGGGAAACGATCTGACGAACTTTTAGTCTTGTTATTTATTGTTTGTTTAAACTATTAAAACAATATCATAAATACGTATTAAAATAATATCTGATCCTTTATTTTGGTGAATCGTATAATTCTCTTTGATATCTTAGTTTATAATATATACGACGTTGATCAAATTTTGTGCACCACAAACAAGATACTCAAATTTACTGGGCTAATGGTTTTAAGGGGTTCCTGAGGTTTTTTTTAAATAGAAATGTCCGAAAATTCCTAAAATTTATTTAGAACTTTCCAAAATTTACTCAAAAAGGTAGTAAAGTTTATTCAGAAAGTTCTTAAAAAATATGTTAGTACATTAATAAGTTACATTTATATTTTCAAAAGATATGTTAAATAAATGTTTTTTTGTCGCAACTAAATTCTAAAACATGTTTGTTTCTTAGGCTTGTAGATTTGAATCACGGTAGAAACAAGTTTCGAATTCCCGAATATTTCTGCTAGAAATGTCCAAACTCGTGAGTTCAATAAAGGAGCGCGAATTCGTGTAACCACGAGTTACGTGTATACGAGGGTAAGTCAAAAATTATTCACGATGTAACTATAAGTTTTCATACATTGTTCATACTGACCTGTGTGGCCATGAAATTTTGATCCTAATTCCTCCATTTTGCCTTCCTCTTGTCTCAGACAAATCATGACAACTCCTTTAGAAATTTGCACGAAAGAGGAACAACGAATAGTGATCAGGTGCTGCAACCCATCAAAGACTTTTTGGCAAAATACGGGAACAATGTCTTGCCACCACGGAGTGTCTACGAATGGATGAAACTGTCTAAAATGGTCACACAAGTGTTACGCACGAGGAAGAAGCCGGTCGACCCATCTATGGCCACAAATGAAGACAACATTGAGCGTGCACGTGAGATGGTTCTGTTAGACAGACCAGTGACTATTGATGAAGTGGCACATCGTCTGGAAATAAGTCATGGTTCATGATAACACCTTCCGACCACAAAAACCAGATCACTGCTCGTTGTTCCTCTTTGGTGCAAACTTCTAATGCAGCGACCATGATCTATCTGCAACAAAAGGAAGGCAAATGGAGGAATTAGAATTAAACTTTCATAGCATGACCACGAAAGCATGACAATATAAACGAGGGCAGATGAATAATGTAAGAAAAGTTATAGTTACATTGTGGATAATTTTTGACTTACCCTCGTATAAGCGGATTACAAGCCAGAGTTCGAGTTTGACGTGAGCCACCGTGAGCGCAAGCACGAGCGAGTACGAGCCTCACTGTGAATAGCGAGTCGTTTAAGATATGCTGAGTGAAATTCTTGTTGTTGAAATTAGTGAGCATGAGCCAAATTGAGAATTGTGAGCCCCGAGTAAACCCTGACTTAAGCTCCGGGGATTTGCATCCTACCAATGAAAAAACCATGATCCCTTTTCTTCTTGCCCCTTCTCCACCACCACAAAATTTTATTTCAAGCCTTTTCAGTATAATACGAGTACGTAAAAGTATCTACAAGCATAACAACGATAAACACATCAACCATTTTATCAAGGTCAGATTTAGTAGTCAACTTAGAAATAAAGAAAGAATGGGGCTCCTTTCTCATAATGTCTTTTTTAAGGAGTCAGGCAGACAGACGCCTGTTTCTTTCTTTCTCTTTCTGCCATCTTGTTATGAGGAGGATTCCATTCCTCAAAATGAAAGGATGTTGCTTACTGACGCATTGTTTGGCCGAGTTGGACTATTTCCAATCAAGCACGTTCGAAGAAACTGCTCCAGCAGCATTCACCTACTGTTACCAAAGACTTAACATTGATATTCAACTATCTACATTCTACTCCAGCCTTTATCTGTCAACTTTCACACGTGTAGGTAGACAGCTCATGAATATAGCAATTATAATAACGAAAAACTTCACGCACGTTCACCCTACTTATTGTAAAAAGGAACAAATAAACCAGAATCTGTAACTGAAACTGCGGGAAATGTTACTCTATGCAATACATAACACATTTATATTGAGAGATATGACTAATTCATGATCTTACATACAATAGGCACAATGTTGCCAACTTTTCGGGCTTGACTTTTCTCTAAATTTAGTAGATTTAAGAGAATGCTATCAACCGAAGCGAGCAAATTCTTGGGTGGTTGATTGGTGGTAAACTTTATATCGAAAATGGCCTAACGAATTTAATGGAAACTCTGCGAATTTACCAATTTTTTTTTTCAGCTCGAAAAATCAACTTAATTTGGGCAAACTCATTTACCGAGGCTAACAATTTTCACAAAAAGAGTAAATCTCAATTCTCGAGTGCGATAAAGCGATTTAACTACATCTTGATTTTGGAAAGACTTATTCAGAGGGTTAACGCTTTTCTTTAAGATGGTGTATGATTCTAATGTTATCTAGTTTGGGCAAGAAATTTTACTAAACCTATACTTTCTTTTAGAAAACTCAAAGAAAGATAGAACTAGCAATTTTCATCAAAGGGTGAATTTGCTTCATTCTGATTAATATTAAAACCTTGAGTACTAGACTTACCATTTCTGGTTTCAAAAAGTGGGTTGAGCGCAAAAATCGAGCCTATTCTTAGGACGCTGTACCAATATTTTATAAAAATACATAACAAAATTTCCCTCAGAACCATCTTCGCTCGTGCTCAGTGTGTGGCACCAGTACTTTCATACTCTACAAGCCGGCTTCTTCTTAAGGTGATGTGTAGTCAGCACATCACCCCCCCCCCCTTCCCACGTTAATGCTGTGTCATTTTAGACCGGAGTTCGCTACTTCTTTTAAGCAGACGCCGCAATATCATCATCATCTTGTGAGTACGGAACGGACACTCACTTTTCTCTGACCTGTCATGGCACTGCTTGACTTCGCTAATCTCACCAGAAGTATTATTCCAGTGCAGCTACAACGGAGACATATTGGCAATAACTGATATATCAAATCGAAATGGCTAGCTGAAAACATTAGTTCATGAAAGATTCTCGGAAGTATGACAAATTACCTGCCAAAGATGGCAGAATACGTACAGTGACAATTATTCGGTATTTTATAAAAAGCAAACGCGAGTCTGTATGTTATCATATCTCATCAAGAAATAACTACTGAACCATTTAAGATTATATTTGGGCATGATTATCAACCTTAGATCTACCAAGGATTGTGTGATATTACATTCACAATTTTTGGCATGTGGTGAAAAGTGGGTATAGGAAGAAAGTGGTGAAATGTAAAAATAATTGAGAAGACCGATATTAGTATCAATGGCGGATCTAGCTCAGGGCCGGGAGGCCTAGCCCCCCACCCCCACCCAGTTTCTTGAGTGACACAAATAATTTAAGCTAATATTTATATACTTTTGTAAGTTTCTAGTAAACTGATGATATACCTACCATAGTCTGAAATCAGTCCCCCCCCCCAAGTTTTCACCTTCTAAATCCACCTCTGATTAGTGTTCAATCAATTGTTTACTGGATCGTTGAGACGAATAGTGACATTCTCGATGTCGTTTGAGTGCAAGTTAAGCCCCCACTGATATGGGCGTGAGAAAGGTGAAAGCGCGAAAGAGTGATACTGCGGATTTTTGTTATTATAAAATGCGTAAAATGCGTTGAAAGACGGTAGAGGTACCAATATTTTCCATCGTTTGAAGAAGAGGTATTTTACCTAGTTTAAAATACTCTGTGGAAGAACTAACAGAAAATTAAACGGCATATTATACTATATAAACAACATATTGTAGTAAAAAATTGCTCACATTGGCAACCTGAGAACCCAGAATAAAGACCGAGAAAGATAGAAGTTTATTGACAAAAAGAAGTCGTCATGCAGGTTATAATAGGAAGGCAAAAATAAAGGCAAAGGTAGCCGCCCACACTGTTCTCTCTCTCTCTCTCATCTCCCATAGTCGTCGTGAGATTTATGAATAAAAGATCTTCTTCTCGTTCCCTCCCCTCCCAATTCCTTTAGCCTTATAAACCTGTTTCTCCAATGTTGCAGCAATGGTATGTACTAACTTATGTGTAAGTACCTGACCTACAACTTCCACCACGAAGGTACCGTTACCTTTATAAAATAAAAAGTTGGTTGATGCAGGTGCTTTTTGATACGGGATGGATTGGAATCCCCTATATAACCCCTCTCCTTTACCTTCCCCCCTTCCCTTAGTCCCGATCCTGAGCTTATTATAACTGGTTAGGTTAATGGTTTGATAGTAAAGCGTGTTCACGTTTCTTTCAAACAAACGTCCGATGTAACACGGCATTTTTTTTCCTTCTTTTACAAGAACGAACGTTTAAATGCCTTTCCTTTTCTGCATTTGTCAAGGCATATCAAAAATTTTAAATGTTTTCGTGCTTAGCTTATTAATTCCATTCATGGTGTAAGAAAAAATAAAGAAAAAATGCTACATTCTTCATTTGATAAGGCTACACTTTCTGTGTATAAATCACATCTGGTTGAAAAACGAAAAGTTAATATGTTTCCTAAATAATAATAATAATAATAATAATAATAATAATAATAATAATAATAATAATAATACATAGGGGCACGATGACTCAGTGATAGAGAGCTTACCTCTAGTGTGTGGGGTTCCTGGTTCTCTCCCCTGTCCAAAGTTTGTGGAGGGCAATATCGTGTTCGCCCATCGGTTATTTCGGGATACTTGTTTCCTCCCACTTTATCATTCCACCTATTCCTCTATTATCTTTCACTTGCCTTAATCCTCGGCTTCCTTAGCCTAAAGAGCATAATCGTGGGAACTTAAACTAAAAATAATAGATGCCCAGACAGACAAAATCATAAATTACATCACAGAATCTAAATACTAAGCTTACTAGCACATAGAATGATATTCTACTCGATAGCAAACGTAAACCATCATTTAATTTTAACAAAATTCCAGATACGAGGCCACTACTGGAAACAAACAGCAACACTAGGAAATGAAATGGAAGGAAGTCTGCCAGGTACCATGCCAGCGTTCGCTTGATAACAGAAAACACGCTTGGAAAAACCCTAAGATGGTCGACTGTCGGACTCGAACCCGAAGCTATATTGCCATTATTACGATGTATAGTACTAATCTTTCAATGGTCAAGTGAAAAGTCACACCACTCGTCTCTGTTGGATATATATATATATATATAATGCATGTATGTAAATTTGAATTAGTGCAGTAACGGCATAATTCATAGCTGAAACAAACGGCAAACATCTCCGTCTGTACGACAGGCTGATAGATGTCGGAACCTGCAATATCACTTCTAGTATAACGAAATCCTTGAGTAATTGCCTGAATATTGTATGGAGTTAGAGAATAAATGATGGGCACACCCAAGGGCGCCCATGTTGTGGTTTCCAGAGGGGGGAAGTATAAGCGAGATTTTAAATATAGTTTCAAATTTTGCTGTAACTATTCTAAAAATTCTATTGGGTTTTCGATCTTCCGAAGTACAAGTTCCTCTAGGGGGGAACGAGTGCCCCACCTTGCCCCCTCTGATGGGCGCCCTTGGGTACACCACTGTTAATAAAAAGTTAAAGGTAAACAACTAGAACTTTTCATTAAGCACGATTGCAACCTACAGCGTACAGCAGGCTAAAGTCTTAGGCGGAACAACTAGTAAAACTAAATCTAGATATGGTTAACGCGAGAGAAAAAATATCCGTGTCCTTACTATGTCCTCGGAGGAAATTGTTCTCTTCATCACTAGTAATTAGTCGTAAGTCATTCTATATTCCCACTTACTTATCATTGGCCAAACCATGATTACACGTTGCACTGTTCATTCGATCAGAAACATGTTCTATATCTTTACCACAAGAAATACGTTTTGTTTGTGATGTTTACAAAAAAAGTATAAAGATCTCTCTTTCCAGTAATAGTCTTTCGAGTTGCGATTAGAATTTCTCAGTGTCGGATATAATGACAGCTAACTTTCTGTAATTACTTTGGGTAATCAAGCAGATTTTACCCTTAGCTTCATTTTCACCTAGAACCCTCTATTTTTTTTTTTTTCTATTTAATTCAGTTTTCTGAGCTTGATAGGTTAATATTTGCTTGGCATTACATTATGTGTGCATCTGCGATGTTCAAATAGCGTCAAAGGACTACGTCTGATTATTTCTTGCAAGATTATGTGACGGGATCCTTTATCTGTAAATATAATATTGCCAGTGTGTACTCCATCATATGGTACAGTTGTAGAGAGGAGACTCTGGCTTCCAGTGGATGCACCAATAGCATTATCGCGCAGTCGTGGTCTTGGGTTTGACTCCCAGTTGCGGTGCTATTCTCGGGTACAAAGACGAATAGTGGTTCGGATATTACTTTAAGTAACAGTGGGTACCGCTACACAGTGTGGGTGGTATGAGACTCCAATCAACCACCAGCACCTGGGTTTTAATGTATTATCGGTGTTAGTGATCACGGGTTCGATTCCCGGTGGAAATAGTCGAAAAATTGTGAAAGCTCTTTCAGGCCAGTCATCCTGACAGGCCCGTATCCAGGGGGGTCTAGGGGGGCCGGGACCCTCTAAATTTTTGCTGGCCCCCTAAAATTTTCACGGTAGGCTTGAAAATTAACTATAATATGGTGACGAACTATAATATGGTTTGATCGGGCGCCCCCTAACTTCAGCCCGCCCCCCTACATTTTTGGGCTGGCTACCGACCTGCATCCTGATTCAGGCTTCCCTGGGTTTTCCCTCATTCACACCAGGCAAATGCCGGGATGGTACCTTATATACAAGTCCCAGGCCGCTTTCTTTCTTCCCTTTCTTCGGATAGCATGATCGCCGAGGGACGCCATCCCTTATATATGACGGGCGAACATGGCCATAGATGCCGAAAGCCAAATCCTAATCCTTAACATATTCTCCCTCATCCCCGGTATTTTGGAAAAAATAAATACCAAAGTGTATAGTTAACTACTAACATCATCTCACATTAGTGCAAGCATTATTTGAATAGATCAGTAACCGGAATCTCAACTGAGCAATATTTTGAAGACATCGAACTCACTCGACCAAAAAGATTACGAACGCTCTCATTTTCAAGAAGTAACCTCTCACGTACCTATTTATATTGCTGAACAATAAATGCAGAGCAACGTTAGAGCGTGATTCAATGTTATGTTAATATATAGAGAGAAGAATAGAAGTAACAGCGCGTTTAAAAACATATTATTGAACTATCACGTACGTCAAAGCATGATGTATTACACAAGGGCAACCAAGAGCAGCAATTTCTGGATAATGAAACACCGCGATTGCTACTTTTCTTTCTCTTTTCAATAACATACTTATTCAATATTGCATTTGTTCGTTCACGACAGTAATTTGTATCCTTACTGCAGTACGTGAAGTTAGTTCTTCTCAGAGAGAAATCATCACTGCACATACGCGCACAGTTTTTTCCATTCAAAGCTAAACGATATTCAATCTTTTAAGGCAAATCATACACCATCAAATATAAAGGAATGCAACACAATAACCGTTTAAAAAGTAAAAAGATAAAGAGGTATTCAAACACACGTTTTAACCTTGTTTTCTGGCTTTGAATACCATGACCCTTAATCTCACCTAAACACAATTCCGTATTACTGAACAAATGGACAACTTGGCATTGCTCTTGATTTTGCCTTGGGAGATAAGAAAGGTATAGTGAATATACCAAGGATACAAAGAAACAGGAATGCAGCAGAACTACTGGGACAACACCAATAATAATATAATGAATTCGACAAGATACTTCTTGCGGGCATTGTAGCTTAGTCAACTAAAGATAACTTGTCCAGTCCAGTTAACGTACTTTCCGTGGCTCTTGGAACGCGCAACAACAGTGCAAGATATTAGTTCCTAAACCTTAGTAACTATCTAGTTTGTATAGCTTAGCTGACGAATCTCTGCCGCGATTGACGGCAAAAAAAGAATTAGAATCGCGGCAGAGATTCGTGAGCTAAGCTTCTACATCATCTTCTGGAACCGCCGAAAATTTTATGTGAATGATATATTGTTATGTACTCAATTCATCGACTTCGGGAGATGGGGTATGGCGACTCAATGGTAGAGCGCTAATCCCTGATTCAATCCCAGCCAAATAAGTTCGTGGTGGACAACATCGTGCCCGTGGATTTTCTCGGGATACTTCCTTTTCCTCTCACATTCTCCTTCCATTAACTCCTTGATCCTCATGCAGTTCCCTTAATCATCCGTCTCCCTTAGCGTAACAGGCATAAACGTGGGACGTTAAACTGAAAGATTTCATTTCATTTTCTTCTCTTTTCGGGCAGTGTTGAAGTCTTTCCAAAGGAACCTTACTTGTTCAACTTAGAAGAGTTTTACAAAACCATAGAGTAGGGGTGTCTATGACCTATGGCTCACAACACCTCTATCACTTATCGTTGTAGTAGTAGTAGTACCAATATCTGCCCTTCGCACGGACTGAATGTTATGCAACCTGCAACAGAGCATAGTAGTTTGGGATGCATCACTTGAGAGTTGAGTTGAGTTGATTTTGAGTTTAACGTCCCTTTTCAGCAGCGAGGCTATATGAGACGTGGACCTACTGATTAACGTGGAATCCGAACCACATGAGCTCCCGCCGGGAATCGAACCCGGGCCTCCCACGCCAAAGGCGCGTACGCTGCATCACTTGAGAAACTTTTTGTATACTTCAAAACGCGTGACCTCTCAAATCCGTACTCGAGTGAAAAATAAAGAAAAAATACTTCATACGCAATTAGATCTGGTAAAAATCTATGTGTATAAAGTTCGGTGGTTCTAAGTGACTCCTTTCTGTGCGAAAATCTGATGACAGACAGACACAAACACATGTATTATTTTATATATTAGTGTACATTATTATTATTATTATTATTATTATTATTATTATTATTATTATTATTATTATTATTATTATTATTATACTAGTTGAATATCCCATACTTCGCACGGGGGCTGTATTTGGAAGTCAACGCCTGTAGGAGTATCCATTGATCTCAGCGACCGCGAAAACTATGGATTTGATACTAATATCGGTCATTTTGGGCTATTTTTTCCATGTCTTCGTATCCCCCCCCCGCGCTGACTCCCGGACCGCATACAATTGTAACTAAATTTGCAAGTCATCGCTAATGGAAGTGTCACCATTGATTTCAGCGAACGCGAAAACTATGGATTTGACACTAATATCGGTCATTTTGGATTACTTTTATGTGTCTCGGTATCTCACCCCCCTGGTGACCCCCGGCCCGGAGCCGAATAGCGTGAATTTGGAAGTTAATGCGATCGGAGTTTCACCATTGATTTCAGCGACCGCGAAAACTATGAATTTGATACTAATATAGGTCATTTTCTATTACTTTTACATGTCCCGCCCCCCTGAGACCCCCCTGGTTCGAATTTTGACAAAAACGTTTGACTCTGGTCTGGAGCCTGGACCAAGGTATTCGTGACTAAAATTTGGTAACTCTCGGTCAATTTGTCTGGTTTCCAAGCCGGTTCCGATAAACGCCCCCTCTGAGATCAAACTGGTTCGAAATTTGAAAAAAGGGTTTTGTCTTGATCTGGGCCCTGGGCCAAGGTACCTCTGACCAAAATTTGGTAACTCTCGGGTCCACTCGACTGGTCCCCAGGCCGCAGACAGACAGACAAACACACAAACAAACTCTTTATTTTATTTATATTAGATATATTATTTCATGCAGAGATTATGTATGTGATTTTATATATATGTTACGATGTATGGACAAACACACACTCTAGTGTGCTCAATAGATGAGTTGTAAAGGACAATAATCAATGCAGTGTAAAATAAAGGCGTTTTATACGAGAGCTCAAACAGCTACGAGTATCCTCGTGGTTGAGCTGAAATTAATGTTATGCTATTATAACGACTACCCATTTACCATTGTAGATGGGTAAACATACTACTTCAGCAACCTAAAACATTGATTGCAACACGTTAGTACTATTAAAAGTAAAATTCGATAGGATTCTGCGTCCGAGGAACATGTTCTTTCTCTGGTCGCGTTCCTCAATTGCTATCATAAGTTATAGATGTAACAGTTCAAGTTGCAGTATTGAATTCGCATATAGTTTGAAAGTCTACCGTAATTTCATATTGTAAAACGACGTAATTTTATACTGTAAAACGAAACTCGCTTATCATTAATAAAAAATCAAGTGTGTGTTATGATGATGTGAGTGTTCAATAAAGTACGTTTATCAGTTAAAAAAAAAAAAAAAAAGAGTTGCATGCCGTTGACTAGTTACCTTGTATTGTGCTGCCAAAATGTCTTGAGCCGTGGCAAAAATGCGAACTACAGCTCACACCCTCACACCCACGCGTTGAGCCAATAAGGGTTCAGCTGTTGCTAAGCGAGAGAAAGCGAGTAGAGTTCCTTCAGCCGATAGCAGCGCTTGCAATGATGGACTAGGGATCAAGTCAATGTGGTATATTTATAGTACACTAAATTCTTCCAATTGAGTTTGCCCTCGTATTTAGGCCTATTGTGAGGCGTAAATCAAGTAAAAAAGAAAAAGAAATCTTTGAATTGGATAAAAACGTAGTCCCTCAATATTAAACCATGTTCAAAAATCTTATACTTTTCTTCTGATACAATTTTCTCCAAAGTTTAAATATCACATACAAAAGCATGGAAATCACCTACGGGACGTATAATTTTCGTTGAAGAAACTGAAATGATAACCCAATATAAGGATTTTACGAAGCAGTCCAATTTTATGTGGACTGGATTGGCACAGGATAAAGATCCAGCAGAGAGACTCTTTTGAAATGAAAATCAGATCTGTCAGTTTTACTTCCTATGGCTTATGCCTGCTAGGTTAAAGTTGATGGTAATGATGAGAAATGAATTGAATGGTGGAATGAATAAAGTGGGAGGAAACGGGGCAACCCCGAGAAAACCCACGCATACGGTGTTCGTTCACCGCAAAGTTCACTTAGAGCAACTTTTGAGTTTGTGGGAGTGACTATAACCGGTAATAAGAACTATAATGTAATAATGATCACACAAGATTTCACCAGCTAATAATACTTACGATGTCAGAAATGTATTTTTATAGTTATTGTTACACTAAGATTTTTGCATTTTCCCACACAGTGTGATCAGGAACAAAAAGAAAAATAATAATAATAAAAAGACAAAGAAGACGCGGCCGCATATTCCAACTGAGTACGACCTGAAGTCTTATTAAAGACGAAAAATCTGAATGGAATCCAGGATGTCATAGCAGACAAGGGTTTTCAAATAGCGGAATGTCTTCCAACAGGGACCTCTGTTGACCTTTCAGAACATGTCCCATCCACAAACTTAAGTAATGCAGCACGAACACTCTGACACAAAACTAAAAACACTGACCGAGAGAGAGAGATGTCCTCTTCAACCTCCCACGAGATGCCCTCTTGACACGCCTTTTAAGGTATGCGGTGTTCCATACTCTGCAATATCTAGCATATATTTTATTCTATTTCGGTATGAGTGTATGCGTTCCAGTAAGCAATTCTTTTAAGTTCTCCAATCCAAGATATCAGATGTTAAAATAAATATTTAAAAAACAAAGAAAGACCGCCGTACACAAAGATAAATAGAAATAAAGCAATGAAATCCTTTACATATACCTAGGTACACTCATGTCCAAAATGATTGTCGCATATGTATAATTGTCTTCTTGTAAGAATATAATTTGATAATGATTTTGTATGGTACTTTTAATACTGATACTATGTGAATAATCGAGAAATGTATATTTGTGGTAAGTTTCATAGGAAAAGAATTATAAATACGAAAATTAGAATAAGAAAAACAAAATGTTGCTAAATGGACAAGAATATTTTATTTTCGTTTTATTGTTCTAATTTACTGCTCCTTTGACATGAAATTTGCCACATACATGTGTTTGCCGATTATACATATACCAACATTATAAGAAATGCCGGGCGGATTCGTTATCAAGTTATATTCCCACAACAACATATATTTATAAACATGCGACAATAATTTTGGACATGAGTGTACATCTGTGCAGATCCAGGGGGACAATTGGGGCGATCGCCACCCCCCAGAAGAGGAAACTTTTTTATTTTATATATAAATAAAACAGAGTTTGGAGCTCTTAGAAGTAGCTCTAAGTAATAGTATTACAACTCACTACCCCCCCCCCCAGAAGTCCGTCCTGGATCCACCTCTGAGGTACATAAGCTTCTTTGTAATGGTGCTTACGATATTTTAAAAGACTAAGGGTACGGAATCTCAATCGTACAGCTCTCATCTCTGGTACGAGGGATTGCAGTTTCGATGCCAGGTTATGAGAGTTTCTAATAGATAACACCGTATCCGTGGCTTTTGTTGGGATTCTCCCACTTTTTTCTCACAATATCATTCCAAGTAATTTAGAATCAATTACTTTCTTTAATCCTGTATGTACATTTTTTTTTTTTTTTTTTTAATACAGAGTACACCCTGGAGTCTCGCAGATCCCGGAGTACTTGCACGATTTTATACAAGATTTCGAAAGTAATTAATAAAATTGTATGACTGTGGCCGGAATATGTCAGTGTAGGAATATAATATAGTCTAAGTAGGCAGTTTTTCTAGAACAGTCATGTGAACTTTTAGCGTTGAGGATCGCAAATTAGGCTTACTATTGATGCCCCATTCCAAATAAAAACAACCGTACTGTCGAAGACATATGTGCAATTAGGCACGCCGCTCGCAAAAGTACAACATAAGTTCGATTTGAAAAGATTTAGCACATATAAAATAATCCGAATAACATTTTCGGAAACTGAGATTACGAATTGAATTTACATTTAAGTCTCGTCGCGAAAGGTTCCACGAAGGGCATGATAGAACAATATTTAAAACACATTTATTATTGGAGTAAATTGTGTAAAGATTTGTATATGTTTAATGTTTCTTATTGTGTTCGTAGAATCATTTTGTTAATTTATAGTCTTTTACTATGAATTATGAAACATTAAAACTCGTCTTTGAAATCTAAGACTTGGGTGAACTAGTGCTGTCTACGACACTCGAGAAAGTTCTCGTCTCGTCTCGAATATAAATATTCTATTCTCAACTTCTTTTCGAGTCGAGACGATTTTTTTTTTTTTTTTGTCTCGTGGACAACGCTACGCCCAGTTTTCATAGGCTGAAAGACATTATTTACATTTAATATATAACATATCAAAGATGTTTCATTGTTAAAATTTTCGTGGTGTGCTTTAAAGTTAGTTTTTTTTTGGGGGGGGGGAGGAGGGTTATAATTTAATGTCTCTTTTCAAGATTGGCATGGACCTGTAGTTTAGCGTGGGATCTGAACTATAAAAATGAGCCTCCATTAGAATCAAAGCACTGTCTTCTGCGCCAAAGAGTTACAGGAAGATATGATCAAATGAAGTCTCGTGATGTAGGGGGCAAGCCACTGTATTACTAAATATAAAATCCAGAGTTCGATTCTAGCTGGTAGAAGTAACGGTATCTCTGAGGTAACGTATTTCGATCTATAGCTTGAGCTCTCATATTTCGGGGGGGGGGGGAAGGATAATCAACTATCATTGATTATTTCTTTGTTCTGCAGGCAAAGGTAACGATTAGGAGTTAAGGAGATTTTAAAAGAAGACAGATAGTTTTAATTTGTATTTATGTAAACAAAGCATTACGAAGATTAAGCACATTGTACTGGAATAAGGAAGGATTTGATTTATAGAAAACAAGGTTTCCGCGAAACGTAAATTAGGCCTAATTCTGTCCCGCATGCATAGCGAATGCAGGTGAAAGGTAAGTACCGGTAGGTGGGTAGTCCTGGTTTTAAAAGGTCCATATTTTACACTCCATTCGATATACTTTTCTTTTGTTTTAAGTTTTACAACGTGCACCGTTGTAATATCTGGCAATATAAATAATGCATTGCATATAAGTAACACATTTATATGGGCGTGGAAAATGCTTTTTTTTTTTTAAGTCCCTTTGTTGTCCCTCCATTTTTGTCATTTATCATCAGTAAAATTTGACATACATTTCTTCCTCCACTTCTCGTTCCTTGTTGCCAATAGACTGTCTTCTGTTTGTTCTACTTCTTTCGTATCTCTCTTGTCTTATCTTCCTTGCCAATCTTCATCCAGTTTTTTCAGTGTGTCACGATCATAACCCTTATATAAAACGTCATTTACACAGTACAAATATGAGTTTATGATTCCGTGCAAGGAAACAAAAAAAAAAATGCCTTTATTACAGTTTAAAACGAAAAGACAAAAATGTTGTTTCTAAGATTTTTAATGCACTATCAAAGAAAATTCAAATATTTGAAAAAAAAAAAAGAGAGAGAGAGAGAGAAATCTCATTGTTGGACTGACATTCATTGAAACAGTCTCTGAAGAAAGGAAAAAAAAAAAGCTTAGTCGAACCAGGAATGACTAATATAATGCAATTACCTTTAGAACTGTCTAACGGTAATTACCGGCCACGTGCGACCTGTGAATGAGTCTTAATTTTGCCTTAATTACAAAGTGTTATCCTCTTTCTATTGTCACAAGTTAATGAAAGACGACAGATCATGAAGACAATAGGAAAACGAAGAAACAGCATGCTTGGCCATCTTCTTCGGCATTCCGATTAGATCACCGTGTTGATAGAGGGAAATGCAGAAGGAAAATCAGGAAGAGGAAGACCAAGGACAGAATATCTATAGTGCTGCCAAAATGTCTTCAGCCGTGGCAAAAATGGGAACTAAAGCCCACCCTCGAAACACACACGCCTTAAGCCAATAAGGGTTCAGCTGTTTCTAAGCAAGAGAGACTTAGCGAAAGGGAGTGGAATTCCTTGAGCCGATAGCAGCGCTTGAAAAGGAAGACTAGGTGTCAAGTCAATGTGGTATATGTATAGATATAGTTACGAACAAGAGACCTTATCAAAATATAAAACAGCTCTCCCAAGAGAGAGAAAAGTTTTAAATTTCCCATGTTGCCCACCAACCTATGGTGTCGAGTTGACAAAGAAGAAGATTGTCACAAGAGGCGAAACGGAGTCATCTTCTATTACCTTGAATTATGTCACTCTCACTAGTCAAATCTTGACTTTCGAGGGGGGAAAGTTGGTTTCGTTTCTGCGAATACTTATACAAAGAAACCTCAGTGACATAGCATCAGATGGGTGGAGAAATTTTTAGAAATTAGGTTCCACTCTGCATCAATTTAGAATTTAGTTTTTTTCTTTTTCTGTTGTGCAACATCAGTACCATTGATCCTCTATTCAAACAGGAAGTGATACATATAATCCAATTCCTGTTTACGCATCCATAGCAATAAACACAAAAACGGTAACTAATAGCGACAAGCGGTTTTCCGCAATTGGTTCAGCGTCCCAAAAGAACACACAATCACGATGCGCAACACTCTACCAAAACCAGAAGTGGTTGAAATTTAATAGTACTCCTTGTTTCAATATTGATTTCCATAGAGTAAAATGCTACTAAAAGATATCGATTTTTTTTATTCGATTCAGAGTCCCCAGAATAGGTTCCATTTCCTCCATTAACTCTCCATTCAAACTGGGACTGATAGAAATCAATCATTTTCAGTTTCAACGTTAATCACCATAGTACAAAAGTGCTAATGCATAGCAACAAGATGGTTCTTATAATTGATTCACCTTCAACGGAACATACTATCACCACCCGGAACCCACTATCAAAACCGGAAATTATTGAAATTTAATAGTGTTTCCGGTTTCAATATTGATTTCCATAGTGCAAAACGGTAATACATATATCTAGAAAACTTTTTAAAAACCGATTCAGCGTCGCAAGAAAATTCCATCTTCTCCGTTAACCCTGTATTCAAAGCAGAAGTTTGAATTCCATGGTCAAACATCCCGAATAACACCTTTATAGACCTATACGTATATAGGATCTGACCGATTTCGCTCCACTTTCTTTCCCATTGTTATTGGTACTATTGCTTTTGATTCATTGCGATTCCATAGTAAACTGGCCTCATAGGCTATCATTTGGAAGCCGATAAAAATAAATAAATAAATAAATAAAAGTGATGATAAACTGTACAGACTTGAACACTGGTAGCTCTCCCCACTGGTCTAGTTGTTTATGCACCGGATCCGAGGTTTGATTCCCGATGAGAGAGCCTTGAAATTTCAACGTATGTCATGGAAGTTTAGATTCTACTTTAAACTGTAGATCCAGTGCTGAAAAGGTACGATAAAATCCAACCATTCAAGAAACCAATCAACTTGAACATTAGTCTTCCCATTTGCCAACAGCACAACACTCAAAATCCATCACGTTACTATTTGCTTGATACAACGAATAGGAGCTCAGAGTGGTGAATCATCCATAGAGAAGCAGAAGACTGAAGTTCAAATTCCTGCTGGTCTAGCTATTCTTTTCTCTGCATGGTTTCGGTATAATGAAACAAACTGACCAGATAAGTGCATTTTAGGCAAGCTTATTGTTGATCAGAAAGATTTCTGCCGGATACTGAAGATGACAAGAATATCATTCTCCTTCCTCTCCAATAAGTTATGGAACTAGAGAATATGTTGTGCCATGACAGCGAAAGGAAACAATTGCATGGCCAACAATCTTCAATTTGAATCGTGTAAATCAGGGTTAAGGAACTAATACTATAACGAACGAGAAAAACTGGAAACATATGGACAAGTGAAGATAATTTATTGATATCATACACCTTGTGCACGCCGATTTGATTGATTGTGATAATTTGGAAAATTATCCAATCAATAAAACCAGGGAAACACAAACCCTGAACAATAAACAAGTTTATTGTCGGTCTCGATAGCAACAGAGGTTACGCGCGATGGCAGAGAGAAATACCACACAGAGACATAGGCCGTGAAGCGGCTACCTAGACATAAAAGGCACACTGTTTCAATAACTAAACAAGAGAACTGTTTAGGTATTATAAACTATTTATTTGAACTAAGGTAAGTTAGACACAAGTGTAAGTTAAATTCTGTCTGCAATACTGATGTCGGCTGACTTAATGAAATAATAAAATGGACAGAATGCAAAGAGAATGGAGGGTGATAAAATTATGAATGAATTTAAGAAAAAAAAAAAGGTAATTTAAGTTATTCGTCCACCGTTCCCAAGAAATCGTTTTACTTAACTTATAGTTGCTGGAAGATGCTCAAGGACCGCAATTATGTCTGCCCCTTCTTAGCCCACGTGGTG